>NW_027174572.1:300000-600000 GCF_000390325.3 Nicotiana tomentosiformis
GAACTTTCAAGGCAATATTGTGTTGATGATGGTGGTTCATGCCACTTAGTTTTCAAGGATGAAAGGTTAGAACATGGGCAATCGTTTCCTGGAGATGGTAATGGTAATTTTTCTATTGGCAGGCAGAATTGGAACATGAAATTTAAGGATGCTACATCTGCTGCTCAAGTAGCGACTGAGTTTGCAAAACATGCAAGCCTAGCAGCCAGAGCTATTGTAGACCTTCCAAGGCAATATTGTGTTGATGATGGTGGTTCATTCCACATGGGTTTCAAGGATGAAAGGTTGGAACAAGGGAAATCATTTCCTGGAGATGGTAGTGGTAATTTTTCTATTGGCAAGCAGAATTGGAACAAGAAATTTAAGGATGCTACCTCTGGTGCTCAAGTAGCGACTGAGTTTGTTGAACATGCAAGCCTAGCTGCCAGAGCTGTTGTAGAACTTTCAAGGCAATATTGTATTGATGATGGTGGTTCATGCCACTTAGTTTTCAAGGATGAAAGGTTGGAACATGGGCAATCATTTCCTTGAGATGGTAATGTTAATTTTTCTATTGGCAGACAGAATTGGAACATGAAATATAAGGATGCTACCTCTGCTGCTCAAGTAGCAACTGAGTTTGCAGAACATGCAAGCCTAGCTGCCAGAGGTGTTGTAGAATTTTCAAGGCAATATTGTGTTGATGATGGTGGTTCATGTCACCTAGTTTTCAAGGATGAAAGGATTGAACATGGGCAATCATTTCCTTGAGATGGTAATGGTAATTTTTCTATTGGCAGGTAGAATTGAAACATAAAATTTAAGGATGCTACCTCTGCTGCTCAAGTAGCGTCTGAGTTTGCACAAAATGCTAGTCTAGCTGCCAGAGCTGTTGTAGAACTTCCAAGGCAATATTGTGTTGATGATGGTGGTTCATGCCACTTGGGTTTCAAGGATGAAAGGTTGGAACAAGGGAAATCATTTCATGGAGATGGTAATGGTAATTTTTCTATTGGCAGGTAGAATTAGAACATGAAATTTAAGGATGCTACCTCTACTGCTCAATTAGCGACTGAGTTTGCAAAACATGCAAGTCTAGCTGCCAGAGCTATTGTAGAATATTCAAGGTAATATTGTGTTGATGATGGTGGTTCATGCCACTTAGGTTTCAAGGATAAAAGGTTGGAACATGGGCAATCATTTCCTGGAGATGGTAATGGTAATTTTTCTATTAGCAGGCAGAATTGGAACATGAAATTTAAGGATGCTCCCTCTGCTGCTTAAGTAGCGACTGAGTTTGCAGAACATGCAAGCCTAGCTGCCAGAGCCGTGGTAGAACTTTCAAGGCAATATTGTGTTTATGATGGTGGTTCATGTCACTTAGTTTTCAAGGATGAAAGGTTGGAACATGGGCAATCATTTCCTTTAAATGGTAATGGTAATTTTTCTATTAGCAGGTAGAATTGAAACATGAAATTTAAGGATGCTACCTCTGCTGCTCAAGTAGCGACTGAGTTTGCAGAACATGCTAGTCTAACTGCCAGAGCTATCGTAGAACTTTCAAGGCAATATTGTGTTGATGATGGTGGTTCATGCCTCTTGGGTTTCAAGGATAAAAGGTTGGAACATGGGCAAGTATTTCCTATAGATGGTAATGGTAATTATTCTATTGGCAGGCAGAATTGGAACATGAAAATTAAGGATGCTACCTCTGCTGCTCAAGTAGCGACTGAGCTTGCAGAACATGCGGGTCTAGCTACAAGCACTGTTGTAGAACTTTCAACGCAATATTGTGTTGATGATTATGGTTCATGCCACTTAGGTTTCAAGAATTAATGGTCGGAACATGGGCAATAATTTCCTAGAGATGGTAATGGTAATTATTTTGTTGGCAGGTAGAATTGGAATATGAAATATCAGGATGCTACCTTTGCTACTCAAGCAGAGGTGAGTTTGCAGAACATGCAAGCGTAGCTGCCAGAGGTGTTGTAGAACTTTCAAGGCAATATTGTGTTGATGATCGTGGTTCATGCCACTTAGTTTTCAAGGATGAAAGGTTGGAACATGGGCAATCGTTTCCTGGAGATTGTAATGGTAATTTTTATATTGGCAGGCAGAATTGGAACATGAAATTTAAGGATGCTACATCTTCTTCTCAAGTAGCGACTGAGTTTGCAGAACATACAAGCCTAGCTGCCAGAGCTGTTGTAGAACTTTCAAGGCAATATTGTCTTGATGATGGTAGTTCATGCCACTTGGGTTTCAAGGATAAAAGGTTGGAACATGGGCTAGCATTTCCTAGAGATGGTAATGGTAATTTTTCGATTGGCAGGCAGAATTGGAACATGAAAATTAAGGATGCTACCTCTGCTACTCAAGTAGCGACTGAGATTGCAGAACATGCAGGTCTAGCTACAAGCACTGTTGAAGAACTTTCAAGGCAATATTGTGTTGATGATTATGGTATATGCCACTTAGGTTTCAAGAATGAAAGGTCGGAACATGGGCAATAATTTCCTGGATATGGTAATGGTAATTATTTTGTTGGCAGGTATAATTGGAACATGAAATATGATGATGCTACCTTTGCTACTCAAGTAGCGGGTGAGTTTGCAGAACATGCAAGCGTATCTGCCAGAGCTGTTGTAGAACTTTCAAGGCAATATTGTGTTGATGATGGTGGTTCATGCCACTTAGTTTTCAAGGATGAAAGGTTAGAACATGGGCAATCGTTTCCTGGAGATGGTAATGGTAATTTTTCTATTGGTAGGCAGAATTGGAACATGAAATTTAAGGATGCTACATCTGCTGCTCAAGTAGCGACTGAGTTTGCAAAACATGCAAGCCTAGCAGCCAGAGCTATTGTAGACCTTCCAAGGCAATATTGTGTTGATGATGGTGGTTCATTCCACATGGGTTTCAAGGATGAAAGGTTGGAACAAGGGAAATCATTTCCTGGAGATGGTAGTGGTAATTTTTCTATTGGCAAGCAGAATTGGAACAAGAAATTTAAGGATGCTACCTCTGGTGCTCAAGTAGCGACTGAGTTTGTTGAACATGCAAGCCTAGCTGCCAGAGCTGTTGTAGAACTTTCAAGGCAATATTGTGTTGATGATGGTGGTTCATGCCACTTAGTTTTCAAGGATGAAAGGTTGGAACATGGGCAATCATTTCCTTGAGATGGTAATGTTAATTTTTCTATTGGCAGACAGAATTGGAACATGAAATATAAGGATGCTACCTCTGCTGCTCAAGTAGCAACTGAGTTTGCAGAACATGCAAGCCTAGCTGCCAGAGGTGTTGTAGAACTTTCAAGGCAATATTGTGTTGATGATGGTGGTTCATGTCACCTAGTTTTCAAGGATGAAAGGATTGAACATGGGCAATCATTTCCTTGAGATGGTAATGGTAATTTTTCTATTGGCAGGTAGAATTGAAACATAAAATTTAAGGATGCTACCTCTGCTGCTCAAGTAGCGTCTGAGTTTGCACAAAATGCTAGTCTAGCTGCCAGAGCTGTTGTAGAACTTCCAAGGCAATATTGTGTTGATGATGGTGGTTCATGCCACTTGGGTTTCAAGGATGAAAGGTTGGAACAAGGGAAATCATTTCATGGAGATGGTAATGGTAATTTTTCTATTGGCAGGTAGAATTAGAACATGAAATTTAAGGATGCTACCTCTACTGCTCAATTAGCGACTGAGTTTGCAAAACATGCAAGTCTAGCTGCCAGAGCTATTGTAGAATATTCAAGGTAATATTGTGTTGATGATGGTGGTTCATGCCACTTAGGTTTCAAGGATAAAAGGTTGGAACATGGGCAATCATTTCCTGGAGATGGTAATGGTAATTTTTCTATTGGCAAGCAGAATTGGAACATGAAATTTAAGGATGCTCCCTCTGCTGCTTAAGTAGCGACTGAGTTTGCAGAACATGCAAGCCTAGCTGCCAGAGCCGTGGTAGAACTTTCAAGGCAATATTGTGTTTATGATGGTGGTTCATGTCACTTAGTTTTCAAGGATGAAAGGTTGGAACATGGGCAATCATTTCCTTTAAATGGTAATGGTAATTTTTCTATTGGCAGGTAGAATTGAAACATGAAATTTAAGGATGCTACCTCTGCTGCTCAAGTAGCGACTGAGTTTGCAGAACATGCTAGTCTAACTGCCAGAGCTATTGTAGAACTTTCAAGGCAATATTGTGTTGATGATGGTGGTTCATGCCTCTTGGGTTTCAAGGATAAAAGGTTGGAACATGGGCAAGAATTTCCTATAGATGGTAATGGTAATTTTTCTATTGGCAGGCAGAATTGGAACATGAAAATTAAGGATGCTACCTCTGCTGCTCAAGTAGCGACTGAGCTTGCAGAACATGCGGGTCTAGCTACAAGCACTGTTGTAGAACTTTCAACGCAATATTGTGTTGATGATTATGGTTCATGCCACTTAGGTTTCAAGAATTAATGGTCGGAACATGGGCAATAATTTCCTAGAGATGGTAATGGTAATTATTTTGTTGGCAGGTAGAATTGGAATATGAAATATCAGGATGCTACCTTTGCTACTCAAGCAGCGGGTGAGTTTGCAGAACATGCAAGCGTAGCTGCCAGAGCTGTTGTAGAACTTTCAAGGCAATATTGTGTTGATGATCGTGGTTCATGCCACTTAGTTTTCAAGGATGAAAGGTTGGAACATGGGCAATCGTTTCCTGGAGATGGTAATGGTAATTATTCTATTGGCAGGCAGAATTGGAACATGAAATTTAAGGATGCTCCCTCTGCTGCTCAAGTAGCGACTGAGTTTGCAGAACATGCAAGCCTAGCTGCCAGAGCCGTTGTAGAACTTTCAAGGCAATATTGTGTTTATGATGGTGGTTCATGTCACTTAGTTTTCAAGGATGAAATGTTGGAACATGGGCAATCATTTCCTTTAAATGGTAATGGCAATTTTTCTATTGGCAGGTAGAATTGAAACATGAAATTTAAGGATGCTACCTCTGCTGCTCAAGTAGCGACTGAGTTTGCAGAACATGCTAGTCTAACTGCCAGAGCTGTTGTAGAACTTTCAAGGCAATATTGTGTTGATGATGGTGGTTCATGCCTCTTGGGTTTCAAGGACAAAAGGTTGGAACATGGGCAAGAATTTCCTAGAGATGGTAATGGTAATTTTTCTATTGGCAGGCAGAATTGGAACATGAAAATTAAGGATGCTACCTCTGCTGCTCAAGTAGCGACTGAGCTTGCAGAACATGCGGGTCTAGCTACAAGCACTGTTGTAGAACTTTCAACGCAATATTGTGTTGATGATTATGGTTCATGCCACTTAGGTTTCAAGAATTAATGGTCGGAACATGGGCAATAATTTCCTAGAGATTGTAATGGTAATTATTTTGTTGGCAGGTAGAATTGGAATATGAAATATCAGGATGCTACCTTTGCCACTCAAGCAGCGGGTGAGTTTGCAGAACATGCAAGGGTAGCTACCAGAGCTGTTGTAGAACTTTCAAGGCAATATTGTGTTGATGATCATGGTTCATGCCACTTAGTTTTCAAGGATGAAAGGTTGGAACATGGGCAATCGTTTCCTGGAGATGGTAATGGTAATTTTTCTATTGGCAAGCAGAATTGGAACATGAAATTTAAGGATGCTACCTCTGCTGCTCAAGTAGCGACTGAGTTTGCAAAGCATGCAAGCCTAGCTGCCAGAGCTATTGTAGACCTTTCAAGGCAATATTGTGTTTATGATGCTGGTTCATTCCACTTGGGTTTAAAGGATGAAAGGTTGGAACAAGGGAAATCATTTCCTGGAGATGGTAATGGTAATTTTTCGATTGGCAAGTAGAATTGGAACATGAAATTTAAGGATGCTACCTCTGGTGCTAAAGTAGCGATTGAGTTTGTTGAACATGCAAGCCTAGATGCCAGAGCTGTTGTAGAACTTTCAAGGCAATATTGTGTTGATGATGGTGGTTCATGCCACTTAGTTTTCAAGGATGAAAGGTTGGAACATGGGCAATCATTTCCTTGAGATGGTAATGGTAATTTTTCTATTGCAGGCAGAATTGGACACATGAAATTTTAGCATGCTACCTCTGCTGCTCAAGTAGCGACTGAGTTTGCAGAACATGCAAGACTGGCTGCCAGAGCTGTTATAGAACTTTCAAGGCAATATTGTGTTCATGATGGTGGTTCAAGTCACTTAGTTTTCAAGGATGAAAGGTTGGAACATGGGCAATCATTTCCTTGAGATGGTAATGGTAATTTTTCTATTGGCAGGTGGAATTGAAACATGAAATTTAAGGATGCTACCTCTGCTGCTCAAGTAGCGACTCAGTTTGCAGAACATGCTAGTCTAGCTGCCAGAGCTGTTGTAGAACTTTCAAGGAAATATTGTGTTGATGATGGTGTTTCATGCCACTTGGGTTTCAAGGATGAAAGGTTGGAACAAGGGAAATCATTTCATGGAGATGGTAATGGTAATTTATCTATTGGCAGGCAGAATTGGAACATGAAATTTAAGGATGCTACCTCTGCTGCTCAAGTAGCGACTGAGTTTGCAAAACATGCAAGTCTAGCTGCCAGAGCTATTGTAGAACTTTCAAGCTAATATTGTGTTGATGATGGTGGTTCATGACACTTGCGTTTCAAGGATAAAAGGTTCATGGAGATGGTAATGGTAATTTTTCTATTGGCAGGCAGAATTGGAACATGAAAATTAAAGATGCTACCTCTGCTGCTCAAGTAGCGACTGAGCTTGCAGAACATGCGGGTCTAGCTACAAGCACTGTTGTAGAACTTTCAACGCAATATTGTGTTGATGATTATGGTTCATGCCACTTAGGTTTCAAGAATTAATGGTCGGAACATGGGCAATAATTTCCTAGAGATGGTAATGGTAATTATTTTGTTGGCAGGTAGAATTGGAATATGAAATATCAGGATGCTACCTTTGCTACTCAAGCAGCGGGTGAGTTTGCAGAACATGCAAGTGTAGCTGCTAGAGCTGTTGTAGAACTTTCAAGGCAATATTGTGTTGATGATCGTGGTTCATGCCACTTAGTTTTTAAGGATGAAAGGTTGGAACATGGGCAATCGTTTCCTGGAGATGGTAATGGTAATTTTTCTATTGGCATGCAGAATTGGAACATGAAATTTAAGGATGCTCCCTCTGCTGCTCAAGTAGCGACTGAGTTTGCAAAGCATGCAAGCCTAGCTGCTAGAGCTAATGTAGACCTTTCAAGGCAATATTGTGTTTATGATGCTGGTTCATTCCACTTGGGTTTAAAGGATAAAAGGTTGGAACAAGGGAAATCATTTCCTGGAGATGGTAATGGTAGCTTTTCGATTGGCAAGTAGAATTGGAACATGAAATTTAAGGATGCTACCTCTGGTGCTAAAGTAGCGATTGAGTTTGTTGAACATGCAAGCCTAGATGCCAGAGCTGTTGTAGAACTTTCAAGGCAATATTGTGTTGATGATGGTGGTTTATGCCACTTAGTTTTCAAGGATGAAAGGTTAGAACATCGGCAATCATTTCCTTGAGATGGTAATGGTAATTTTTCTATTGCAGGCAGAATTGGACACATGAAATTTTAGGATGCTACCTCTGCTGCTCAAGTAGCGACTGAGTTTGCAGAACATGCACGACTGGCTGCCAGAGCTGTTATAGAACTTTCAAGGCAATATTGTGTTGATGATGGTGGTTCAAGTCACTTAGTTTTCAAGGATGAAAGGTTGGAACATGGGCAATCATTTCCTTGAGATGGTAATGGTAATTTTTCTATTGGCAGGTAGAATTGAAACATGAAATTTAAGGATGCTACCTCTGCTGCTCAAGTAGCGACTCAGTTTGCAGAACATGCTTGTCTAGCTGCCAGAGCTGTTGTAAAACTTTCAAGGAAATATTGTGTTGATGATGGTGGTTCATGCCACTTGGGTTTCAAGGATGAAAGGTTGGAACAAGGGAAATCATTTCATGGAGATGGTAATGGTAATTTTTCTATTGGCAGGCAGAATTGGAACATGAAATTTAAGGATGCTACCTCTGCTGCTCAAGTAGCGACTGAGTTTGCAAAACATGCAAGTCTAGCTGCCAGAGCTATTGTAGAACTTTCAAGGCAATATTGTGTTGATGATGGTGGTTTATGCCACTTAGTTTTCAAGGATGAAAGGTTGGAACATGGGCAATCATTTCCTTGAGATGGTAATGGTAATTTTTCTTTTGTTAGGCAGTATTGGAACATGAAATTTAAGGATGCTACCTCTGCTGCTCAAGCAGCGGCTGAGTTTGCAGAACATGCAAGCCTAGCTGCCAGAGCTGTTGTAGAACTTTCAAGGTAATATTGTGTTGATGATGGTGGTTCATGCCACTTAGTTTTCAAGGATGAAAGGTTGGAACATGGGCAATCATTTCCTTGAGATGGTAATGGTAATTTTTCTGTTGTTAGGCAGTATTGGAACATGAAATTTAAGGATGCTACCTCTGCTGCTCAAGCAGCGGCTGAGTTTGCAGAACATGCAAGCCTAGCTGCCAGAGTTGTTGTAGAACTTTCAAGGTAATATTGTGTTGATGATGGTTGTTCATGCCACTTAGTTTTCAAGGATGAAAGCTTGGAACATGGGCAAGCATTTCCTGGAGATGGTAATGGTAATTTTTCTTTTGGCATGCAGAATTGGAAAATGAAATTTAAGGATGCTACGTCTGCTGCTCAAGCAACGACTGAGTTTGCAAGACATGCAAGCCTAGCTGCCAGAGCTGTTGTAGAACTTTCAAGGCAATATAGCGTTGATTATGGTGGTTCATGCCACTTGGGTTTCAAGGATGAAAAGTTGGAACAAGGGCAATCGTTTCCTGGAGATGGTAATGGTAATTTTTCTATTAGCAGGCAGAATTGGAACATGAAATTTAAGGATTCTACCTCTGCTGCTCAAGTAGCGACCGAGTTTGCAGAACATGCAAGCCTAGCTGCCAGAGCTGTTGTAGAACTTTCAAGGCAATATTGTGTTGATGATGGTGGTTTATGCCACTTAGTTTTCAAGGATGAAAGGTTGGAACATGGGCAATCATTTCATGGAGATGGTAATGGTAATTTTTCTATTGGCAGGCAGAATTGGAACATGAAATTTAAGGATGCTACCTCTACTGCTCAAGTAGCGACTGAGTTTGCAAAACATGCAAGTCTAGCTGCCAGAGCTATTGTAGAACTTTCAAGGCAATATTGTGTTGATGATGGTGGTTTATGCCACTTAGTTTTCAAGGATGAAAGGTTGGAACATGGGCAATCATTTCCTTGAGATGGTAATGGTAATTTTTCTTTTGTTAGGCAGTATTGGAACATGAAATTTAAGGATGCTACCTCTGCTGCTCAAGCAGCGGCTGAGTTTGCAGAACATGCAAGCCTAGCTGCCAGAGCTGTTGTAAAACTTTCAAGGTAATATTGTGTTGATGATGGTGGTTCATGCCACTTAGTTTTCAAGGATGAAAGGTTGGAACATGGGCAATCATTTCCTTGAGAT
The DNA here is from genome assembly GCF_000390325.3 of Nicotiana tomentosiformis. NCBI lineage: Eukaryota > Viridiplantae > Streptophyta > Magnoliopsida > Solanales > Solanaceae > Nicotiana > Nicotiana tomentosiformis. The sequence continues at coordinate 309,494 of NW_027174572.1, forward strand.
GGTAATGGTAATTTTTCTGTTGTTAGGCAGTATTGGAACATGAAATTTAAGGATGCTACCTCTGCTGCTCAAGGAGCGGCTGAGTTTGCAGAACATGCAAGCCTAGCTGCCAGAGCTGTTGTAGAACTTTCAAGGTAATATTGTGTTGATGATGGTTGTTCATGCCACTTAGTTTTCAAGGATGAAAGCTTGGAACATGGGCAAGCATTTCCTGGAGATGGTAATGGTAATTTTTCTTTTGGCATGCAGAATTGGAAAATGAAATTTAAGGATGCTACGTCTGCTGCTCAAGCAACGACTGAGTTTGCAAGACATGCAAGCCTAGCTGCCAGAGCTGTTGTAGAACTTTCAAGTCAATATAGCGTTGATTATGGTGGTTCATGCCACTTGGGTTTCAAGGATGAAAAGTTGGAACAAGGGCAATCGTTTCCTGGAGATGGTAATGGTAATTTTTCTATTAGCAGGCAGAATTGGAACATGAAATTTAAGGATTCTACCTCTGCTGCTCAAGTAGCGACCGAGTTTGCAGAACATGCAAGCCTAGCTGCCAGAGCTGTTGTAGAACTTTCAAGGCAATATTGTGTTGATGATGGTGGTTTATGCCACTTAGTTTTCAAGGATGAAAGGTTGGAACATGGGCAATCATTTCATGGAGATGGTAATGGTAATTTTTCTATTGGCAGGCAGAATTGGAACATGAAATTTAAGGATGCTACCTCTGCTGCTCAAGTAGCGACTGAGTTTGCAGAATATGCAAGTCTAGCTGCCAGAGCTATTGTAGAACTTTCAAAGAAATATTATGTTGATGATGGTGGTTCATTCCACTTGGGTTTAAAGGAATAAAGGTTGGAACAAGGGAAATCATTTCCTGGAGATGGTAATGGTAATTTTTCTATTGGCAGGCAGAATTGGAACATGAAATTTAAGGATGCTACCTCTGCTGCTCAAGTAGCGACTGAGTTTGCAAAACATGCAAGTCTAGCTGCCAGAGCTATTGTAGAACTTTCAAGGCAATATTGTGTTGATGATGGTGGTTCATGACACTTGCGTTTCAAGTATAAAAGGTTGGAACATGGGCAATCATTTCCTGGAGATGGTAATGGTAATTTTTCTATTGGTAGGCAGAATTGGAACATGAAATTTAAGGATGCTACCTCTGCTGCTCAAGTAGCGGGTGAGTTTGCAGAACATGCTAGCCTAGCTGCCAGAGCTGTTGTAGATCTTTCAACGCAATATTGTGTTAATGATGGTGGTTCATGCTACTTAGTTTTGAAGGATGCAAGGTTGGAACAACGGCAATCATTTCCTGGAGATGGTAATGGTAATTTTTCTATTGGCAGGCAGAATTGGAACATGAAAATTAAAGATGCTACCTCTGCTGCTCAAGGAGCGACTGAGTTTGCAGAACATGCAGGTCTAGCTACAAGCACTGTTGTAGAACTTTCAAGGCAATATTGTATTTATGATTATGGTTCATGCCACTTAGGTTTCAAGATGAAAGGTTGGAACAAGGGAAATCATTTCATGGAGATGGTAATGGTAATGTTTCTATTGGAGCGCAGAATTGGAACATGAAGTTTAAAGATGCTACCTCTGCTGCTCAAGTAGCGACTGAGTTTGCAGAACATGGTAGTCTAGCTGCCAGAGCTGTTGTAGAACTTTCAAGTCAATATTGTATTGATGATGGTGGTTCATGCCTCTTAGTTTTCAAGGATGCAAGGTTGGAACATGGGCAATCGTTTCCTGGAGATGGTAATGGTAATTTTTCTATTGGCAAGCAGAATTGGAACATGAAATTTAAGGATGCTACCTCTGCTGCTCAAGTAGCGACTGAGTTTGCAAAACATGCAAGCCTAGATGCCAGAGCTATTGTAGGCCTTTCAAGGGAATATTGTGTTGATGATGGTGGTTCATGACATTTGCGTTTCAAGGATAAAAGGTTGGAACATGGGAAATCATTTCCTGGAGATGGTAATGGTAATTTTTCTATTGGGAGGCAGAATTGGAACATGAAATTTAAGGATGCTACCTCTGGTGCTCAAGAAGCGACTGAGTTTGTTGAACATGCAAGCCTAGCTGCCAGAGCTGTTGTAGAACTTTCAAGGCAATATTTTGTTGATGATGGTGGTTCATGCCACTTAGTTTTCAAGGATGAAAGGTTGGAACATGGGCAATCATTTCCTTGAGATGGTAATGGTAATTTTTCTGTTGGTAGGCAGTATTGGAACATGAAATTTAAGGATGCTACCTCTGTTGCTCAAGCAGCGATTGAGTTTGCAGAACATGCAAGCGTAGCTGCCAGAGCTGTTGTAGAACTTTCAAGGTAATATTGTGTTGATGATGGTTGTTCATGCCACTTAGTTTTCAAGGATGAAAGCTTGGAACATGGGCAAGCATTTCCTGGAGATGGTAATGGTAATTTTTCTTTTGGCATGCAGAATTGGATCATGAAATTTAAGGATGCTACCTCTGCTGCTCAAGCAACGGCTGAGTTTGCAGGACATGCAAGCCTAGCTGCCAGAGCTGTTGTAGAACTTTCAAGGCAATATAGCGTTGATTATAGTGGTTCATGCGACTTGGGTTTCAAGGATGAAAAGTTGGAACAAGGGCAATCGTTTCCTGGAGATGGTAATGGTAATTTTGCTATTAGCAGGCAGAATTGAAACATGAAATTTAAGGATTCTACCTCTGCTGCTCAAGTAGAGACCGAGTTTGCAGAACATGCAAGCCTAGCTGCCAGAGCTGTTGTAGAACTTTCAAGGCAATATTGTGTTGATGATGGTGGTTCATGCCACTTAGTTTTCAAGGATGAAAGGTTGGAACATGGGCAATCATTTCATAGAGATGGAAATGGTAATTTTTCTATTGGCAGGCATAATTGGAACATGAAATTTAAGGATGCTACCTCTGCTACTCAAGTAGCGACTGAGTTTGCAGAAAATGCAAGTATAGCTGCGAGAGCTATTGTAGAACTTTCAAGGAAATATTATATTGATGATGGTGGTTCATTCCACTTGGGTTTCAAGGATGAAAGGTTTGGTTGTTCATGCCACTTAGGTTTTTTCTTTGCTACTCAAGCAGGAAAAGTTGGATCAAGGGCAATCGTTTCTTGGAGATGGTAATGGTAATTGTGTTGATGATGGTGGTTCATGCCACTTAGTTTTCAAGGATGAAAGGTTGGAACATGGGAAATCGTTTCCTGGAGATGGTAATGGTAATTTTTCTATTGGCAGGCAGAATTGAAACATGAAATTTAAGGATGCTACATCTGCTGCTCAAGTAGCGACGGAGTTTGCAGAATATGAAAGCCCAGCTGCCAGAGCTGTTATAGAACTTTCAAGGCAATATTGTGTTGATGATGGTGGTTCATGCCACTTAGTTTTCAAGGATGCAAGGTTGGAACATGGGCAATCGTTTCCTGGAGATAATAATGGTAATTTTTCTATTGGCAAGCAGAATTGGAACATGAAATTTAAGGATGCTACCTCTGCTGCTCAAGTAGCGACTAAGTTTGCAAAATATGCAAGCCTAGCTACCAGAGCTATTTGTAGACCTTTCAAGGCAATATTGAGTTGATGATGGTGGTTCATTCGACTTGGGTTTCAAGGATGAAAGGTTGGAACAAGGGAAATCATTTCATGGAGATGGTAATGGAAATTTTTCTATTGGCAGGCACAATTGGAACATGAAATTTAAGGATGCTACCTCTGCTGCTCAAGTAGCGACTGAGTTTGCAAAACCTGCAAGTCTAGCTGCCATAGCTATTGTAGAACCTTCAAGGCAATATTGTGTTGATGATGGTGGTTCATGACACTTGCGTTTCAAGGATAAAAGGTTTGAACATGGGCAATCATTTCTTGGAGATGGTAATCGTTATTTTTCTATTGGCAGGCAGAATTGGAACATAAAATTTAAGGATGCTACCTCTGCTGCTCAAGTAGCGACTGAGTTTGCAAAACATGCAAGCCTAGCTGCCAGAGCTGTTGTATAACTTTGAAGGCAATATTGTGTTGATGATGATGGTTCTTGTCACTTAGTTTTCAAGGATGAAAGGTTGGAACATGGGCAATCATTTCCTTGAGATGGTAATGGTAATTGTTTTATTGGCATGTAGAATTGAAACATAAAATTTAAGGATGCTACCTCTACTGCTCAAGTAGCGACTGAGTTGGCAGAACATGCAAGCCTAGCTGCCAGAGCTGTTGTAGAACTTTCAAGGCAATATTGTGTTGATGATGATGGTTCTTGTCACTTAGTTTTCAAGGATGAAAGGTTGGAACATAGGCAATCATTTCATTGAGATGGTAATGGTAATTATTTTATTGGCATGTAGAATTGAAACATGAAATTTAAGGATGCTACCTTCGCTACTCAAGCAGCGGGTGAGTTTGCAGAACATGCTAGTCTAGCTGCCAGAGCTGTTGTAGAACTTTCAAGGCAATATTGTGTTGACGATGGTGGTTCATGCCACTTGGGTTTCAAGGATAAAAGGTTGGAACATGGGCATGCATTTCCTAGAGATGGTAATGGTAATTTTTCTATTGGCAGGCAGAATTGGAACATGAAAATTAAAGATGCTACCTCTGCTGCTCAAGTAGCGACTGAGTTTACAGAACATGCAGGTCTAGCTACAAGCACTGTTGTAGAACTTTCAAGGCAATATATTGTTGATGATTATGGTTCATGCCACTTAGGTTTCAAGAATGAAAGGTCGGAACAAGGGAAATCATTTCATGGAGATGGTAATGGTAATTTTTCTATTGGCAGGCAGAATTGGAACATGAAATTTAAGGATGCTACCTCTGCTGCTCAAGTAGCGACTGAGTTTGCAAAACATGGTAGTCTAGCTGCCAGAGCTGTTGTAGAACTTTCAAGGCAATATTGTGTTGATGATGGTGGTTCATGCCACTTAGTTTTCAAGGATGCAAGGTTGGAACATGGGCAATCGTTTCCTGGAGATGGTAATGGTAATTTTTATATTGGCAAGCAGAATTGGAACATGAAATTTAAGGATGCTACCTTTGCTACTCAAGCAGCGGGTGAGTTTGCAGAACATGCTACTCTAGCTGCCAGAGCTGTTGTAGAACTTTCAAGGCAATATTGTGTTGATGATGGTGGTTCATGCCACTTGGGTTTCTAGGATAAAAGGTTGGAACATGGGCAAGCATTTCCTAGAGATGGTAATGGTAATTTTTCTATTGGCAGGCAGAATTGGAACATGAAAATTAAAGATGCTACCTCTGCTGCTCAAGTAGCGACTGAGTTTGCAAAACATGCAGGTTTAGCTACAAGCACTGTTGTAGAACTTTCAAGGCAATATTGTGTTGATGTTATGGTTCATGCCACTTAGGTTTCAAGAATGAAAGGTTGGAACAAGGGAAATCATTTCATGGAGATGGTAATGGTAATTTTTCTATTGGCAGGCAGAATTGGAACATAAAATTTAAGGATGCTAGCTCTGCTACTCAAGCAGCGGGTGAGTTTGCAGAACATGCAAGCGTAGCTGCCAGAGCTGTTGTAGAACTTTCAAGGAAATATAGTGTTGATGATGGTGGTTCATGCCTCTTAGTTTTCAAGGATGAAAGGTTGGAACATGGGCAATCGTTTCCTGGAGATGGTAATGGTAATTTTTATATTGGCAAGCAGAATTGGAACATGAAATTTAAGGATGCTACCTTTGCTACTCAATCAGCGGGTGAGTTTGCAGAACATGCTACTCTAGCTGCCAGAGCTGTTGTAGAACTTTCAAGGCAATATTGTGTTGTGATGGTGGTTCATGCCACTTGGGTTTCTAGGATAAAAGGTTGGAACATGGTCAAGCATTTCCTAGAGATGGTAATGGTAATTTTTCTATTGGCAGGCAGAATTGGAACATGAAAATTAAAGATGCTACCTCTGCTGCTCAAGTAGCGACTGAGTTTGCAGAACATGCAGGTTTAGCTACAAGCACTGTTGTAGAACTTTCAAGGAAATATTGTGTTGATTATTACGGTTCATGCCACTTAGGTTTCAAGAATGAAAGGTTGGAACAAGGGAAATCATTTCATGGAGATGGTAATGGTAATTTTTCTATTGGCAGGCAGAATTGGAACATGAAATTTAATTATGCTAGCTCTGCTACTCAAGCAGCGGGTGAGTTTGCAGAACATGCAAGCGTAGCTGCCAGAGCTGTTGTTGAACTTTCAAGGCAATATAATGTTGATGATGGTGGTTCATGCCACTTAGTTTTCAAGGATGAAAGGTTGGAACATGGGCAATCGTTATTTAAGGATGCTACCTTTGCTACTCAAGAAGCGGGTTAGTTTGCAGAACATGCTACTCTAGCTGCCTGAGCTGTTGTAGAACTTTCAAGGCAATATTGTGTTGCTGAGGGTGGTTCATGCCACTTGGGTTTCTAGGATAAAATGTTGGAACATGGGCAAGCATTTCCTAGAGATGGTAATGGTAATTTTTCTATTGGCAGGCAGAATTGGAACATGAAAATTAAAGATGCTACCTCTGCTGCTCAAGTAGCGACTGAGTTTGCAGAACATGCAGGTTTAGTTACAAGCACTGTTGTAGAACTTTCAAGGCAATATTGTGTTGATGATTATGGTTCATGCCACTTAGGTTTCAATAATGAAAGGTTGGAACAAGGGAAATCATTTCATGGAGATGGTAATGGTAATTTTTCTATTGGCAGGCAGAATTGGAACATGAAATTTAAGGATGCTACCTCTGCTGCTCAAGTAGCGACTGAGTTTGCAAAACATGGTAGTCTAGCTGCCAGAGCTGTTGTAGAACTCTCAAGGCAATATTGTGTTGATGATGGTGGTTCATGCCACTTAGTTTTCAAGGATGCAAGGTTGGAACATGGGTAATCGTTTCCTGGAGATGGTAATGGTAATTTTTATATTGGCAAGCAGAATTGGAACATGAAATTTAATGATTCTACCTCTGCTGCTCAAGTAGCGACTAGGTTTGCAAAACATGCAATCCTAAATGCCAGAGCTATTGTAGTCCTTTCAAGGAAATATTGTGTTGATGATGGTGGTTCATTCAACTTGGGTTTCAAAGATGAAAGGTTGGAACAAGGGAAATCATTTCCTGGAGATGGTAATGGTAATTTTTCTATTGGGAGGCAGAATTGGAACATGAAATTTAAGGATGCTACCTCTGGTGCTCAAGAAGCGACTGAGTTTGTTGAACATGCAAGCCTAGCTGCCAGAGCTGTTTTAGAACTTTCAAGGCAATATTGTGTCGATGATGGTGGTTCATGCCACTTAGTTTTCAAGGACGAAAGGTTGGAACATGTGCAATCATTTCCTTGAGATGGTAATGGTTATTTTTCTGTTGGTAGGCAGTATTGGAACATAAAATTTAAGGATGCTACCTCTGCTGCTCAAGCAGCGGCTGAGTTTGCAGAACATGCAAGCCTAGCTGCCAGAGTTGTTGTAGAACTTTCAAGGTAATATTGTGTTGATGATGGTTGTTCATGCCAGTTAGTTTTCAAGGATGAAAGCTTGGAACGTGGGCAAGCATTTCCTGGAGATGGTAATGGTAATTTTTCTTTTGGCATGAAGAATTGGAACATGAAATTTCAGGATGCTACCTCTACTGCTCAAGCCACGGCTGAGTTTGAAGGACACGCAAGCCTAGCTGCCAGAGTTGTTGTAGAACTTTCAAGGCAATATAGCATTGATTATGGTGGTTCATGCCACTTGGGTTTCAAGGATAAAAAGTTGGAACAAGGGCAATCGTTTCCTGGAGATGGTAATGGAAATTTTTCTATTAGCAGGCAGAATTGGAACATGAAATTTAAGGATTCTACCTCTGCTGCTCAAGTAGCGACCGAGTTTGCAGAACATGCAAGCCTAGCTGCCAGAGCGGTTGTAGAACTTTCAAGGCAATATTGTGTTGATGATGGTGGTTCATGCCACTTAGTTTTCAAGAATGAAAGGTTGGAACAAGGGAAATCATTTCATGGAGATGGTAATGGTAATTTTTCTATTGGCAGGCAGAATTGGAACATGAAATTTAATTATGCTAGCTCTGCTACTCAAGCAGCGGGTGAGTTTGCAGAACATGCAAGCGTAGCTGCCAGAGCTGTTGTAGAACTTTCAAGGCAATATAATGTTGATGATGGTGGTTCATGCCACTTAGTTTTCAAGGATGAAAGGTTGGAACATGGGCAATCGTTATTTAAGGATGCTACCTTTGCTACTCAAGAAGCGGGTTAGTTTGCAGAACATGCTACTCTAGCTGCCTGAGCTGTTGTAGAACTTTCAAGGCAATATTGTGTTGCTGAGGGTGGTTCATGCCACTTGGGTTTCTAGGATAAAATGTTGGAACATGGGCAAGCATTTCCTAGAGATGGTAATGGTAATTTTTCTATTGGCAGGCAGAATTGGAACATGAAAATTAAAGATGCTACCTCTGCTGCTCAAGTAGCGACTGAGTTTGCAGAACATGCAGGTTTAGTTACAAGCACTGTTGTAGAACTTTCAAGGCAATATTGTGTTGATGATTATGGTTCATGCCACTTAGGTTTCAATAATGAAAGGTTGGAACAAGGGAAATCATTTCATGGAGATGGTAATGGTAATTTTTCTATTGGCAGGCAGAATTGGAACATGAAATTTAAGGATGCTACCTCTGCTGCTCAAGTAGCGACTGAGTTTGCAAAACATGGTAGTCTAGCTGCCAGAGCTGTTGTAGAACTCTCAAGGCAATATTGTGTTGATGATGGTGGTTCATGCCACTTAGTTTTCAAGGATGCAAGGTTGGAACATGGGTAATCGTTTCCTGGAGATGGTAATGGTAATTTTTATATTGGCAAGCAGAATTGGAACATGAAATTTAATGATTCTACCTCTGCTGCTCAAGTAGCGACTAGGTTTGCAAAACATGCAATCCTAAATGCCAGAGCTATTGTAGTCCTTTCAAGGAAATATTGTGTTGATGATGGTGGTTCATTCAACTTGGGTTTCAAAGATGAAAGGTTGGAACAAGGGAAATCATTTCCTGGAGATGGTAATGGTAATTTTTCTATTGGGAGGCAGAATTGGAACATGAAATTTAAGGATGCTACCTCTGGTGCTCAAGAAGCGACTGAGTTTGTTGAACATGCAAGCCTAGCTGCCAGAGCTGTTTTAGAACTTTCAAGGCAATATTGTGTCGATGATGGTGGTTCATGCCACTTAGTTTTCAAGGACGAAAGGTTGGAACATGTGCAATCATTTCCTTGAGATGGTAATGGTTATTTTTCTGTTGGTAGGCAGTATTGGAACATAAAATTTAAGGATGCTACCTCTGCTGCTCAAGCAGCGGCTGAGTTTGCAGAACATGCAAGCCTAGCTGCCAGAGTTGTTGTAGAACTTTCAAGGTAATATTGTGTTGATGATGGTTGTTCATGCCAGTTAGTTTTCAAGGATGAAAGCTTGGAACGTGGGCAAGCATTTCCTGGAGATGGTAATGGTAATTTTTCTTTTGGCATGAAGAATTGGAACATGAAATTTCAGGATGCTACCTCTACTGCTCAAGCCACGGCTGAGTTTGAAGGACACGCAAGCCTAGCTGCCAGAGTTGTTGTAGAACTTTCAAGGCAATATAGCATTGATTATGGTGGTTCAATGCCACTTGGGTTTCAAGGATAAAAAGTTGGAACAAGGGCAATCGTTTCCTGGAGATGGTAATGGAAATTTTTCTATTAGCAGGCAGAATTGGAACATGAAATTTAAGGATTCTACCTCTGCTGCTCAAGTAGCGACCGAGTTTGCAGAACATGCAAGCCTAGCTGCCAGAGCGGTTGTAGAACTTTCAAGGCAATATTGTGTTGATGATGGTGGTTCATGCCACTTAGTTTTCAAGGATGAAAGGTTGGAACATGGGCAATCATTTAATGGAGATGGTAATGGTAATTTTTCTATTGGCAGGCAGAATTGGAACATGAAATTTAAGGATGCTACCTCTGCTACTCAAGTAGCGACTGAGTTTGCAGAAAATGCAAGTCTAGCTGCCAGAGCTGTTGTAGAACTTTCAAGGAAATATTATGTTGATGATGGTGGTTCATTCCACTTGGGTTTCAAGGATGAAAGGTTTGGTTGTTCATGCCACTTAAGTTTCAAGGATGAAAGGTTGGAACGTGGGCAAGCATTTCCTAGAGATGGTAATGGTAATTTTTCTTTTGGCATGCAAAATTGGAACATTAAATTTAAGGATGCTACCTCTACTGCTCAAGTAACGGCTGAGTTTGCAGGACATGCAAGCCTAGCTGCCAGAGTTGTTATAGAACTTTCAAGGCAATATTGGGTTGATGATGGTGGTTCATGCCATTTGGGTTTCAAGGATGAAAAGTTGGAACAAGGGCAATCATTTCCTGGAGGTGGTAATGGTAATTTTTCTATTGGCAGGCAGAATTGGAACATGAAATTTAAGGATTCTACCTCTGCTGCTCAAGTAGCGACTGAGTTTGCAGAACATGCAAGCCTAGCTGCCAGAGTTGTTGTAGAACTTTAAAGGCAATATTGTGTTGATGATGGTGGTTCATGCCACTTAGTTTTCAAGGATGAAAGGTTGGAACATGGGCAATCATTTCTTTTAGATGGTAATGGTAATTTTTCTATTGGCAGGCAGAATTGGAACATGAATTTTAAGGATGCTACCTCTGCTGCTCAAGTAGCGATTGAGTTTGCGAACATGCAAGTCTAGCTGCCAGAGCTGTTGTAGAACTTTCAAGGAAATTTTGTGTTGATGATGGTGGTTCATGCCACTTCGGTTTCAAGGATGAAAGGTTGGAACATTGTCAATCATTTCCTGGAGATGGTAATGGTAATTTTTTTATTGGGAGGCAGAATTGGAACATGAAATTTAAGGATGCTACCTCTGCTGCTCAAGTAGCTACTGAGTTTGCAGAATATGCAAGCCTTGCTGCCTGAGCTGTTGTAGAACTTTCAACGTAATATTGTGTTGATGATGGCGGTTCATGCCACTTAGTATTCAAGGATAAAAGCTTGGAACATGGGCAATCATTTCCTTGAGATGGTAATGGTAATTATTCTGTTGGCAGGCAGTATTGGAACATGAAATTCAAGGATGCTACCTCTGCTGCTCAAGCAGCGGCTGATTTTCCAGAACATGCAAGCCTAGCGACCAGAGCTGTTGTAGAACTTTCAAGGCAATATTGTGTTGATGATGGTGGTTCATGCCACTTGGGTTTCAAGGATGAAAGGTTGGAACATGGGCAATCATTTTATGGAGATGGTAATTGTAATTTTTCTATTGGCAGGCAGAATCGGAACATGAAATTTAAGGATGCTACCTCTGTTGCTCAAGTAGCGATTGAGTTTGCAGAATATGCAAGCCTAGCGGCCAGAGCTGTTGTAGAACTTTCAAGGCAATATTGTGTTGATGATGGTGGTTCATGCAACTTTGTTTTCAAGGATGAAAGGTTGGAACATGGGCAATCATTTCCTGGAGATGGTAATGGTAATTTATTTATTGGGAGGCAGAATTGGAACATGAAATTTAAGGATGCTACCTCTGCTGCTCAAGTAGCTACTGAGTTTGCAGAACATGCAAGCCTTACTTCCTGAGCTGTTGTAGAACTTTCAACGCAATATTGTGTTTATGATGGTGGTTCATGCCACTTAGTATTCAAGGATGAAAGCTTGCAACATGGGCAATCATTTCCTTGAGATGGTAATGGTAATTTTTCTGTTGGCAGAACAGTATTGGAACATGGGCAAGCATTTCCTAGAGATGGTAATGGTAATTTTTCTATTGGCAGGCAGAATTGGAACATGAAAATTAAAGATGCTACCTCTGCTGCTCAAGTAACGACTGAGTTTGCAGAACATGCAGGTTTAGCTACAAGCACTGTTGTAGAACTTTCAAGGCAATATTGTGTTGATGTTATGGTTCATGCCACTTAGGTTTCAAGAATGAAAGGTTGGAACAAGGGAAATCATTTCATGGAGATGGTAATGGTAATTTTTCTATTGGCAGGCAGAATTGGAACATAAAATTTAAGGATGCTAGCTCTGCTACTCAAGCAGCGGGTGAGTTTGCAGAACATGCAAGCGTAGCTGCCAGAGCTATTGTAGAACTTTCAAGGCAATATAGTGTTGATGATGGTGGTTCATGCCACTTAGTTTTCAAGGATGAAAGGTTGGAACATGGGCAATCGTTTCCTGGAGATGGTAATGGTAATTATTATATTGGCAAGCAGAATTGGAACATGAAATTTAAGGATGCTACCTTTGCTACTCAATCAGCGGGTGAGTTTGCAGAACATGCTACTCTAGCTGCCAGAGCTGTTGTAGAACTTTCAAGGCAATATTGTGTTGATGATGGTGGTTCATGCCACTTGGGTTTCTAGGATAAAAGGTTGGAACATGGGCAAGCATTTCCTAGAGATGGTAATGGTAATTTTTCTATTGGCAGGCATAATTGGAACATGAAAATTAAAGATGCTACCTCTGCTGCTCAAGTAGCGACTGAGTTTGCAGAACATGCAGGTTTAGCTACAAGCACTGTTGTAGAACTTTCAAGGCAATATTGTGTTGATGATTATGGTTCATGCCACTTAGGTTTCAAGAATGAAAGGTTGGAACAAGGGAAATCATTTCATGGAGATGGTAATGGTAATTTTTCTATTGGCAGGCAGAATTGGAACATGAAATTTAAGGATGCTAGCTCTGCTACTCAAGCAGCGGGTGAGTTTGCAGAACATGCAAGCGTAGCTGCCAGAGCTGTTGTAGAACTTTCAAGGCAATATAATGTTGATGATGGTGGTTCATGCCACTTAGTTTTCAAGGATGAAAGGTTGGAACATGGGCAATCATTACCTGGAGATGGTAATGGTAATTTTTCTATTGGCAGGCAGAATTGGAACATGAAATTTAAGGATGCTACCTTTGCTACTCAAGAAGCGGGTTAGTTTGCAGAACATGCTACTCTAGCTGCCAGAGCTGTTGTAGAACTTTCAAGGCAATATTGTGTTGCTGAGGGTGGTTTATGCCACTTGGGTTTCTAGGATAAAAGGTTGGAACATGGGCAAGCATTTCCTAGAGATGGTAATGGTAATTTTTCTATTGGCAGGCAGAATTGGAACATGAAAATTAAAGATGCTACCTCTGCTGCTCAAGTAGCGACTGAGTTTGCAGAACATGCAGGTTTAGCTACAAGCACTGTTGTAGAACTTTCAAGGCAATATTGTGTTGATGATTATGGTTCATGCCACTTAGGTTTCAAGAATGAAAGGTTGGAACAAGGGAAATCATTTCATGGAGATGGTAATGGTATTTTTCTATTGGCAGGCAGAATTGGAACATGAAATTTAAGGATGCTACCTCTGCTGCTCAAGTAGCGACTGAGTTTGCAAAACATGGTAGTCTAGCTACCAGAGCTGTTGTAGAACTCTCAAGGCAATATTGTGTTGATGATGGTGGTTCATGCCACTTAGTTTTCAAAGATGCAAGGTTGGAACATGGGCAATCGTTTCCTGGAGATGGTAATGGTAATTTTTATATTGGCAAGCAGAATTGGAACATGAAATTTAATGATTCTACCTCTGCTGCTCAAGTAGCGACTAGGTTTGCAAAACATGCAATCCTAAATGCCAGAGCTATTGTAGTCCTTTCAAGGAAATATTGTGTTGATGATGGTGGTTCATTCAACTTGGGTTTCAAAGATGAAAGGTTGGAACAAGGGAAATCATTTTCTGGAGATGGTAATGGTAATTTTTCTATTGGGAGGCAGAATTGGAACATGAAATTTAAGGATGCTACCTCTGCTGCTCAAGTAACGGCTGAGTTTGCAGGACATGCAAGCCTAGCTGCCAGAGTTGTTGTAGAACTTTCAAGGCAATATTGGGTTGATGATGGTGGTTCATGCCACTTGGGTTTCAAGGATGAAAAGTTGGAACAAGGGCAATCATTTCCTGGAGATGGTAATGGTAATTTTTCTATTGGCAGGCAGAATTGGAACATTAAATTTAAGGATGCTACCTCTGTTACTCAAGTAGCGACTGAGTTTGCAGAAAATGCAAGTCTAGCTGCCAGAGCTGTTGTAGAACTTTCAAGGAAATATTATGTTGATGATGGTGGTTCATTCCACTTGGGTTTCAAGGATGACAGGTTTGGTTGTTCATGCCACTTAGGTTTCAAGGATTAAAGGTTGGAACGTGGGCAAGCATTTCTTAGAGATGGTAATGGTAATTTTTCTTTTGGGATGCAGAATTGGAACATTAAATTTAAGGATGCTACCTCTGCTGCTCAAGTAACGGCTGAGTTTGCAGGACATGCAAGCCAAGCTGCCAGAGCTGTTGTAGAACTTTCAAGGCAATATTGGGTTGATGATGGGGGTTCATGCCACTTGGGTTTCAAGGATGAAAAGTTGGAACAAGGGCAATCATTTCCTGGTGATGGTAATGGTAATTTTTCTATTGGCAGGCAGAATTGGAACATGAAATTTAAGGATGCTACCTCTGCTACTCAAGTAGCGACTGAGTTTGCAGAAAATGCAAGTCTAGCTGCCAGAGCTGTTGCAGAACTTTTAAGGAAATATTATGTTGATGATGGTGGTTCATGCCACTTGGGTTTCAAGGATGAAAGGTTTGGTTGTTCATGCCACTTAGGTTTCAAGGATGAAAGGTTGGAACGTGGGCAAGCATTTCCTAGAGATGGTAATGGTAATTTTTCTTTTGGCATGCAGAATTGGAACATTAAATTTAAGGATGCTACCTCTGCTGCTCAAGCAACGGCTGAGTTTACAGGACATGCAAGCCTAGCTGCCAAAGCTGTTGTAGAACTTTCAAGGCAATATTGGGTTGATGATGGTGGTTCATGCCACTTGGGTTTCAAGGATGAAAAGTTGGAACAAGGGCAATCATTTCCTGGAGATGGTAATGGTAATTTTTCTATTGGCAGGCAGAATTGGAACATGAAATTTAAGGATTCTACCTCTGCTGCTCAAGTAGCGACTGAGTTTGCAGAACATGCAAGCCTAGCTGCCAGAGTTGTTGTAGAACTTTAAAGGCAATATTGTGTTGATGATGGTGGTTCATGCCACTTAGTTTTCAAGGATGAAAGGTTGGAACATGGGCAATCATTTCTTTTAGATGGTAATGGTAATTTTTCTATTGGCAGGCGGAATTGGAACATGAATTTTAAGGATGCTACCTCTGCTGCTCAAGTAGCGATTGAGTTTGCGAACATGCAAGTCTAGCTGCCAGAGCTGTTGTAGAACTTTCAAGGAAATTTTGTGTTGATGATGGTGGTTCATGCCACTTCGGTTTCAAGGATGAAAGGTTGGAACATTGTCAATCATTTCCTGGAGATGGTAATGGTAATTTTTTTATTGGGAGGCAGAATTGGAACATGAAATTTAAGGATGCTACCTCTGCTGCTCAAGTAGCTACTGAGTTTGCAGAACATGCAAGCCTTGCTTCCCGAGCTGTTGTAGAACGTTCAACGTAATATTGTGTTGATGATGGCGGTTCATGCCACTTAGTATTCAAGGATAAAAGCTTGGAACATGGGCAATCATTTCCTTGAGATGGTAATGGTAATTATTCTGTTGGCAGGTAGTATTGGAACATGAAATTCAAGGATGCTACCTCTGCTGCTCAAGCAGCGGCTGATTTTCCAAAACATGCAAGCCTAGCGACCAGAGCTGTTGTAGAACTTTCAAGGCAATATTGTGTTGATGATGGTGGTTCATGCCACTTGGGTTTCAAGGATGAAAGGTTGGAACATGGGCAATCATTTTATGGAGATGGTAATTGTAATTTTTCTGTTGGCAGGCAGAATCGGAACATGAAATTTAAGGATGCTACCTCTGTTGCTCAAGTAGCGATTGAGTTTGCAGAATATGCAAGCCTAGCTGCCAGAGCTGTTGTAGAACTTTCAAGGCAATATTGTGTTGATGATGGTGGTTCATGCCACTTTGTTTTCAAGGATGAAAGGTTGGAACATGGGCAATCATTTCCTGGAGATGGTAATGGTAATTTTTTTATTGGGAGGCAGAATTGGAACATGAAATTTAAGGATGCTACCTCTGCTGCTCAAGTAGCTACAGAGTTTGCAGAACATGCAAGCCTTACTGCCCGAGCTGTTGTAGAACTTTCAACGCAATATTGTGTTTATGATGGTGGTTCATGCTACTTAGTATTCAAGGATGAAAGCTTGCAACATGGGCAATCTTTTCCTTGAGATGGTAATGGTAATTTTTCTGTTGGCAGAACAGTATTGGAATATGAAATTCAAGGATGCTACCTCTGTTGCTCAAGCAGCGGCTGATTTTGCAGATTATGCAAGCCTAGCGACCAGAGCTATTGTAGAACTTTCAAGGCAATATTGTGTTGATGATGGTGGTTTATGCCACTTGGTTTTCAATGATGAAAGGTTGGAACATGGGCAATCATTTCCTTGAGATGGTAATTTTTCTATTGGCAGGCAGTATTGGAAGATGAAATTTAAGCATGCTACCTCTACTGCTCAAGCAGCGGCTGAGTTTGCAGAACATGCAAGCCTAGCTGCTAGAGCTGTTGTAGAACTTTCAAGGCAATATTGAGTTGATGATGGTGGTTCATGCCAGTTGGGTTTCAAGGATGAAAGGTTGGAACAAGGGCAATCGTTTCCTGGAGATGGTAATGGTAATTTTTCTATTGGAAGGCAGAATTGGAACATGAAATTTAAGGATGATACCTCTGCTGCTCAAGTAGCGACTGAGTTTGCAAAACATGCAAGCCTATCTGCCAGAGCTGTTGTAGAACTTTCAAGGCAATATTGTGTTGATGATGGTGGTTCATGCCACTTAGGTTTCCAGGATGAAAAGTTGGAACATGGGCAATCACTTCCTGAAGATGGTAAATTTTCTATTGGCAGGCTGAATTGGAACATGAAATTGAAGGATGGTACCTCTGCTGCTCAAGCAGCGGTTGAGTTTGCATAACATCCAAGCCTAGATGCCAGAGTTGTTATAGAACTTTCAAGGCAATATTGTGTTGATGATGGTGGTTCATGCCACTTAGTTTTAAAGGATGAAAGTTTGGAACATGGGCAATCATTTCCTTGAGATGGTAATGGAAATTTTCTTGTTGGCAGGGAGTATTGGAACATGAAATTCAAGGATGCTACCTCTGCTGCTCAAGCAGCGGCTGATTTTGCAGAATATGGAAGCCTAGCGACCAGAGCTGTTGTAGAACTTTCAAGGCAATATTGTGTTGATGATGGTGGTTCGTGCCACTTGGGTTTCAAGGATGAAAGGTTGGAACATGGGCAATCATTTCCTGGAGATGGTAATGGTAATTTTTCTATTGGCAGGCAAAATTGGAACATGAAATTTAAGGATGCTACCTCTGCTGCTCATCTCGCGTCTGAGTTTGCAGAACATGCAAGCCTAGCTGCCAGAGCTGTTGTAGAACTTTCAAGGCAATATTGTGTTGATGATGGTGGTTCATGCCACTTCGTTTTCAAGGATGAAAGGTTGGAACATGGGCAATCATTTCATGGGATGGTAATGGTAATTTTTCTATTGGCAATCATAATTGGAATATGAAATTTAATGATGCTACCTCTCATGCTTAAGTAGCGGTTGAGTTTGCAGAACATGCAAGCCTAGCTGCCAGAGTTATTGTAGAACTTTCAAGGTAATATTGTGTTGATGATGGTGGATCATGCCACTTGGATTTCAAGGATGAAAGGTTGGAACAAGGGCAATCATTTCCTGGAGATGGTAATGGTAATTTTTCTATTGGCAGGCAGAATTGGAATATGAAATTTAAGGATGCTACCTCTGCTGCTCAAGTAGCGACTGAATTTGCAGAACATGCAAGCCTAGCTTCCAGAGCTGTTATAGAACTTTCAAGGCAATATTGTGCTGATGATGGTGCTTCATACAACTTAGTTTTCAAGGATGAAAGGTTGGAACATGGGCAATCATTTCCTTGAGACGGTAATGGTAATTTTTCTATTGGCAGGCATAATTGGAATATGAAATTTAAGGATGCTACCTCTGCTGCTCAAGCAGCGGCTGAGTTTGCAGAATATGCAAGCCTAGATACCAGAGCTGTCGTAGAACTTTCAAGGCAATATTGTGTTGATGATGGTGATTCATGCCACTTGGCTTTCAAGGATGAAAGGTTGGAACAAGGGAAACCGTTTCTTAGAGATGGTAATGGTAATTTGTCTATTCGCAGGCAGAATTGGAACATGAAATTTAAGGATGCTACTGCTGCTGCTCAAGTAGCGACTGATTTTGCAAAACATGCAAGCCTAGCTGCCAGAGCTGTTGTAGAACTTTCAAGGCAATATTATGTTGATGATGGTAGCTCATGCCACTTAGGTTTCAAAGATGAAAGGTTGGAACATGGGCAATCATTTCTTTTAGATGGTAATGGTAATTTTTCTATTGGCAGGCAGAATTGGAACATGAATTTTAAGGATGCTACCTCTGCTGCTCAAGTAGCGATTGAGTTTGCGAACATGCAAGTCTAGCTGCCAGAGCTGTTGTAGAACTTTCAAGGAAATTTTGTGTTGATGATGGTGGTTCATGCCACTTCGGTTTCAAGGATGAAAGGTTGGAACATTGTCAATCATTTCCTGGAGATGGTAATGGTAATTTTTTTATTGGGAGGCAGAATTGGAACATGAAATTTAAGGATGCTACCTCTGCTGCTCAAGTAGCTACTGAGTTTGCAGAATATGCAAGCCTTGCTGCCTGAGCTGTTGTAGAACTTTCAACGTAATATTGTGTTGATGATGGCGGTTCATGCCACTTAGTATTCAAGGATAAAAGCTTGGAACATGGGCAATCATTTCCTTGAGATGGTAATGGTAATTATTCTGTTGGCAGGCAGTATTGGAACATGAAATTCAAGGATGCTACCTCTGCTGCTCAAGCAGCGGCTGATTTTCCAGAACATGCAAGCCTAGCGACCAGAGCTGTTGTAGAACTTTCAAGGCAATATTGTGTTGATGATGGTGGTTCATGCCACTTGGGTTTCAAGGATGAAAGGTTGGAACATGGGCAATCATTTTATGGAGATGGTAATTGTAATTTTTCTATTGGCAGGCAGAATCGGAACATGAAATTTAAGGATGCTACCTCTGTTGCTCAAGTAGCGATTGAGTTTGCAGAATATGCAAGCCTAGCGGCCAGAGCTGTTGTAGAACTTTCAAGGCAATATTGTGTTGATGATGGTGGTTCATGCAACTTTGTTTTCAAGGATGAAAGGTTGGAACATGGGCAATCATTTCCTGGAGATGGTAATGGTAATTTTTTTATTGGGAGGCAGAATTGGAACATGAAATTTAAGGATGCTACCTCTGCTGCTCAAGTAGCTACTGAGTTTGCAGAACATGCAAGCCTTACTGCCTGAGCTGTTGTAGAACTTTCAACGCAATATTGTGTTTATGATGGTGGTTCATGCCACTTAGTATTCAAGGATGAAATCTTGCAACATGGGCAATCATTTCCTTGAGATGGTAATGGTAATTTTTCTGTTGGCAAAACAGTATTGGAACATGGGCAAGCATTTCCTAGAGATGGTAATGGTAATTTTTCTATTGGCAGGAAGAATTGGAACATGAAAATTAAAGATGCTACCTCTGCTGCTCAAGTAACGACTGAGTTTGCAGAACATGCAGGTTTAGCTACAAGCACTGTTGTAGAACTTTCAAGGCAATATTGTGTTGATGTTATGGTTCATGCCACTTAGGTTTCAAGAATGAAAGGTTGGAACAAGGGAAATCATTTCATGGAGATGGTAATGGTAATTTTTCTATTGGCAGGCAGAATTGGAACATAAAATTTAAGGATGCTAGCTCTGCTACTCAAGCAGCGGGTGAGTTTGCAGAACATGCAAGCCTAGCTGCCAGAGCTGTTGTAGAACTTTCAAGGCAATATTGTGTTGATAGTGGTGGTTCATGCCACTTAGTTTTAAAGGATGAAAGGTTGGAACATGGGCAATCATTTCTTGGAGATGGTAATGGTAATTTTTCTATTGGCAGGCAGAATTGGAATATGAAATTTAAGGATGCTACCTCTACTGCTCAAGCAACGGTTGAGTTTGCAGAACATGCAAGCCTAGCTGCCAGAGCTGTTGTAGAAATTTCAAGGCTATACTGTGCTGATGATGGTGGTTCATGCCACTTGGTTTTCAAGGATGAAAGGTTGGAACATGGGCAATCATTTCCTTGAGACGGTAATGGTAATTTTTGTGTTGGCAGGCAGTATTGGAACATGAAATTTAAGCATGCTACCTCTGCTTCTCAAGTAGCGACTTATTCTGCAGAACATGCAAGCCTAACTGCCAGAGCTGTTGTAGAACGTTCAAGGCAATATAGTGTTGATGATGGTGGTTCATGCCACTTGGGTTTCAAGGATGAAAGGTTTGAACAAGGGCAATCGTTTCCTGGAGATGGTAATGGTAATTATTCTATTGGCAGGGAGAATTGAAACATAAAATTTAAGGATGCTACCTCTGCTGCTCAAGTAGCGACTGAGTTTGCAGAACATGCAAGCCTAGCTGCTAGAACTATTTTAGAACTTTCAAGCAATATTGTGTTGATGGTGGTGGTTCAAGCCACTTAGTTTTCAAGGATGAAAGGTTGGAACATGGGCAATCATTTCCTTGATATGGTAATGGTAATCGTTTTGTTGGCAGGCAGAATTTGAATATGAAAATTAAGGATGCTACCTCTGCTGCTCAAGTAGAGACTAAGTTTCAGAACAAGCAAGCTTAGCTGCCAAAGCTATTGTAGAAGTTTCAAGGCAATATTGTTTTGATGATGGTTGTTCATGCCACTTGGGTTTCAAGGATGAAAGGTTGGAACATGGGAAATCATTTCCTTGAGATGGTAATGATAATTTTTGTGTTTGCAGGCAGTATTGCAACATGAAATTTAAGGATTCTACCTCTGCTGCTAAAGTAGCGACTGAGTTTGCAGAACATGCAAGCCTAGCTGCTAGAGTTGTTGTAGAACTTTCAAGGCAATATTGTGTTGATGATGGTGGTTCATGCCACTTAGTTTTCAAGGATGAAAGGTTGGAACATGGTCAAGCATTTACTTGAGATGGTAATGGTAATTTTTCTATTGGTAGGCAGTATTGGAACATCAAATTTAAGCATGATACCTCTGTTGCTCAAGCAGCGGCTGAGTTTGCAGAACATGCAAGCCTAGCTGCCAGAGCTGTTGTAGAAATTTCAAGGCTATATTGTGTTGATGATGGTGGTTCATGCCACTTAGTTTTAAAGGATGAAAGGTTGGAACATGGGCAATCATTTCCTGGAGATGGTAATTGTAATTTTTCTATTGGCAGGCATAATTGGAATATGAAATTTAAGGATGCTACCTCTGCTGCTCAAGCAACGGTTGAGTTTCCAAAACATGCAAGCCTAGCTGCCAGAGCTGTTGTAGAACTTTCAAGGCAATATTGTGTTGATGATGGTGGTTCATGCCACTTGGGTTTCAAGGATGAAAGGTTGGAACAAGGGCAATCATTTCCTGGAGATTGTAATGGTAATTTTTCTATTGGCAGGCAGTATTGGAATATGAAATTTAAGGATGCTACCTCTGCTGCTCAAGTAGCGACTGAGTTTGCAAAGCATGCAAGCCTGGCTGCCAGAGCTGTTGTATAACTTTCAAGGCAATATTGTGTTGATGATGGTGGTTCATGCCACTTGGGTATCAAGGATGAAAGGTTGGAATAAGGGAAATCATTTCCTGGAGATGGTAATGTTAATTTTTCTATTGGCAGGTAGAATTGGAACATGAAATTTAAGGATGCTACCTCTGCTGCTCAAACAGCGGTTGAGTTTGCAGAACATGCAAGCCTAGATGCCAGAGCTGTTGTAGAACTTTCAAGGCAATATTGTGTTGATGATGGTGGTTCATGCCACTTGGGTTTCAAGGATGAAAGGTTGGAACATGGGCAATCATTTCCTTGAGATGGTAATGGTAATTTTTCTGTTGGCAGGCAGTATTGGAACATCAAATTTAAGCATGCTACCTCAGTTGCGCAAGCAGCTGTTGAGTTTGTAGAATATGCAAGCCTAGCAACCAGAGCTGTTGTAGAATTTTCAAGGCAATATTGTGTTGATGATGGTGGTTCATGCCACTTGGTTTTCAAGGATGAAAGGTTGGAACAAGGGAAACCGTTTCCTGAAGATGGTAATGGTAATTTTTCTATTGGCAGGCAGAATGGGAACATGAAATTTAAGGATGCTACCTCTGCTGCTCAAGTAGCGACTGCGTTTGTAGAACATCCAAGCCTAGCTGCCAGAGCTGTTGTAGAACTTTCAAGGCAATATTGTGTTGATGATGGTGGTTCATGCCACTTGGTTTTCAAGGATGAAAGGTTGGAACATGGGCAATCATTTCCTTGAGATGGTAATGGTAATTATTCTATTGGCAGGCAGTATTGAAACATGAAATTTAAGCAGGCTATCTCTGCTGCTCAAGCAGCGGCTGAGTTTGCAGATCATGCAAGCCTAGCTGCCAGAGCTGTTGTAGAACTTTCAAGGCAATATTGTCTTGATGATGGTGGTTCATTCCACTTGGGTTACAAGGATGAAAGGTTGGAACAAGGGCAATCATTTCCTGGAGATGGTAATGGTAATTTTTCTATTGGCAGGCAGAATTGGAACATGAAATTTAAGGATGCTACCTCTGCTGCTCAAATAGCGACTGAGTTTGCAGAACATGCAAGCCTAGCTGCCAGAGCTGTTGTAGAACTTTCAAGGCAAAATTGTCTTGATGATGGTGGTTCATGCCACTTTGGTTTCAAGGATGAAAGGTTGGATCAAGGGCAATCATTTCCTGGAGAGGGTAATGATAATTTTTCTATTGGCAGGCAGAATTGGAATATGAAATTTAAGCAAACTACCTCTGCTGCTCAAGCAGCGGCTGAGTTTGCAGAACATGCAAGCCTAGCTGCCAGAGCTGTTGTAGAACTTTCAAGGCAATATTGTGTTGATGATGGTGGTTAATGCCACTTAGTTTTCAAGGATGAAATGTTGGAACATGGGCAAGCATTTACTTGAGATGGTAATGGTAATTTTTCTGTTGGCAGGCAGTATTGGAATATCAAATTTAAGCATGATACCTCTGCTGCTCAAGCAGCGGCTGAGTTTGCAGAACATGCAAGCCTAGCTGCCAGAGCTGTTGTAGAAATTTCAAGGCTATATTGTGTTGATGATGGTGGTTCATACCACTTAGTTTTAAAGGATGAAAGGTTGGAACATGGGCAATCATTTCTTGGAGATGGTAATGGTAATATTTCTATTGGCAGGCATAATTGGAATATGAAATTTAACGATGCTACCTCTGCTGCTCAAGCAACGGTTGAGTTTGGAAAACATGCAAGCCTAGCTGCCAGAGCTGTTGTATAACTTTCAAGGCAATATTGTGTTGATTATGGTGGTTCATGCCACTTGGGTTTCAAGGATGAAAGGTTGGAACAAGGGAAATCATTTCCTGGAGATGGTAATGTTAATTTTTCTATTCGCAGGCAGAATTGGAACATGAAATTTAAGGATGCTACCTCTGCTGCTCAAACAGCGGTTGAGTTTGCAGAACATGCAAGCCTAACTGCCAGAGCTGTTGTAGAACTTTCAAGGCAATATTGTGTTGATGATGGTGGTTCATGCCACTTGGTTTTCAAGGATGAAAGGTTGGAACATGGGCAATCATTTCCTTGAGATGGTAATGGAAATTTTTCTGTTGGCAGGTAGTATTGGAACATCAAATTTAAGCATGCTACCTCAGTTACGCAAGCAGCTGCTGAGTTTGCAGAACATGCAAGCCTAGCAACCAGAGTTGTTGTAGAACTTTCAAGGCAATATTGTGTTGATGATGGTGGTTCATGCCACTTGGTTTTCAAGGATGAAAGGTTGGAACAAGGGAAATCGTTTCCTGAAGAGTGTAATGGTAATTTTTCTATTGGCAGGCAGAATTGGAACATGAAATTTAAGGATGCTACCTCTGCTGCTCAAGTAGCGACTGCGTTTGTAGAACATCCAAGCCTAGCTGCCAGAGCTGTTGTAGAACTTTCAAGGAAATATTGTGTTGATGATGGTGGTTCATGCCACTTGGGTTTTCAAGGATAAAAGGTTGGAACATGGGCAATAATTTCCTTGAGATGGTAATGGTAATTTTTCTATTGGCAGGCAGTATTGAAACATGAAATTTAAGCAGGCTATCTCTGCTGCTCAAGCAGAGGCTGAGTTTGCAGAACATGCAAGCTTAGCTGCCAGAGCTGTTGTAGAACTTTCAAGGCAATATTGTCTTGATGATGGTGGTTCATGCCACTTGGGTTTCAAGGTTGGAACAAGGGAAATCATTTCCTTGAGATGGTAATTGTAATTTTTCTATTGGCAGGCAGAATTGGAACATGAAATTTAAGGATGCGACCTCTGCTGCTCAAGTAGCGACTGAGTTTGCAGAACATGCAAGCCTAGCTGCCAGAGCTGTTATAGAACTTTCAAGGCAATATTGTGTTGATGATGGTGGTTCATGCCACTAGGGTTTCAAGGATGAAAGGTTGGATCAAGGGCAATCATTTCCTGGAGATGGTAATGGTAATTTTTGTATTGGCAGGCAGAATTGGAATATGAAATTTAAGGATGCTACCTCTGCTGCTCAAGTAGCGACTGAGTTTGCAGAACATGCAAGCCTAGATGCCGGAGCTGTTGTAGAAATTTCAAGGCAATATTGTGTTGATGATGGTGGTTCATGCCACTTAGTTTTAAAGGATGAAAGGTTGGAACATGGGCAATCATTTCCTGGAGATGGTAATGGTAATTTTTCTGTTGGCAGGCAGTATTGGAATATGAAATTTAAGCAAGCTACCTCTGCTGCTCAAGCAACGGCTGAGTTTGCAGAACATGCAAGCCTAGCTGCCAGAGCTGTTGTAGAACTTTCAAGGCAATATTGTTTTGATGATGGTGGTTCATGCCAATTGGTTTTCAAGGATGAAAGGTTGGAACATGGGCAATCATTTCCTTGAGATGGTAATGGTAATTTTTCTATTGGAAGGCAGTATTGGAACATGAAATTTAAGCCTTCTATCTCTGTTGCTCAAGCAGCGGCTGAGTTTGCAGAACATGCAAGCCTAGCTGCTAGAGCTGTTGTAGAACTTTCAAGGCAATATTGTGTTGATGATGGTGGTTCATGCCACTTGGGTTTCAAGGATGAAAGGTTGGAACAAGGGGAATCGTTTCCTGGAGATGGTAATGGTAATTTTTCTATTGGCAGGCAGAATTGGAACATAAAATTTAAGGATGCTACCTCTACTGCTCAAGTAGAGACTGAGTTTGCAGAACATCCAAGCCTAGCTGCCAAAGCTGTTGTAGAACTTTCAAGGCAATATTGTGTTGATGATGGTGGTTCATTCCACTTAGTTTTCAAGGATGAAAGGTTGGAACATGGGCAATCATTTCCTTGAGATGGTAATGGTAATTTTTCTATTGGCAGGCAGTATTGGAACATGAAATTTAAGCATGCTACCTCAGTTGCTCAAGCAACGGCTGAGTTTGCAGAACATGCAAGCCTAGCAACCAGAGTTGTTGTAGAACTTTCAAGGCAATATTGTGTTGATGATGGTGGTTCATGCTACTAGGTTTTCAAGGATGAAAGGTTGGAACAAGGGAAACCGTTTCCTGAAGATGGTAATGGTAATTTTTCTACTGGCAGGCAGAATTGGAACATGAAATTTAAGGATGCTACCTCTGCTGCTCAACTAGCGACTGAGTTTGCAGAACATCAAAGCCTAGCTGCCAGAGCTATTGTAGAACTTTCAAGGCAATATTGTGTTGATGATGGTGGTTCATGCCACTTGGGTTTTCAAGGATGAAAGGTTCGAACATGGGCAATCATTTCCTGGAGATGGTAATGGTAATTTTTCTATTGGCAGGCAGTATTGAAACATGAAATTTAAGCAGGCTATCTCTGCTGCTCAAGCAGCGGCTGAGTTTGCAGAACATGCAAGCCTAGCTGCCAGAGCTGTTGCAGAACTTTCAAGGCAATATTGTCTTGATGATGGTGGTTCATGCCACTTGGGTTTCAAGGATGAAATGTTGGAACAAGGGCAATCATTTCCTGGAGATGGTAATGGTAATATTTCTATTTGCCGGCAGAATTGGAACATGAAATTTAAGGATGCTACCTCTGCTGCTCAAGTAGGGACTGAGTTTGCAGAACATGCAAGCCTAGCTGCCAGAGCTGTTGCAGAACTTTCAAGGCAATATTGTCTTGATGATGGTGGTTCATGCCACTTGGGTTTCAAGGATGAAATGTTGGAACAAGGGCAATCATTTCCTGGAGATGGTAATGGTAATTTTTCTATTTGCCGGCAGAATTGGAACATGAAATTTAAGGATGCTACCTCTGCTGCTCAAGTAGGGACTGAGTTTGCAGAACATGCAAGCCTAGCTGCCAGAGGTGTTATAGAACTTTCAAGGCAATATTGTGTTGATGATGGTGGTTCATGCCACTTGGGTTTCAAGGATGAAAGGTTGGAACAAGGGCAATCATTTCCTGGAGATGGTAATGGTAATTTTTCTATTGGCAGGCAGAATTGGAATATGAAATTTAAGGATGCTACCTTTGCTGCTCAAGTAGCGATTGAGTTTGCAGAACATGCAAGCCTAGCTGCAAGAGCTGTTGTAGAACTTTCAAGGCAATATTGTGTTGATGATGGTGGTTCATGCCACTTAGTTTTAAAGGATGAAAGGTTGGAACATGGGCAATCATTTCCTAGAGATGGTAATGGTAATTTTTCTGTTGGTAGGCAGTATTGGAATATGAAATTTAAGCAAGCTACCTCTACTGCTCAAGCAGCGGCTGAGTTTGCAGAACATTTAAGACTAGCTGCCAGAGCTGTTGTAGAACTTTCAAGGCAATATTGTCTTGATGATGGTGGTTCATGCCACTTGGTTTTCAAGGATGAAAGGTTGGAACATGGGCAATCATTTCCTTTAGATGGTAATGGTAATTTTTCTATTGGCAAGCAGTATTGGAACATGAAATTTAAGCATGCTATCTCTGCTGCTCAAGCAGCGGCTGAGTTTGCAGATCATGCAAGCCTAGTTGCCAGAGCTGTTGTAGAACTTTCAAGGCAATATTGTCTTGATGATGGTGGTTCATTCCACTTGGGTTACAAGGATGAAAGGTTGGAACAAGGGCAATCATTTCCTGGAGATGGTAATGGTAATTTTTCTATTGGCAGGCAGAATTGGAACATGAAATTTAAGGATGCTACCTCTGCTGCTCAAGTAGCGACTGAGTTTGCAGAACATGCAAGCCTAGCTGCCAGAGCTGTTGTAGAACTTTCAAGGCAATATTGTGTTGATGATGGTGGTTCATGCCACTTAGTTTTCAAGGATGAAAGGTTGGAACATGGGCAATCATTTCCTTGAGATGGTAATGGTAATTTTTCTATTAGCAGGCAGTATTGGAACATCTAATTTAAGCATGTTACCTCTGCTGCTCATGTAGCGGCTGAATTTGTAGAACATGCAAGCCTAGCTGCCAGAGCTGTTGTTGAACTTTCAAAGAAATATTATGTGATGATGGTGGTTCATGCCACTTGGATTTTCAAGGATGAAAGGTTGGAACATGGGCAATCATTTCCTGGAGATGGTAATGGTAATTTTTCTATTGGGAGGAATAATTGTAATATGAAATTTAAGGATGCTACCTCTGCTGCTCAAGTAGTGGTTGAGTTTGCAGAACATGCAAGCCTAGCTACCAGAGATGTTGTTGAACTTTCAAGGCAATATTGTGTTGATGATGGTGGTTCATGCCACTTGGTTTTCCAGGATGAAAGGTTGGAACATGGGCAATCATTTCCTTGAGATTGTAATGGTAATTTCTCTATTGGCTGGCACTATTGAAACATGAAATTTAAGCAGGCTATCTCTGATGCTCAAGCAGCGGCTGAGTTTGCAGAACATGCAAGCCTAGCTGCCAGAGTTGTTGTAGAACTTTCAAGGCAATATTGTGTTGATGATGGTGGTTCATGCCACTTGGGTTTTCAAGGATGAAAGGTTGGAACATGGGCAATCATTTCCTGGAGATGGTAATGGTAATTTTTCTATTAGGAGGAATAATTGTAATACAAAATTTAAGGATGCTACCTCTGCTGCTCAAGTAGTGGTTGAGTTTGCAGAACATGCAAGCCTAGCTACCAGAGATGTTGTAGAACTTTCAAGGCAATATTGTGTTGATGATGGTGGTTCATGCCACTTGGTTTTGAAGGATGAAAGGTTGGAACATGGGCAATCATTTCCTTGAGATGGTAATGGTAATTTCTCTATTGGCTGGCACTATTGAAACATGAAATTTAAGGATGCTATCTCTGCTACTCAAGAAGCGGCTGAGTTTGCAGAACATGCAAGCCTAGCTGCCAGAGCTGTTGTAGAACTTTCAAGGCAATATTGTCTTGATGATGGTGGTTCATGCCACTTGGGTTTCAAGGATAAAATGTTGGAACAAGGGCAATCATTTCCTGGAGATGGTAATGGTAATTTTTCTATTTGCAGGCAGAATTGGAACATGAAATTTAAGGATGCTACCTCTGCTGCTCAAGTAGGGACTGAGTTTGTAGAACATGCAAGCCTAGTTGCCAGAGATGTTGTAGAACTTTCAAGGCATTATTGTGTTGATGATGGTGGTTCATGCCACTTGGGTTTCAAGGATGAAAGGTTGGAACAAGGGCAATCATTTCCTGGAGATGGTAATGGTAATTTTTCTATTGGCAGGCAGAATTGGAATATGAAATTTAAGCGAGCTACCTCTGCTGCTCAAGCAGCGGCTAAGTTTGCAGAACATGCAAGCCTAGCTGCCAGAGCTGTTGTAGAACTTTCAAGGCAATATTGTTTTGATGATGGTGGTTCATGCCAATTGGTTTTCAAGGATGAAAGGTTGGAACATGGGGAATCATTTCCTTGAGATGGTAATGGTAATTTTTCTATTGGCAGGCAGTATTGAAACATGAAATTTAAGCATTCTATCTCTGTTGCTCAAGCAGCGGCTGAGTTTGCAGAACATGCAAGCCTAGCTGCTAGAGCTGTTGTAGAACTTTCAAGGCAATATTGTGTTGATGATGGTGTTTCATGCCACTTGGGTTTCAAGGATGAAAGGTTGGAACAAGGGGAATCGTTTCATGGAGATGGTAATGGTAATTTTTCTATTGGCAGGCAGAATTGGAACATAAAATTTAAGGATGCTACCTCTACTGCTCAAGTAGAGACTGAGTTTGCAGAACATCCAAGCCTAGCTGCCAAAGCTGTTGTAGAACTTTCAAGGCAATATTGTTGTTACACCCTATATTTTCGTACATAAAAATGCTTCGTAAGCAAACTAATGTAGGACCAAAAATGAGATAATATTTAAAAGTATATAAAGTAAGTTAATAATGTTACCTCTGAGGTTACAAATATTGAAGATCATGAACAACAAGTACAAAGAGGGTTGGACAGTTCAGAAGCTAAAGCAATTGAATAAAACAATGTTTCGTCGAAAGTCGACAAGTTGGGAATGTTATAACATGTACCTTTGGGGTGAGACTAGGGTGATTAACATGATAAGGAGATTATGTTATGATTTATATTAGTCGTATGACATCCGTTTGTTATGTTTTGAAGTCAAGAGAGTTGTGGAACAAAAGTCGATGAAAGTCATCACAAGTTACATTCATAAGTTTTACTGAAACTTTGGGTCAAATGTAACTGCAATTTTCTCCCAATATACTTAGGGTTATGGGGTGTTCCACCCATCAAATTAAAGATCTATGAGTCTAGTTTCCAATGCATTAAACCGTTTGTCAATACAACATTGGAGTAGAGAGATATGGGCATTTTTGCAACACTGCGCAAGCTGCTAGGTGACAAGTAGGTGTGTCACCTACTTGCTTAAATGAAAGCCCAAAAATGGGCTATTTCGGGTCGTCCAAAGAGGCCTTTTAAGGGCCTATTTTCTTCATATATTAAACTTAAAATAGATCATAATAACCAGACATAAGCTCTGCAAAGAATCCTCCCAAAAATTTCCCACAAACCCTAATTGATTTTCTCTCCCTTTCAAGTTCCAATTGGAGGTAAAACTTGGAGTTTGAAGAACCAAGATAGGAGCTGAGTTATCCAACAAATAAGGTGAGTTTACTGCTCTCTTTCATCCATTTTTTCTGCTGTAAATTCATGGTAAGTCGTTCTATACTTGTAAGAACTCACGGGATGGTGATCGGAAGCCGTGAGTTCGAGTTATTCACTTGTAGCGGACTGTTTTGTGGACTGTTTTGTGTTGCTGTTGGGCTGCGTGTTTTACTACTATTTTGTGGAGTTTTGGAGGAGGAAGGGGGTTTATAAACACCATATAAATGTAGGGTGGTTGTCTGGTCGTTCGTCATAACATTTTCGGGTCGTTTGACACTACTACGGTGGTCGTTTTGTGTACGAAGAGATTGGGGTGTGTTGGGCTGTTTTGTAGTATTTGATGGTGTATATAGGGCTGGAAAATGATGTATATATGTTGTTATTGTTATGTTCTTGTATTGTTGGTGTTATCTTGAATTTGGAGGAAGGGCATATTATAGGGGAGATGCTGCCCGTTTTAATACAAAATAGGTTTGTCGTTCGTTGTGCGATAGTTGTACCTTTCGTAAATTAACGATAGTATTATTATCATTCTTGTAGATTAAGGTGTGAAGAGGTGAGTTCAACTTGGCGATTGGAAAGATTGTGATAAGGTATGTTAAGGCTAAGCCTTCCTTCATTTTGGCATGATCTCGTAGCTACATGTGTTAATAATGAGACATAAAGAGAAGTTCGTATTCATGAATTTATTCACACTATTCTAGTGTCATAAGTTACAATATTATTCCTTATCATGACTCTATATTCAATTTTAGTATTGTCTTCTTCTAGTCAAGAGAGCAGCAAGCCTATATATACAGTATTACAGTATTTTCATTACCATCGAGCTATAATCGGTGGGCAGGCCCCTATTGGGCAACCTCTGATCAGATGGAAAGTTATATACCGAGCCTACTGTGGCCGAGCGCCTATGAGCGAGCCCAGCATGGTCGAGATACATAGCCTAGTATGGCCGAGCGCCTATGAGCGAGCCTACTATGGCAAAGCAGTTATATATACCGAGCCTTATAAGGCCGTACAATTATTTTACTTACTATATTGAAGGAGTTGAGTCAGTATCAGCAGGTAAGTATATCTCCAGATCATCTTTGACTCCCAGTTAATTTCAGTTATCATATTATCAGTTCAGTTTCAGATTTCAGTTATTTTATTGCCTTACATACTCGGTACATTATTTCGTACTGACGTCCCTTTTTTGGGGGCGCTGCATTTCATGCGTGCAGGTTCAGACAGACAGACGGGTAGACCTCCTCAGTAGGTGTTTCCCGAGTTCCGCCTGATCGGTAAGCTCCACGTCTTTCGGAGTTGCCAAGTCTAGAGTTTTGTGTACATCTTATGTATATCTATATATATGTTATGGGTAGGTCGGGGCCCTGTGCCGATCACAGTACATCTATCAGTAGAGGCTTGTAGGCATATCCTGTTGGTTAGTGCAGTATGTTGGGTTTGTATAAATTGGTGGTTTGTCAGCTGTAGTAGCTATGACGGCCTTGTCGGCCTAGCTTTATATTGATATTTAGTTAGCACTAGTTTCCATTCAGTTTTATATTTTGCTTCGCAAATTGTCTTGCAAGGTGGCCCCATGGCCAAAGTATGACATTATGTGTTCAGAGTCCCTTAGTCGCAATTTGGTACGCCAGGTTAAGTGA
The DNA here is from genome assembly GCF_000390325.3 of Nicotiana tomentosiformis. NCBI lineage: Eukaryota > Viridiplantae > Streptophyta > Magnoliopsida > Solanales > Solanaceae > Nicotiana > Nicotiana tomentosiformis. Next base: position 341,282 of record NW_027174572.1, read on the forward strand.
GGCACCGGGTGCTTGTCTCGCTCCTAGGTTCGGGGCGTGACAAACTTGGTATCAGAGCAGTTCTGTCCTAGGGAGTCTACAAGCCGTGTCTAGTAGGGTCTTGTTTATAGATGTGTTGTGCACCACATTATATAAGCAAGGAACTACAGGGCATTTAGGAGTTGGTTACACTTCTTTGAAATCTAAATCGTGCTATAGAACTGAGTTATAGGAAATTTGAATTAAACTTATGTGTTGGTGTTTGCATGCACAGATGACGGTGACTAGGAAGACTACGGCTAGCCAGAGGAGAGATACAGTAGTAGGTGAGGGGACCAGCAGGGTACCCCCTGTAGATGGGGCCCAGTCTGAGGCTCAAGGGAGACCCCTACTCAGCCATTACCGGCTCCTCCACCAACTACGGAGATTCCTAGGGAAACCGCACATCCAGTTCCCCCTCCACTTCCATCAGATCAGGACTTAAGGAGTGCGGTGCATTTGTTGACACAGTTGGTAGCTACCCAGCAACATGCTAGGGCATCAGCTAGTGCAGGAACTTCTGAGGGGTCTGGGAGTTCAAGGGTCCGAGAGTTTATTGCTTTGAGTCCCCCAGAGTTCACGGGGACAGATCAGAGGGAGGACCCGCAGGATTTCATAGATCAGCTTCACAGGATCTTTCGTGTTATGCATGCCACGGAGAAAGAGGCAGTTGAGCTAGCAGCTTTTCGACTCCGAGATATAGCCATCCTTTGGTATGAGGGATGGGAGAGGTCCAGGGGACGTGATACACCTCCAGCTATTTGGGAGAATTTTTCAGATGCTTTCCTTGACCAGTACTTACCGCGGGAGATCCGACAGGCTCGAGTCGATCAGTTTCTAGCCCTCAAGCAGGGTAATATGAGTGTTCGAGAGTATAGTCTCCGTTTTGACTCATTGGCCAGATATGCACCATCCATAGTTTCTACTATGCGGGACAGGATTCACAGGTTTATAGCAGGGTTAGCCCCAGAGTTAACCGAGGCATGTGCCACCGCTGCATTGCAGGATAGTATGGATATCTCCCAGATTCAGGCATTCGCCCAGAATATAGAAAGGGGTAGGCGTCGGCAGCAGGGTACAGAGAGGGCTGAGCAAGGGCAACGTAAGAGGATGAGATTTCCCAGGTCTCAGGAGCAATCTCAGGGTAGTTATAGGACCCAGTACTTCAGACGGCCACCTAGGCCTCCGCCACCTCGGTTACGGGGTTACAGGTATGACCGCTATACTGAGTCAGGACTAGGTGAGAGCTCACGGGTATCGGGTTTGCAGCGACAGCGAGGATCTGCACAGACATGGTCATTTCCTCCACGGTGTGACATCTGTGGTAGAGGACACTTGCGCCAATGCCGAGCAGGTTCTGATGCTTGTTATATATGTGGGCGTCCGGGGCATATGATGCGAGATTGCCCAAATAGAGATTCGGGGGAATGGCACAACCAGCGAGTTCAGCAACAGGATCATCTATGTCCGTGCATCCTTCAAGGCGCGAGATGGTAATGGCACAACCAGAGATGTTGTAGAACTTTCAAGGCAATATTGTTTTGATGATGGTGGTTCATGCCACTTGGTTTTCAAGGATGAAAGGTTGGAACATGGGCAATCATTTCCTTGAGATGGTAATGGTAATTTCTCTATTGGCTGGCACTATTGAAACAGGAAATTTAAGCAGGCTATCTCTGCTACTCAAGCAGCGGCTGAGTTTGCAGAACATGTAAGCCTAGCTGCCAGAGATATTGTAGAACTTTCAAAGAAATATTATGTGATGATGGTGGTTCATGCCACTTGGGTTTTCAAGGATGAAAGGTTGGAACATGGGCAATCATTTCCTGGAGATGGTAATGGTAATTTTTCTATTGGGAGGAATAATTGTAATATGAAATTTAAGGATGCTACCTCTGCTGCTCAAGTAGTGGTTGAGTTTGCAGAACATGCAAGCCTAGCTACCAGAGATGTTGTAGAACTTTCAAGGCAATATTGTGTTGATGATGGTGGTTCATGCCACTTGGTTTTCAAGGATGAAAGGTTGGAACATGGGCAATCATTTCCTTGAGATGGTAATGGTAATTTCTCTATTGGCTGGCACTATTGAAACATGAAATTTAAGCAGGCTATCTCTGCTACTCAAGCAGCGGCTGAGTTTGCAGAACATGCAAGCCTAGCTGCTAGAGCTGTTGTAGAACTTTCAAGGCAATATTGTCTTGATGATGGTGGTTCATGCCACTTGGGTTTCAAGGATAAAATGTTGGAACAAGAGCAATCATTTCCTGGAGATGGTAATGGTAATTTTTCTATTTGCAGGCAGAATTGGAACATGAAATTTAAGGATGCTACCTCTGCTGCTCAAGTAGGGACTGAGATTGTAGAACATGCAAGCCTAGTTGCCAGAGCTGTTGTAGAACTTTCAAGGCAATATTGTGTTGATGATGGTGGTTCATGCCACTTGGGTTTCAAGGATGAAATGTTGGAACAAGGGCAATCATTTCCTGGAGATGGTAATGGTAATTTTTCTATTGGCAGGCAGAATTGGAATATGAAATTTAAGGATGCTACCTCTGCTGCTCAAGTAGCGACTGAGTTTGCAGAACATGCAAGCCTAGCTGCCAGAGCTGTTGTAGAACTTTCAAGGCAATATTGTGTTGATGATGGTGGTTCATGCCACTTAGTTTTAAAGGATGAAAGGTTGGAACATGGGCAATCATTTCCTAGAGATGGTAATTGTAATTTTTCTGCTAGCAGGAAGTATTGGAATATGAAATTTAAGCAAGCTACCTCTGCTGCTCAAGCAGCGGCTGAGTTTGCAGAACATGCAAGCCTAGCTGCCAGAGCTGTTGTAGAACTTTCAAGGCAATATTGTGTTGATGATGGTGGTTCATGCCACTTGGTTTTCAAGGATGAAAGGTTGGAACATGGGAAATCATTTCCTTGAGATGGTAATGGTAATTTTTCTATTAGCAGGCAGTATTGGAAAATGAAATTTAGGCATGCTATCTCTGTTGCTCAAGTAGCGGCTGAGTTTGCAGAACATGCAAGCCTAGCTGCCAGAGCTGTTGTAGAACTTTCAAGGCTATATTGTGTTGATCATGGTGGTTCATGCCACTTGGGTTTCAAGGATGAAAGGTAGGATCAAGGGGAATCGTTTCGTGGAGATGGTAATGGTAATTTTTCTATTGGCAGGCAGAATTGGAACATAAAATTTAAGGATGCTACTTCTACTGCTCAAGTAGTGACTGAGTTTGCAGAACATCCAAGCCTAGCTGTCAGAGCTGTTGTAGAACTTTCAAGGCAATATTGTGTTGATGATGGTGGTTCATGCCACTTAGTTTTCAAGGATGAAAGGTTGGAACATGGGCAATCATTTCCAGGAGATGGTAATGGTAATTTTTCCATTGGGAGGAATAATTGTAATATGAAATTTAAGGATGCTACCTCTGCTGCTCAAGTAGTGGTTGAGTTTGCAGAACATGCAAGCCTAGCTGCCAGAGCTGTTGTAGAACTTTCAAAGCAATATTGTGTTGATGATGGTGGTTCATGCCACTTGGTTTTCAAGGATGAAAGGTTGGAACATGGACAATCATTTCCTTGAGATGGTAATGGTAATTTTTCTATTGGCAGGCAGTATTGGAACATGAAATTTAAGCATGCTATCTCTGCTGCTCAAGCAGCAGCTGAGTTTGTAGATCATGCAAGCCTAGCTGCCAGAGCTGTTGTAGAACTTTCAAGGCAATATTGTCTTGATGATGGTGGTTCATGCCACTTGGGTTTCAAGGATGAAAGGTTGGAACAAGGGCAATCATTTCCTAGAGATGGTAATGGTAATTTTTCTATTGGCAGGCAGAATTGGAACATGAAATTTAAGGATGCTACCTCTGTTGCTCAAGTAGCGACTGACTTTGCAGAACATACAAGCCTAGCTGCCAGAGCTATTGTAGAACTTTCAAGGCAATATTGTGTTGATGATAGTGGTTCATGCCACTTAGTTGTCAATGATGAAAGGTTGGAACATGGCAAATCATTTCCTTGAGATGGTAATGGTAATTATTCTGTTAACAGGCAGTATTGGAATATCAAATTTAAGCATGCTACCTCTGCTGCTCATGCAGCGGCTGAATTTGTAGAATACGCAAGCCGAGCTGCCAGAGCTGTTGTTGAACTTTCAAAGAAATATTGTGTGATGATGGTGGTTCATGCCACTTGGGTTTCAAGGATGAAAGGTTGGAACAGGGGCAATCATTTCCTGGAGATGGTAATGGTAATATTTCTATTGGCAGGCATAATTGGAATATGAAATTTAAGGATGCTACCTCTGCTGCTCAAGTAGCGACTGAGTTTGCAGAATATGCAAGCCTAGCTGCCAGAGCTGTTGTAGAACTTTCAAGGCAATATTGTGTTGATGATGGTGGTTCATGCCACTTAGTTTTCAAGGATGAAAGGTTGGCACATGGGCAATCATTTCATGGAGATGGTAATGGTAATTTTTCTATTGGCAGGCATAATTAGAATATGAAATTTAAGGGTGCTACCTCTGCTGCTCAAGCAGTGGTTGAGTTTGCAGAACATGCAAGCCTAGCTACCAGAGCTGTTGTAGGATTTTTAAGGCAATATTGTGTTGATGATGGTGGTTCATGCCACTTGGGTTTCAAGGATGAAAGGTTGGAACACGGGCAATCATTTCCTGGAGATGGTAATGGTAATTTTTCTATTGACAGGCAGAATTGGAACATGAAATTTAAGGATGCTACCTCTGCTGCTCAAGTAGTGACAGAGTTTGCAGAATATGCAAGCCTAGCTGCCAGAGCTGTTGTAGAACTTTCAAGGAAATATTGTGTTGATGGTGGTGGTTCATGCCACTTAGTTTTCAAGGATAAAAGGGTGAAACATAGGCAATCATTTCCTTGAGATTGTAATGGTAATTTTTGTATTGGCAGGCAGTATTGGAATATGAAATTTAAGCATGCTACCTCTGCTGCTCAAGTAGTGGTTGAGTTTGCAGAACATGCAAGCCTAGCTACCAGAGATGTTGTAGAACTTTCAAGGCAATATTGTGTTGATGATGGTGGTTCATGCCACTTGGTTTTCAAGGATGAAAGGTTGGAACATGGGCAATCATTTCCTTGAGATGGTAATGGTAATTTCTCTATTGGCTGGCACTATTGAAACATGAAATTTAAGCAGGCTATCTCTGCTACTCAAGCAGCGGCTGAGTTTGCAGAACATGCAAATCTAGCTGCCAGAGCTGTTGTAGAACTTTCAAGGCAATATTGTCTTGATGATGGTGGTTCATGCCACTTGGGTTTCAAGGATAAAATGTTGGAACAAGAGCAATCATTTCCTGGAGATGGTAATGGTAATTTTTCTATTTGCAGGCAGAATTGGAACATGAAATTTAAGGATGCTACCTCTGCTGCTCAAGTAGGGACTGAGATTGTAGAACATGCAAGCCTAGTTGCCAGAGCTGTTGTAGAACTTTCAAGGCAATATTGTGCTGATGATGGTGGTTCATGCCACTTGGGTTTCAAGGATGAAAGGTTGGTACAAGGGCAATCATTTCCTGGAGATGGTAATGGTAATTTTTCTATTGGCAGGCAGAATTGGAATATGAAATTTAAGGATGCTACCTCTGCTGCTTAAGTAGCGACTGAGTTTGCAGAACATGCAAGCCTAGCTGCCACAGCTGTTGTAGAACTTTCAAGGCAATATTGTGTTGATGATGGTGGTTCATGCCACTTAGTTTTAAAGGATGAAAGGTTGGAACATGGGCAATCATTTCCTAGAGATGGTAATGGTAATTTTTCTGTTAGCAGGAAGTATTGGAATATGAAATTTAAGCAAGCTACCTCTGCTGCTCAAGCAGCGGCTGAGTTTGCAGAACATGCAAGCCTAGCTGCCAGAGCTGTTGTAGAACTTTCAAGGCAATATTGTGTTGATGATGGTGGTTCATGCCACTTGGTTTTCAAGGATGAAAGGTTGGAACATGGGAAATTATTTCCTTGAGATGGTAATGGTAATTTTTCTATTGGCAGGCAGTATTGGAACATGAAATTTAGGCATGATATCTCTGTTGCTCAAGCAGCGGCTGAGTTTGCAGAACATGAAAGCCTAGCTGCCAGAGCTGTTGTAGAACTTTCAAGGCTATATTGTGTTGATCATGGTGGTTCATGCCACTTGGGTTTCAAGGATGAAAGGTAGGATCAAGGGGAATCGTTTCGTGGAGATGGTAATGGTAATTTTTCTATTGCCAGGCAGAATTGGAACATAAAATTTAAGGATGCTTCCTCTACTGCTCAAGTAGTGACTGAGTTTGCAGAACATCCAAGCCTAGCTGCCAGAGCTGTTGTAGAACTTTCAAGGCAATATTGTGTTGATGATGGTGGTTCATGCCACTTAGTTTTCAAGGATGAAAGGTTGGAACATGGGCAATCATTTCCAGGAGATGGTAATGGTAATTTTTCCATTGGGAGGAATAATTGTAATATGAAATTTAAGGATGCTACCTCTGCTGCTCAAGTAGTGGTTGAGTTTGCAGAACATGCAAGCCTAGCTGCCAGAGCTGTTGTAGAACTTTCAAAGCAATATTGTGTTGATGATGGTGGTTCATGCCACTTGGTTTTCAAGGATGAAAGGTTGGAACATGGACAATCATTTCATTGAGATGGTAATGGTAATTTTTCTATTGGCAGGCAGTATTGGAACATGAAATTTAAGCATGCTATCTCTGCTGCTCAAGCAGCAGCTGAGTTTGCAGATCATGCAAGCCTAGCTGCCAGAGCTGTTGTAGAACTTTCAAGGCAATATTGTCTTGATGATGGTGGTTCATGCCACTTGGGTTTCAAGGATGAAAGGTTGGAACAAGGGCAATCATTTTCTGGAGATGGTAATGGTAATTTTTCTATTGGCAGGCAGAATTGGAACATGAAATTTAAGGATGCTACCTCTGCTGCTCAAGTAGCGACTGACTTTGCAGAACATGCAAGCCTAGCTGCCAGAGCTGTTGTAGAACTTTCAAGGCAATATTGTGTTGATGATGGTGGTTCATGCCACTTAGTTTTCAATGATGAAAGGTTGGAACATGGCAAATCATTTCCTTGAGATGGTAATGGTAATTTTTCTGTTAGCAGGCAGTATTGGAACATCAAATTTAAGCATGCTACCTCTGCTACTCATGCAGCGGCTGAATTTGTAGAACACGCAAGCCGAGCTGCCAGAGCTGTTGTTGAACTTTCAAAGAAATATTGTGTGATGATGGTGGTTCATGCCACTTGGGTTTCAAGAATGAAAGGTTGGAACAGGGGCAATCATTTCCTGGAGATGGTAATGGTAATATTTCTATTGGCAGGCATAATTGGAATATGAAATTTAAGGATGCTACCTCTGCTGCTCAAGTAGCGACTAAGTTTGCAAAATATGCAAGCCTAGCTGCCAGAGCTGTTGTAGAACTTTCAAGGCAATATTGTGTTGATGATGGTGGTTCATGCCACTTAATTTTCAAGGATGAAAGGTTGGAACATGGGCAATCATTTCATGGAGATGGTAATGGTAATTTTTCTATTGGCAGGCATAATTAGAATATGAAATTTAAGGGTGCTACCTCTGCTGCTCAAGCAGCGGTTGAGTTTGCAGAACATGCAAGCCTAGCTACCAGAGCTGTTGTAGGATTTTTAAGGCAATATTGTGTTGATGATGGTGGTTCATGCCACTTGGGTTTCAAGGATGAAAGGTTGGAACACGGGCAATCATTTCCTGGAGATAGTAATCGTAATTTTTCTATTGACAGGCAGAATTGGAACATGAAATTTAAGGATGCTACCTCTGCTGCTCAAGTAGTGATAGAGTTTGCAGAATATGCAAGCCTAGCTGCCAGAGCTGTTGTAGAACTTTCAAGGAAATATTGTGTTGATGGTGGTGGTTCATGCCACTTAGTTTTCAAGGATAAAAGGGTGAAACATAGGCAATTATTTCCTTGAGATTGTAATGGTAATGTTTGTATTGGCAGGCAGTATTGGAATATGAAATTTAAGCATGCTACCTCTGCTGCTCAAGTAGTGACGGATTCTGTAGAACATACAAACCTAGTTGCCAGAGCTGTTGTAGAACTTTCAAGGCAATATTTTGTTGATGATGGTGGTTCATGCCACATGGGTTTCAAGGATGAAAGGTTGGAAAAAGGGCAATCGTTTCATGGAGATGGTAATGGTAACTTTTCTATTGGCAGGCAGAATTCGAACATGAAATTTAAGGATGATACCTCTACTGCCCAAGTAGAGACTGAGTTTGCAGAGCATGCAAGCCTAGCTGCCAGAGCTGTTGTAGAACTTTCAAGGCAATATTGTGTTGATGATGGTGGTTCATGCCACTTAGTTTTCAAGGATGAAAGGTTGGAACATGGGCAATCATTTCCTGGAGATGGTAATGGTAATTTTTCTATTGGCAGGCATAATTGGAATATGAAATTTAAGGGTGCTACCTCTGCTGCTCATGCAGCGGTTGAGTTTGCAGAACATGCAAGCCTAGCTGCCAGAGCTGTTGTAGGATTTTTAAGGCAATATTGTGTTGATGATGGTGGTTCACGCCACTTGGGTTTCAAGGATGAAAGGTTGGAACACGGGCAACCATTTCCTGGAGATGGTAATGGTACTTTTTCTATTGGCAGGCAGAATTGGAACATGAAATTTAAGGATGCTAAATGTGCTGCTCAAGTAGCGACTTAGTTTGCAGAACATGCAAGCCTAGCTGCCAGAGCTATTGTAGAACTTTCAAGGAAATATTGTGTTGATGGTGGTGGTTCATGCCACTTGGGTTTCAAGGATGAAAGGTTGGAACATGTGCAATCGTTCCTTGAGATTGTAATGGTAATTTTTGTATTGGCAGGCAGTATTGGAATATGAAATTTAAGAATGCTACCTCTGCTGCTCAAGTAACGACAGATTTTGTAGAACATACAAGCCTAGTTGCCAGAGCTGTTGTAGAACTTTCAAGGCAATATTGTGTTGATGATGGTGGTTCATGCCACTTAGTTTTCAAGGATGAAAGGTTGGAACATGGGCAATCATTTCCTGGAGATGGTAATGGTAATTTTTCTATTGGCAGGCATAATTGGAATATGAAATTTAAGGGTGCTACCTCTGCTGCTCATGCAGCGGTTGAGTTTGCAGAACATGCAAGCCTAGCTGCCAGAGTTGTTGTAGGATTTTGAAGGCAATATTGTGTTGATGATGGTGGTTCACGCCACTTGGGTTTCAAGGATGAAAGGTTGGAACACGGGCAATCATTTCCTGGAGATGGTAATGGTACTTTTTCTATTGGCAGGCAGAATTGGAACATGAAATTTGAGGATGCTAAATGTGCTGCTCAAGTAGCGACTTAGTTTGCAGAACATGCAAGCCTAGATGCCGGAGCTGTTGTAGAACTTTCAAGGCAATATTGTGTTCATGATGGTGGTTCATGCCACTTAGTTTTAAAGGATGAAAGGTTGGAACATGGGCAATCATTTCCTGGAGATCGTAATGGTAATTTTTCTGTTGGCAGGCAGTATTGGAATATGAAATTTAAGCAAGCTACCTCTGCTTCTCAAGCAGCGGCTGAGTTTGCAGAACATGCAAGCCTAGCTGCCAGAACTGTTGTAGAACTTTCAAGGCAATATTGTGTTGATGATGGTGGTTCATGCCACTTAGTTTTCAAGGATGAAATGTTGGAAAAAGGGCAATCGTTTCATGGAGATGGTAATGGTAACTTTTCTATTGGCAGGCAGAATTGGAACATGAAATTTAAGGATGATACCTCTGCTGTCCAAATAGCGATTGAGTTTGCAGAGCATGCAAGCCTAGCTGCCAGAGCTGTTATAGAACTTTCAAGGCAATATTGTGTTGATGATGGTGGTTCATGCCACTTGGGTTTCAAGGATGAAAGGTTGGAAAAAGGGCAATCATTTCCTGGAGATGGTAATGGTACTTTTTCTCTTGGCAGGCAGAATTGGAACATGAAATTTAAGGATGCTAAATGTGCTGCTCAAGTAGCGACTTAGTTTGCAGAACATGCAAGCCTAGCTGCCAGAGCTATTGTAGAACTTTCAAGGAAATATTGTGTTGATGGTGGTGGTTCATGCCATTTGGGTTTCAAGGATGAAAGGTTGGAACATGTGCAATCATTTCCTTGAGATTGTAATGGTAATTTTTGTATTGGCACGCAGTATTGGAATATGAAATTTAAGCATGCTACCTCTGCTGCTCAAGTAGCGACTGATTTTGTAGAACATACAAGCCTAGTTGCCAGAGCTGTTGTAGAACTTTCAAGGCAATATTGTGTTGATGATGGTGGTTCATGCCACTTGGGTTTCAAGGATGAAAGGTTGGAAAAAGGGCAATCGTTTCATGGAGATGGTAATGGTAACTTTTCTATTGGCTGGAAGAATTGGAACATGAAATTTAAGGATGATACCTCTGGTGTCCAAGTAGCGATAGAGTTTGCAGAGCATGCAAGCCTAGCTGCCAGAGCTGTTGTAGAACTTTCAAGGCAATATTGTGTTGATGATGGTGGTTCATGCCACTTGGGTTTCAAGGATGAAAGGTTGGAAAAAGGGCAATCATTTCCTGGAGATGGTAATGGTACTTTTCTCTTGGCAGGCTGAATTAGAACATGAAATTTAAGGATGCTACCTCTGCTGCTCAAGCAGCGGTTGAGTTTGGAGAACATGCAAGCCTAGCTGCCAGAGATGTTGTAGGATTTTTAAGGCAATATTGTGTTGATGGTGGTGGTTCATGCCACTTGGGTTTCAAGGATGAAAGGTTGGAAAAAGGGCAATCATTTCCTGGAGATGGTAATGGTACTTTATCTATTGGCAGGCAGAATTGGAACATGAAATTTAAGGATGCTACCGGTGCTGCTCAAGTAGCGACTTAGTTTGCAGAACATGCAAGCCTAGATGCCGGAGCTGTTGTAGAACTTTCAAGGCAATATTGTGTTCATAATGGTGGTTCATGCCACTTAGTTTTAAAGGATGAAAGGTTGGAACATGGGCAATCATTTCCTGGAGATTGTAATGGTAAGTTTTGTATTGGCAGGCAGTATTGGAATATGAAATTTAAGCATGCTACCTCCGCTACTCAAGTAGCGACTGAGTTTGCAGAGCATGTAAGCCTAGCTGCCAGAGCTGTTGTAGAACTTTCAAGGCAATATTGTGTTGATGATAGTGGTTCATGCCACTTGGGTTTCAAGGATGAAAGGTTGGAACACGGGCAATCATTTCCTGGAGATGGTAATGGTAATGTTTCTATTGGCAGGAAGAATTGGAACATGAAATTTAAGGATTCTATCTCTGCTGCTCAAGTAGCGACAGAGTTTGCATAATATGCAAGCCTAGCTGCCAGAGCTGTTGTAGAACTTTCAAGGCAATATTGTGTTGATGGTGGTGGTTCATTCCACTTAGTTTTCAAGGATTAAAGGTTGGAACATGGGCAATCATTTTCTGGAGATGGTAATGGTAATATTTCTATTGGCAGGCATAATTGGAATAAGAAATTTAAGGATGCTACCTCTGCTGCTCAAGTAGCGACTGAGTTTGCAGAACATGCAAGCCTAGCTGCCAGAGCTGTTGTAGAACTTTCAAGGCAATATTATGTTGATGATGGTGGTTCATGCCACTTCGTTTTCAAGGATGAAAGGTTGGAACATGGGCAATCATTTCCTGGAGATGGTAATGGTAATTTTTCTATTGGCGGGAAGAATTGGAACATGAAATTTAAGGATTCTACCTCTGCTGCTCAAGTAGTGACAAAGTTTGCATAATATGCAAGCCTAGCTGCCAGAGCTATTGTAGAACTTTCAAGGAAATATTGTGTGGATGGTGGTGGTTCATGCCACTTAGTTTTCAAGGATGAAAGGTTGGAATATGGGCAATCATTTCCTGGAGATGGTAATGGTAATTTTTCTATTGGCAGGCATAATTGGAATATGAAATTTAAGGGTGCTACCTCTGCTGCTCATGCAGCGGTTGAGTTTGCAGAACATGCAAGCCTAGCTGCCAGAGCTGTTGTAGGATTTTTAAGGCAATATTGTGTTGATGATGGTGGTTCACGCCACTTGGGTTTCAAGGATGAAAGGTTGGAACATGGGCAATCATTTCCTGGAGATGGTAATGGTACTTTTTCTATTGGCAGGCAGAATTGGAACATGAAATTTAAGGATGCTAAATGTGCTGCTCAAGTAGCGACTTAGTTTGCAGAACATGCAAGCCTAGCTGCCAGAGCTATTGTAGAACTTTCAAGGAAATATTGTGTTGATGGTGGTGGTTCATGCCACTTGGGTTTCAAGGATGAAAGGTTGGAACATGTGCAATCATTTCCTTGAGATTGTAATGGTAATTTTTGTATTGGCAAGCAGTATTGGAATATGAAATTTAAGGATGCTACCTCTGCTGCTCAAGTAGTGGTTGATTTTGCAGAACATGCAAGCCTAGCTGCCAGAGCTGTTGTAGAACTTTCAAAGCAATATTGTGTTGATGATGGTGGTTCATGCCACTTAGTTTTCAAGGATGAAAGGTTGGAACATGGGCAATCATTTCCTGGAGATGGTAATGGAAATTATTCTATTGGCAGGCATAATTGGAATATGAAATTTAAGGGTGCTACCTCTGCTGCTCATGCAGCGGTTGAGTTTGCAGAACATGCAAGCCTAGCTGCCAGAGTTGTTGTAGGTTTTTGATGGCAATATTGTGTTGATGATGGTGGTTCACGCCACTTGGGTTTCAAGGATGAAAGGTTGGAATACGGGCAATCATTTCCTGGAGATGGTAATGGTACTTTTTCTATTGGCAGGCAGAATTGGAACATGAAATTTAAGGATGCTAAATGTGCTGCTCAAGTAGCGACTTAGTTTGCAGAACATGCAAGCCTAGATGCCGGAGTTGTTGTAGAACTTTCAAGGCAATATTGTGTTCATGATGGTGGTTCATGCCACTTAGTTTTAAAGGATGAAAGGTTGGAACATGGGCAATCATTTCCTGGAGATGGTAATGGTAATTTTTCTATTGGCATGCAGAATTGGAACATAAAATTTAAGGATGCTACCTCTAGTGCTCAAGCAGTGACTGAGTTTGAAGAACATCCAAGCCTAGCTGCCAGAGCTGTTGTAGAACTTTCAAGGCAATATTGTGTTGATGATGGTGGTTCATGCCACTTAATTTTTAAGGATGAAAGGTTGGAACATGGGCAATCATTTCCAGGAGATGGTAATGGTAATTTTTCCATTGGGAGGAATAATTGTAATATGAAATTTAAGGATGCTACCTCTGCTGCTCAAGTAGTGGTTGAGTTTGCAGAACATGCAAGCCTAGCTGCCAGAGCTGTTGTAGAACTTTCAAAGCAATATTGTGTTGATGATGGTGGTTCATGCCACTTAGTTTTCAAGGATGAAAGGTTGGAACATGGGCAATCATTTCCTGGAGATGGTAATGGAAATTTTTCTATTGGCAGGCATAATTGGAATATGAAATTTAAGGGTGCTACCTCTGCTGCTCATGCAGCGGTTGAGTTTGCAGAACATGCAAGCCTAGCTGCCAGAGTTGTTGTAGGATTTTGAAGGCAATATTGTGTTGATGATGGTGGTTCACGCCACTTGGGTTTCAAGGATGAAAGGTTGGAACACGGGCAATCATTTCCTGGAGATGGTAATGCTACTTTTTCTATTGGCAGGCAGAATTGGAACATGAAATTTAAGGATGCTAAATGTGCTGCTCAAGTAGCGACTTAGTTTGCAGAACATGCAAGCCTAGATGCCGTAGTTGTTGTAGAACTTTCAAGGCAATATTGTGTTCATGATGGTGGTTCATGCCACTTAGTTTTAAAGGATGAAAGGTTGGAACATGGGCAATCATTTCCTGGAGATGGTAATGGTAATTTTTCTATTGGCAGGCAGAATTGGAACATAAAATTTAAGGATGCTACCTCTAGTGCTCAAGCAGTGACTGAGTTTGAAGAACATCCAAGCCTAGCTGCCAGAGCTGTTGTAGAACTTTCAAGGCAATATTGTGTTGATGATGGTGGTTCATGCCACTTAATTTTTAAGGATGAAAGGTTGGAACATTTGCAATCATTTCCAGGAGATGGTAATGGAAATTATTCTATTGGCAGGCATAATTGGAATATGAAATTTAAGGGTGCTACCTCTGCTGCTCATGTAGCGGTTGAGTTTGCAGAACATGCAAGCCTAGCTGCCAGAGTTGTTGTAGGATTTTGAAGGCAATATTGTGTTGATGATGGTGGTTCACGCCACTTGGGTTTCAAGGATGAAAGGTTAGAACACGGGCAATCATTTCCTGGAGATGGTAATGGTAATTTTTCTATTGGCAGGCAGTATTGGAACATGAAATTTAAGCATGCTATCTCTGCTGCTCAAGCAGCAGCTGAGTTTGCAGATCATGCAAGCCTAGCTGCCAGAGCTGTTGTAGAACTTTCAAGGCAATATTGTCTTGATGATGGTGGTTCATGCCACTTGGGTTTCAAGGATGAAAGGTTGGAACAAGGGCAATCATTTCCTGGAGATGGTAATGGTAATTTTTCTATTGGCAGGCAGAATTGGAACATGAAATTTAAGGATGCTACCTCTGCTGCTCAAGTAGCGACTGAGTTTGCAGAACATGCAAGCCTAGCTTCCAGAGCTGTTGTAGAACTTTCAAGGCAATATTGTGTTGATGATGGTGGTTCATGCCACTTAGTTTTCAATGATGAAAGGTTGGAACATGGCCAATCATTTCCTTGAGATGGTAATGGTAATTCTTCTGTTAGCAGGCAGTATTGGAACATCAAATTTAAGCATGCTACCTCTGCTGCTCATGCAGCGGCTGAATTTGTAGAACATGCAAGCCGAGATGCCAGAGCTGTTGTTGAACTTTCAAAGAAATATTGTGTGATGATGGTGGTTCATGCCACTTGGGTTTCAAGGATGAAAGGTTGGAACAGGGGCAATCATTTCCTGGAGATGGTAATGGTATTATTTTTATTGGCAGGCATAATTGGAATATGAAATTTAAGGATGCTACCTCTGCTGCTCAAGTAGCGACTGAGTTTGCAGAATATGCAAGCCTAGCTGCCAGAGCTGTTGTAGAACTTTCAAGGCAATATTGTGTTAATGATGGTGGTTCATGCCACTTAGTTTTCAAGGATGAAAGGTTGGAACATGGGCAATCATTTCATGGAGAGGGTAATGGTAATTTTTCTATTGGCAGGCATAATTAGAATATGAAATTTAAGGGTGCTACCACTGCTGCTCAAGCAGCGGTTGAGTTTGCAGAACATGCAAGCCTAGCTACTAGAGCTGTTGTACGATATTTAAGGCAATATTGTGTTGATGATGGTAGTTCATGCCACTTGGGTTTCAAGGATGAAAGGTTGGAACACGGGCAATCATTTCCTGGAGATGGTAATGGTAATTTTTCTATTGACAGGCAGAATTGGAACATGAAATTTAAGGATGCTACCTCTGCTGCTCAAGTAGTGACAGAGTTTGCAGAATATGCAAGCCTAGCTGCCAGAGCTGTTGTAGAACTTTCAAAGAAATATTGTGTTGATGGTGGTGGTTCATACCACTTAGTTTTCAAGGATAAAAGGGTGAAACATGGGCAATCATTTCCTTGAGATTGTAATGGTAATTTTTGTATTGGCAGGCAGTATTGGAATATGAAATTTAAGCATGCTACCTCTGCTGCTCAAGTAGCGACGGATTCTGTAGAACATGCAAGCCTAGCTGCCAGAGCTATTGTAGAACTTTCAAGGATATATTGTGTTGATGGTGGTGGTTCATGCCACTTGGGTTTCAAGGATGAAAGGTTGAAACATGTGCAATCATTTCCTTGAGATTGTAATGGTAATTTTTGTATTGGCAGGCAGTATTGGAATATGAAATTTAAGCATGCTACCTCTGCTGCTCATGTATCGACTGATTTTGTAGAACATACAAGCCTAGTTGCCAGAGCTGTTGTAGAACTTTCAAGGCAATATTGTGTTGATGATGGTGGTTCATGCCACTTAGTTTTCAAGGATGAAAGGTTGGAACATGGGCAATCATTTCCTGGAGATGGTAATGGTAATTTTTCTATTGGCAGGCATAATTGGAATATGAAATTTAAGGGTGCTACCTCTGCTGCTCATGCAGCGGTTGAGTTTGCAGAACATGCAAGCCTAGCTGCCAGAGTTGTTGTAGGATTTTGAAGGAAATATTTTGTTGATGATGGTGGTTCACGCCACTTGGGTTTCAAGGATGAAAGGTTGGAACACGGGCAATCATTTCCTGGAGATGGTAATGGTACTTTTTGTATTGGCAGGCAGAATTGGAACATGAAATTTAAGGATGCTAAATGTGCTGCTCAAGTAGCGACTTAGTTTGCAGAACATGCAAGCCTAGATGCCGGAGCTGTTGTAGAACTTTCAAGGCAATATTGTGTTCATGATGGTGGTTCATGCCACTTAGTTTTAAAGGATGAAAGGTTGGAACATGGGCAATCATTTCCTGGAGATGGTAATGGTAATTTTTCTGTTGGCAGGCAGTATTGGAATATGAAATTTAAGCAAGCTACCTCTGCTGCTCAAGCAGCGGCTGAGTTTGCAGAACATGCAAGCCTAGCCGCCAGAGCTGTTGTAGAACTTTCAAGGCAATATTGTGTTGAGGATGGTGGTTCATGCCACTTAGTTTTCAAGGATGAAATGTTGGAAAAAGGGCAATCGTTTCATGGAGATGGTAATGGTAACTTTTCTATTGGCAGGCAGAATTGGAACATGAAATTTAAGGATGATACCTATGCTGTCCAAGTAGCGATTGAGTTTGCAGAGCATGCAAGCCTAGCTGCCAGAGCTGTTATAGAACTTTCAAGGCAATATTGTGTTGATGATGGTGGTTCATGCCACTTGGGTTTCAAGGATGAAAGGTTGGAAAAAGGGCAATCATTTCCTGGAGATGGTAATGGTACTTTTTCTCTTGGCAGGTAGAATTGGAACATGAAATTTAAGGATGCTAAATGTGCTGCTCAAGTAGCGACTTAGTTTGCAGAACATGCAAGCCTAGCTGCCAGAGCTATTGTAGAACTTTCAAGGAAATATTGTGTTGATGGTGGTGGTTCATGCCATTTGGGTTTCAAGGATGAAAGGTTGGAACATGTGCAATCATTTCCTTGAGATTGTAATGGTAATTTTTGTATTGGCAGGCAGTATTGGAATATGAAATTTAAGCATGCTACCTCTGCTGCTCAAGTAGCGACTGATTTTGTAGAACATACAAGCCTAGTTGCCAGAGCTGTTGTAGAACTTTCAAGGCAATATTGTGTTGATGATGGTGGTTCATGCCACTTGGGTTTCAAGGATGAAAGGTTTGAAAAAGGGCAATCGTTTCATGGAGATGGTAATGGTAACTTTTCTATTGGCAGGCAAAATTGGAACATGAAATTTAAGGATGATACCTCTGCTGTCCAAGTAGCGATAGAGTTTGCAGAGCATGCAAGCCTAGCTGCCAGAGCTGTTGTAGAACTTTTAAGGCAATATTGTGTTGATGATGGTGGTTCATGCCACTTAGTTTTCAAGGATGAAAGGTTGGAACATGGGCAATCATTTCTTGGAGATGGTAATGGTAATTTTTCTATTGGCAGGCATAATTGGAATATGAAATTTAAGGGTGCTACATCTGCTGCTCATGCAGCGGTTGAGTTTGCAGAACATGCAAGCCTAGCTGCCAGAGTTGTTGTAGGATTTTGAAGGCAATATTGTGTTGATGATGGTGGTTCACGCCACTTGGGTTTCAATGATGAAAGGTTGGAACACGGGCAATCATTTCCTGGAGATGGTAATGGTACTTTTTGTATTGGCAGACAGAATTGGAACATGAAATTTAAGGATGCTAAATGAGCTACTCAAGTAGCGACTTAGTTTGCAGAACATGCAAGCCTAGATGCCGGAGCTGTTGTAGAACTTTCAAGGCAATATTGTGTTCATGATGGTGGTTCATGCCACATAGTTTTAAAGGATAAAAGGTTGGAACATGGGCAATCATTTCCTGGAGATGGTAATGGTAATTTTTCTGTAGGCAGGCAGTATTGGAATATGTAATTTAAGCAAGCTACCTCTGCTGCTCAAGCAGCGGCTGAGTTTGCAGAACATGCAAGCCTAGCTGCCAGAGCTGTTGTAGAACTTTCAAGGCAATATTGTGTTGAGGATGGTGGTTCATGCCACTTAGTTTTCAAGGATGAAATGTTGGAAAAAGGGCAATCGTTTCATGGAGATGGTAATGGTAACTTTTCTATTGGCAGGCAGAATTGGAACATGAAATTTAAGGATGATACCTATGCTGTCCAAGTAGCGATTGAGTTTGCAGAGCATGCAAGCCTAGCTGCCAGAGCTGTTATAGAACTTTCAAGGCAATATTGTGTTGATGATGGTGGTTCATGCCACTTGGGTTTCAAGGATGAAAGGTTGGAAAAAGGGCAATCATTTCCTGGAGATGGTAATGGTACTTTTTCTCTTGGCAGGCAGAATTGGAACATGAAATTTAAGGATGCTAAATGTGCTGCTCAAGTAGCGACTTAGTTTGCAGAACATGCAAGCCTAGCTGCCAGAGCTATTGTAGAACTTTCAAGGAAATATTGTGTTGATGGTGGTGGTTCATGCCATTTGGGTTTCAAGGATGAAAGGTTGGAACATGTGCAATCATTTCCTTGAGATTGTAATGGTAATTTTTGTATTGGCAGGCAGTATTGGAATATGAAATTTAAGCATGCTACCTCTGCTGCTCAAGTAGCGACTGATTTTGTAGAACATACAAGCCTAGTTGCCAGAGCTGTTGTAGAACTTTCAAGGCAATATTGTGTTGATGATGGTGGTTCATGCCACTTGGGTTTCAAGGATGAAAGGTTTGAAAAAGGGCAATCGTTTCATGGAGATGGTAATGGTAACTTTTCTATTGGCAGGCAAAATTGGAACATGAAATTTAAGGATGATACCTCTGCTGTCCAAGTAGCGATAGAGTTTGCAGAGCATGCAAGCCTAGCTGCCAGAGCTGTTGTAGAACTTTTAAGGCAATATTGTGTTGATGATGGTGGTTCATGCCACTTAGTTTTCAAGGATGAAAGGTTGGAACATGGGCAATCATTTCCTGGAGATGGTAATGGTAATTTTTCTATTGGCAGGCATAATTGGAATATGAAATTTAAGGGTGCTACATCTGCTGCTCATGCAGCGGTTGAGTTTGCAGAACATGCAAGCCTAGCTGCCAGAGTTGTTGTAGGATTTTGAAGGCAATATTGTGTTGATGATGGTGGTTCACGCCACTTGGGTTTCAATGATGAAAGGTTGGAACACGGGCAATCATTTCCTGGAGATGGTAATGGTACTTTTTGTATTGGCAGGCAGAATTGGAACATGAAATTTAAGGATGCTAAATGAGCTACTCAAGTAGCGACTTAGTTTGCAGAACATGCAAGCCTAGATGCCGGAGCTGTTGTAGAACTTTCAAGGCAATATTGTGTTCATGATGGTGGTTCATGCCACATAGTTTTAAAGGATGAAAGGTTGGAACATGGGCAATCATTTCCTGGAGATGGTAATGGTAATTTTTCTGTAGGCAGGCAGTATTGGAATATGTAATTTAAGCAAGCTACCTCTGCTGCTCAAGCAGCGGCTGAGTTTGCAGAACATGCAAGCCTAGCTGCCAGAGCTGTTGTAGAACTTTCAAGGCAATATTGTGTTGAGGATGGTGGTTCATGCCACTTAGTTTTCAAGGATGAAATGTTGGAAAAAGGGCAATCGTTTCATGGAGATGGTAATGGTAACTTTTCTATTGGCAGGCAGAATTGGAACATGAAATTTAAGGATGATACCTATGCTGTCCAAGTAGCGATTGAGTTTGCAGAGCATGCAAGCCTAGCTGCCAGAGCTGTTATAGAACTTTCAAGGCAATATTGTGTTGATGATGGTGGTTCATGCCACTTGGGTTTCAAGGATGAAAGGTTGGAAAAAGGGCAATCATTTCCTGGAGATGGTAATGGTACTTTTTCTCTTGGCAGGCAGAATTGGAACATGAAATTTAAGGATGCTAAATGTGCTGCTCAAGTAGCGACTTAGTTTGCAGAACATGCAAGCCTAGCTGCCAGAGCTATTGTAGAACTTTCAAGGAAATATTGTGTTGATGGTGGTGGTTCATGCCATTTGGGTTTCAAGGATGAAAGGTTGGAACATGTGCAATCATTTCCTTGAGATTGTAATGATAATTTTTGTATTGGCAGGCAGTATTGGAATATGAAATTTAAGCATGCTACCTCTGCTGCTCAAGTAGCGACTGATTTTGTAGAACATACAAGACTAGTTGCCAGAGCTGTTGTAGAACTTTCAAGGCAATATTGTGTTGATGATGGTGGTTCATGCCACTTGGGTTTCAAGGATGAATGGTTTGAAAAAGGGCAATCGTTTCATGGAGATGGTAATGGTAACTTTTCTATTGGCAGGCAGAATTGGAACATGAAATTTAAGGATGATACCTCTGCTGTCCAAGTAGCGATAGAGTTTGCAGAGCATGCAAGCCTAGCTGCCAGAGATGTTGTAGGATTTTTAAGGCAATATTGTGTTGATGGTGGTGGTTCATGCCAATTGGGTTTCAAGGATGAAAGGTTGGAAAATGGGCAATCATTTCCTGGAGATGGTAATGGTACTTTTTCTATTGGCAGGCAGTGGAACATGAAATTTAAGGATGCTACCGGTGCTGCTCAAGTAGCGACTTTGTTTGCAGAACATGCAAGCCTACCTGCCAGAGCTGTTGTAGAACTTTCAAGGAAATATTGTGTTGATGGTGGTGGTTCATGCCACTTGGGTTTCAAGGATGAAAGGTTGGAACTTGGGCAATCATTTCCTTGAGATTGTAATGGTAATTTTTGTATTGGCAGGTAGTATTGGAATATGAAATTTAAGCATGCTACCTCCGCTACTCAAGTAGCGACTGAGTTTGCAGAGCATGTAAGCGTAGCTGCCAGAGCTGTTGTAGAACTTTCAAGGCAATATTGTGTTGATGATGGTGGTTCATGCCACTTGGGCTTCAAGGATGAAAGGTTGGAACACGGGCAATCATTTCCTGGAGATGGTAATGGTAATTTTTCTATTGGCAGGAAGAATTGGAACATGAAATTTAAGGATTCTATCTCTGCTGCTCAAGTAGCGACAGAGTTTGCATAATATGCAAGCCTAGCTGCCAGAGTTGTTGTAGAACTTTCAAGGCAATATTGTGTTGATGGTGGTGGTTCATGCCACTTAGTTTTCAAGGATTAAAGGTTGGAACATGGGCAATCATTTCCTGGAGATGGTAATGGTAATATTTCTATTGGCAGGCATAATTGGAATAAGAAATTTAAGGATGCTACCTCTGCTGCTTAAGTAGCGACTGAGTTTGCAGAACATGCAAGCCAAGCTGCCAGAGCTGTTGTAGAACTTTCAAGGCAATATTATGTTGATGATGGAGGTTCATGCCACTTTATTTTCAAGGATGAAAGGTTGGAACATGGGCAATCATTTACTTGAGATGGTAATGGTAATTTTTCTATTGGCAGGAAGAATTGGAACATGAAATTTAAGGATTCTACCTCTGCTGCTCAAGTAGCGACAGAGTTTGCATAATATGCAAGCCTAGCTGCCAGAGCTGTTGTAGAACTTTCAAGGAAATATTGTGTGGATGGGGGTGGTTCATGCCACTTAGTTTTCAAGGATGAAAGGTTGAAACATGGGCAATCATTTCCTAGAGATGGTAATGGTAATATTTCTATTGGCAGGCCTAATTGGAATATGAAATTTAAGGATGCTACCTCTGCTGCTGGAGTAGCGACTGAGTTTGCAGAGCATGCAAGCCTAGCTACCAGAGCTGTTGTAGAACTTTCAAGGCAATATTGTGTAGATGATGGTGGTTCATGCCACTTGGGTTACAAGGATGAAAGGTTGGAACACGGGCAATCATTTCCTGGAGATGGTAATGGTAATTTTTCTATTGGCAGGAAGAATTGGAACATGAAATTTAAGGATTCTACCTCTGCTGCTCTAGTAGCGACAGAGTTTGCATAATATGCAAGCCTAGCTGCCAGAGCTGTTGTAGAACTTTCAATGAAATATTGTGTTGATGGTGGTGGTTCATGCCACTTAGTTTTCAAGGATGAAAGGTTGAAACATGGGCAATCATTTCCTGGAGATGGTAATGGTAATATTTCTATTGGCAGGCCTAATTGGAATATGAAATTTAAGGATGCTACCTCTGCTGCTCGAGTAGCGACTGAGTTTGCAGAGCATGCAAGCCTAGCTGCCAGAGCTGTTGTAGAACTTTCAAGGCAATATTGTGTGGATGATGGTGGTTCATGCCACTTGGGTTACAAGGATGAAAGGTTGGAACACGGGCAATCATTTCCTGGAGATGGTAATGGTAATTTTTCTATTGGCAGGCATAATTGGAATATGAAATTTAAGGATGCTACCTCTGCTGCTCAAGTAATGACTGAGTTTGCAGAACATGCAATCCTAGCTGCCAGAGCTGTTGTAGAACTTTCAAGGCAATATTGTGTTGATGGTGGTGGTTCATGCCATTTTGTTTTCAATGATTAAAGGTTGGAACATGGGCAATCATTTCCTGGAGATGGTAATGGTAATATTTCTATTGGAAGGCATAATTGGAATAATAAATTTAAGGATGCTACCTCTGCTGATCAAGTAGCGACTGAGTTTGCAGAACATGCAAGCCTAGCTGCCAGAGCTGTTGTAGAACTTTCTAGGCAATATTATGTTGATGATGGTGGTTCATGCCACTTCGTTTTCAAGGATGAAAGGTTGGAACACGGGCAATCATTTCCTGGAGATGTTAATGGTAATTTTTCTATTGGCAGGAAGAATTGGAACATGAAATTTAAGGATTCTACCTCCGCTGCTCAAGTAGCGACTGAGTTTGTAGAACATGCAAGCCTAGCTGCCAGAGCTGTTGTAGGATTTTCAAGGCAATATTGTGTTGATGATGGTGGTTCATGCCACTTAGTTTTCAAGGATGAAAGGTTGGAACATGGGCAATCATTTCCTGGAGATGGTAATGGTAATATTTCTATTGGCAGGCATAATTGGAATATGAAATTTAAGGATGCTACCTATGCTGCTCAAGTAGCGACTGAGTTTGCAGAACTTGCAAGCCTAGCTGCCAGAGCTGTTGTAGAACTTTCAAGGCAATATTATGTTGGTGATGGTGGTTCATGCCACTTCGTTTTCAAGGATGAAAGGTTGGAACATGGGCAATCATTTCATGGAGATGGTAATGGTAATATTTCTATTGGCAGGCATAATTGGAATATGAAATTTAAGGATGCTACCTCTGCTGCTCAAGTAGCGACTGAGTTTGCAGAACATGCAAGCCTAGCTGCCAGAGCTGTTGTAGGATTTTCAAGGCAATATTGTGTTGATGATGGTGGTTCATGCCACTTGGGTTACAAGGATGAAAGGTTGGAACACGGGCAATCATTTCCTGGAGATGGTAATGGTAATTTTTCTATTGGCAGGCATAATTGGAATATGAAATTTAAGGATGCTACCTCTGCTGCTCAAGTAATGACTGAGTTTGCAGAACATGCAAGCCTAGCTGCCAGAACTGTTGTAGAACTTTCAAGGCAATATTGTGTTGATGATGGTGGTTCATGCCACTTAGTTTTCAAGGATGAAAGGTTGGAACATGGACAATCATTTCCTGGAGATGGTAATGGTAATATTTCTATTGGCAGGCACAATTGGAATATGAAATTTAAGGATGCTACCTCTGCTGCTCAAGTAGCGACTGAGTTTGCAGAACATGCAAGCCTAGCTGCCAGAGCTATTGTAGAACTTTCAAGGCAATATTATGTTGATGATTGTGGTTCATGCCACTTCGTTTTCAAGGATGAAAGGTTGGAACATGGGCAATCATTTCCTGGAGATGGTAATGGTAATTCTTCTATTGGCAGGCATAATTGGAATATAAAATTTAAGGATTCAACCTCTGCTGCTCAAGTAGCGGTTGAGTTTGCAGAACATGCAAGCCTAGCTGCCAGAGCTGTTGTAGGATTTTCAAGGTAATATTGTGTTGATGATGGTGGTTCATGCCCCTTGGTTTTCAAGGAAGAAAGGTTGGAACATGGGCAATCATTTCCTAGAGCTGGTAATGGTAATATTTCTATTAGCAAGCCTAATTGGAATATGAAATTTAAGGATGCTACCTCTGCTGCTGAAGTAGCGACTGAGTTTGCAGAGCTTGCAAGCCTAGCTGCCAGAGCTGTTGTAGAACTTTCAAGGCAATATTGTATTGATGATGGTGGTTCATGCCACATAGTTTTCAAGGATGAAAGGTTGGAACATGGGCAATCATTTCCTAGAGATGGTAATGGAAATTTTTCTATTGGCAGGCATAATTGGAATATGAAATTTAAGTATGCTACCTCTGCTGCTCGAGTAGCGACTGAGTTTGCAGAGCATGCAAGCCTAGCTGCCAGAGCTGTTGTAGAACTTTCAAGGCAATATTGTGTGGATGATGGTGGTTCATGCCACTTGGGTTACAAGGATGAAAGGTTGGAACACGGGCAATCATTTCCTGCAGATGGTAATGGTAATTTTTCTATTGGCAGGCATAATTGGAATATGCAATTTAAGGATGCTACCTCTGCTGCTCAAGTAATGACTGAGTTTGCAGAACATGCAAGCCTAGGTGCCAGAGCTGTTGTAGAACATTCACGGCAATATTGTGTTGATGGTGGTGGTTCATGCCAATTAGTTTTCAAGGATTAAAGGTTGGAACATGGGCAATCATTTCCCGGAGATGGTAATGGTAATTTTTCTATTGGCAGGCATAATTGGAATATAAAATTTAAGGATTCAACCTCTGCTGTTCAAGCAGCGGTTGAGTTTGTAGAACATGCAAGCCTAGCTGCCAGATCTGTTGTAGGATTTTCAAGGTAATATTGTGTTGATGATGGTGGTTCATGCCCCTTGGTTTTCAAGGAAGAAAGGTTGGAACATGGGCAATCATTTCCTAGAGCTGGTAATGGTAATATTTCTATTGGCAAGCCTAATTGGAATATGAAATTTAAGGATGCTACCTCTACTGCTGAAGTAGCGACTGAGTTTGCAGAGCATGCAAGCCTAGCTGCCAAAGCTGTTGTAGAACTTTCAAGGCAATATTGTGTTGATGATGGTGGTTCATGCCACTTAGTTTTCAAGGATGAAAGGTTGGAACATGGGCAATCATTTCCTAGAGATGGTAATGGAAATTTTTCTATTGGCAGGCATAATTGGAATATGAAATTTAAGGATGCTATATCTGCTGCTTAAGTAATGACTGAGTTTGCAGAACATGCAAGCCTAGCTGCCAGAGCTGTTGTAGAACTTTCAAAGCAATATTGTGTTGATGATGGTGGTTCATGCCACTTAGTTTTCAAGGATGAAAGGTTGGAACATGGGCAATCATTTCCTGGAGATGGTAATGGTAATATTTCTATTGGCAGGCATAATTGGAATATGAAATTTAAGGATGCTACCTCTGTTGCTCAAGTAATGACTGAGTTTGCAGAACATGCAAGCCTAGCTGCCAGAGCTGTTGTAGAACTTTCAATGCAATAATGTGTTGATGATGGTGGTTCATGCCACTTAGTTTTCAAGGATGAAAGGTTGGAACATGGGCAATCATTTCCTTGAGATGGTAATGGTAACATTTCTATTGGCAGGCATAATTGGAATATGAAATTTAAGGATGCTACCTTGCTGCTCAAGTAGCGACTGAGTTTGCAGAAAATGCAAGCCTAGCTGCCAGAGCTATTGTAGAACTTTCAAGGCAATATTGTGTTGATGATGGAGGTTCATGCCACATAGTTTTCAAGGATGAAAGGTTGGAACATGGGCAATCATTTCTTGGAGATGGTAATGGTAATTTTTCTATTGACAGGCATAATTGGAATATAAAATTTAAGGATTCAACCTCTGCTGCTCAAGCAGCGGTTGAGTTTGTAGAACATGCAAGCCTAGCTGCCAGAGCTGTTGTAGGATTTTCAAGGTAATATTGTGTTGATGATGGTGGTTCATGCCCCTTGGTTTTCAAGGAAGAAAGGTTGGAACATGGGCAATCATTTCCTAGAGCTGGTAATGGTAATATTTCTATTGGCAAGCCTAATTGGAATATGAAATTTAAGGATGCTACCTCTGCTGCTGAAGTAGCGACTGAGTTTGCAGAGCTTGCAAGCCTAGCTGCCAGAGCTGTTGTAGAACTTTCAAGGCAATATTGTGTTGATGATGGTGGTTCATGCCACATAGTTTTCAAGGATGAAAGGTTGGAACATGGGCAATCATTTCCTAGAGATGGTAATGGAAATTTTTCTATTGGCAGGCATAATTGGAATATGAAATTTAAGGATGCTACCTCTGCTGCTCGAGTAGCGACTGAGTTTGCAGAGCATGCAAGCCTAGCTGCCAGAGCTGTTGTAGAACTTTCAAAGCAATATTGTGTTGATGATGGTGGTTCATGCTACTTAGTTTTCAAGGATGAAAGGTTGGAACATGGGCAATCATTTCCTGGAGATGGTAATGGTAATATTTCTATTGGCAGGCATAATTGGAATATGAAATTTAAGGGTGCTACCTCTGTTGCTCAAGTAATGACTGAGTTTGCAGAACATGCAAGCCTAGCTGCCAGAGCTGTTGTAGAACTTTCAATGCAATAATGTGTTGATGATGGTGGTTCATGCCACTTAGTTTTCAAGGATGAAAGGTTGGAACATAGGCAATCATTTCCTTGAGATGGTAATGGTAACATTTCTATTGGCAGGCATAATTGGAATATGAAATTTAAGGATGCTACCTTGCTGCTCAAGTAGCGACTGAGTTTGCAGAAAATGCAAGCCTAGCTGCCAGAGCTATTGTAGAACTTTCAAGGCAATATTGTGTTGATGATGGTGGTTCATGCCACATAGTTTTCAAGGATGAATGGTTGGAACATGGGCAATCATTTCTTGGAGATGGTAATGGTAATTTTTCTATTGACAGGCATAATTGGAATATGAAATTTAAGGATTCAACCTCTGCTGCTCAAGCAGCGGTTGAGTTTGCAGAACATGCAAGCCTAGCTACCAGAGCTGTTGTAGGATTTTCAAGGTAATATTGTGTTGATGATGGTGGTTCATGCCCCTTGGTTTTCAAGGAAGAAAGGTTGGAACATGGGCAATCATTTCCTAGAGCTGGTAATGGTAATATTTCTATTGGCAATCCTAATTGGAATATGAAATTTAAGGATGCTACCTCTGCTGCTGAAGTAGCGACTGAGTTTGCAGAGCATGCAAGCCTAGCTGCCAGAGCTGTTGTAGAACTTTCAACGCAATATTGTGTTGATGATGGTGGTTCATGCCACTTAGTTTTCAAGGATGAAAGGTTGGAACATGGGCAATCATTTCCTAGAGATGGTAATGGAAATTTTTCTATTGGCAGGCATAATTGGAATATGAAATTTAAGGATGCTACCTCTGCGGCTTAAGTAATGACTGAGTTTACAAAACATGGAAGCCTAGCTGCCAGAGCTGTTGTAGAACTTTCAAAGCAATATTGTGTTGATGATGGTGGTTCATGCCACTTAGTTTTCAAGGATGAAAGGTTGGAACATGGGCAATCATTTCCTGGAGATGGTAATGGTAATATTTCTATTGGCAGGCATAATTGGAATATGAAATTTAAGGATGCTACCTCTGCTGCTCAAATAACGGTTGTGTTTGCAGAACATGCAAGCCTAGCTGCCAGAGCTGTTGTAGGATTTTCAAGACAATATTGTGTTGATGATGGTGGTTCATGCCACTTAATTTTCAAGGATGAAAGGTTGGAACATGGGCAATCATTTCCTGGAGATGGTAATGGTAATTTTTCTATTGGCAGGCATAATTGGAATATGAAATTTAAGGATGCTACCTCTGCTGCTCAAGTAACGGTTGTGTTTGCAGAACATGCAAGCCTAGCTGCCAGAGCTGTTGTAGGATTTTCAAGACAATATTGTGTTGATGATGGTGGTTCATGCCACTTAGTTTTCAAGGATGAAAGGTTGGAACATGGGCAATCATTTCCTAGAGATGGTAATGGAAATTTTTCTATTGGCAGGCATAATTGGAATATGAAATTTAAGGATGCTACCTCTGCTGCTCAAGTAGCGACTGAGTTTGCAGAGCATGCAAGCCTAGCTGCCAGAGCTGTTGTAGAACTTTCAAGGCAATATTATGTTGATGATGGTGGTTCATGCCACTTAGTTTTCAAGGATGAAAGGTTGGAACATGGGCAATCATTTCCGAGACTTCCGATCGTCTTATCTCCGCATTTTTCAAGTCATGCTGCTGACCACTAGCTGTTTTCTTTAATATCTGTATCTCTTCTTCTATGCTTTCTACTTTTTTACAAAGTGTAGTCATAGCTAAGAGTAGATTTTCCATTGTATTATCTGGTTCAGTTTGGGTAGCTTTGTCTTGATAAATAATCTGCAACAACATTCTTGTTAGTAGTGATTAATTCAATTGTAAATGTAAAGTTTAATATATTCAATACCAGTCTGCGTATTTCTTTTGTTGTAACTGAATCTTGTACTTTTCTGGTTATCCACCATTTAACTTGGGTGTTATCTGTTCTTACAATAAATCTATTGTAAACTATATATGGTTCAAATGCTAATAAACATTTATATAATGCAAATAATTCTTTTCTATTTATTTCCCATTTTTCTTGTGGTTCAGTATAAGATCCTGAATAATATCTGCAATGATGTTCTATTTTTTCTTTATCATATTTATATTTAAGAACTCCTCCATAACTATGATTTCTCGAATCTGTTTCTACGATATAAGTAAATTTCTTATTTTCATCTGGGAAGTATAATTTTGGTAGTTTCTTACACAATATTTTAATCTTCTTTATTTGTTCCTTATCTTTTTCATCGAACCCATATTCTACATCCTTTTTTAGTTTTTTCTGTAGAGGTTTTAGGTTTTCTGCTAATTTAGGTATATATTCTCTTACTTGGTTTACTAATCCTAAAAATGATTGTAATTTCTTTTTTGTATCTATATTTTCATCAAGATTGATTATTTTTTGTACTATGTGTGTTTGCATTTTTATTCCATTTTTATCTATTTGTATACCTAAAAATTCTATCTGATTCTTCATAATTTCTGCTTTGGTTTTGCTTAAACTTATGCCAGAGTTTTCTATAATATGTATGAATTTTTCTAATAATCTTATATGTTCATCTTGTGTTCTTGAATATAGTAATATATCATCTATATATACTATGCAATTTTCTAGTTGGTTAAAATAATTATCCATAAAATGTTGGTATCTTCCTGGTGCATTTTTATATCCAAATGGTAAAACATTCCATTCATAAAATCCTTGTGGTACTGTAAATGCTGTTAGTTTTTTAGATTCATCTTCTAGTTTTAGATGGTAAAATCCTGATTTACAGTCAAATTTACTGAAGTAATTATATCCTTGGATTTGTCTTATTTTTAATATCTTATTAGGTATTGGGTAATTATATGTTTTAGTTTTTGCATTTAAATTTCGGTAATCTATAACCATTCTACTTTTTCCTCTTTTTTGTTCATTATGTTTATTTACTATAAATGCTGGACTTGTATGTTTACTATTGCTTTCTTGTATGTAATTGTTATCTAACAATTCTTTTATATGCATTTTAAATTCTGCTAAATCATCAAAGTTATATTTTAAAGGTTTTTGTGTTATTATACTGTTTTCTTCTATTAATTCTATTTTTATTTTTGTTTTATGTTTATTCCATCCTTTTAGAGGGTTATCATTATATAATTTTTCTAATTTATTCTGGATTATTTTTACTTTGTCTATTGTAAATATAATAATTTCTAATTGAGTAGTTGCATTTTTACTTATATTTTCTAATTTTTGTGTATTTTTTCACTTCCTTTTATCCATTCTGTAGTTTTTCTTTGTTTATTATTTACTCTTTTTGCTCCTACTTTGTTTTTACATGGTGTGGTAAACCACTAGTGTGTCCTTGTAATTATATGTGGGTATAGTTTATCTAAAAATGGCATTCCTAGTAATATATCTTTTGTAGTAAATTCAAAGTTATATATTTCTTCTATAGTTAATATTTTATCCCATATTTGTATTTTTACATTCTTGGCTCTGTAGTTAATCATACTACCTTCATTATTAAATCCTGTTACTACCATAGGTGTTTTTAATTTTTCCCATTTATCTGTTGGTAAACAATTATATTTACATATACTAGCTTCTGCTCCTGTATCTATCATTGGTGTATAGTATCTATTATAATATCCTTCTACTATGATTTTTGCGAGTATATATATTTTCATTCTTCTGTTCTTTTTATTATTATTTTCTTATCTTTGTATGTTATGGTTAATTGTTTATCTCCTAGATTGTATGGTTTTACTTTTTCTAACCATTTTATTCCTAATGTAATGTTTTCATTTTCATTTTCTTGATATATTTTAAATTGTATTATCAAGGGTATTCCTCCAATAATTATTTCTTTTTCTGTTATTTCTTCATTTATTATTAATTCTTTAGGTAATTCTGGGCATAGTTGTTCAGTAGTTATTATTTCAGTTTCTGTTACTAATTCTCTTGTGATATAGTTTTCTTCTTGACCTGTATTTATTAATATCTGATATTTTCTTTGTTCCATGATTCCGGTTATATAGTAATGGTATGGATTTATTTTTTCCTTTGTGTTTTTTATTAAGTTTTTTGGGATTATATATTCTCTTCTTGATGTACTTATCCTTGATGATGTTGGTGTTTTATAAGTTAATTATACTTAATGATAGAAAAAGAAACAGCAAGATTAGAAGATAGCTTAACAGCTATGACTAGAATAAGTAGAGAAAATGAGGAAATCGATAAGAAAAAAGAAATTGAAATTATTAAAAAACAAGCAAGCAAAGAAATACAACAATTGGAAGAAACTAAAAACATAAAAATTATAGCATTAGAAAAAGAATTAAATAAGGATGCTACCTCTTCTGCTCAAGCAGCGGTTTAGTTTGCAGAACATGCAAGCCTAGCTGCCATAGCTGTTATAGAACTTTCAAGGCAATATTGTGTTGATGGTGGTGGTTCATGCCACTTGGTTTTCAAGGATGAAAGGTTGGAACATGGGCAATCATTTCCTGGAGATGGTAATGGTAATTTTTCTATTGGCAGGCATAATTGGAATATGAAATTTAAGGATGCTACCTCTGCTGCTCAAGCAGCGGTTGAGTTTGCAGAACATACAAGCCTAGCTGCCAGAGCTGTTGAAGGACTTACAAGGCAATATTGTGTTGATAATGGTGGTTCCTGCCACTTGGTTTTCAAGGATGAAAGGTTGGAACATGGGCAATCATTTCCTAGAGATGGTAATGGTAATTTTTCTATTGGCAGGCAAAATTGGAGTATGACATTTAAGGATGCTACCTCTGCTGCCCAAGCAGCGGTTGAGTTTGCAGAACATGCAAGCCTAGCTGCCAGAGCTGTTGTAGAACTTTCAAGGTAATATTGTGTTTATGATGGTGGTTCATGCCACTTGGGTTTCAAGGATGAAAGGTTGGAACAAGGGCAATCATTTCCTGGATATGGTAATGGTAGTTTTTCTATTGGCAGGCCGAATTGGAATATGAAATTTAAGGATGCTACCTATACTGCTCAAGCAGCGGCTGAGTTTGCAGAACATGCAAGCCTAGCTGCCAGAGCTGTTATAGAACTTTCAAGGAAATATTGTGTTGATGAGGGTGGTTCATGCCACTTGGGTTTCAAGGATGAAAGGTTGGAACAACGGCAATCATTTCCTGGAGATGGTAATGGTAAGTTTTCTATTGGCAGAAAGAATTGGAACATGAAATTTAAGGATGCTACCTCTGCTGCTCAAGCAGCGGCTAAGTGTGAAGAACATGCAAGCCTAGCTGCCAGAGCTGTTGTAGAACTTTCAAGTCAATATTGTGTTGATGATGCTGGTTCATGCCACTTGGGATTCAAGGATGAAAGGTTGGAACAAGGGCAATCGTTTCCTGGAGATGGTAATGGTAATTTTTCTATTGGCAGCCAGAATTGGAACATTAAATTTAAGGATTCTACCTCTGCTGCTCAAGTAGCAACTGAGTTTGCAGAACATGCAATCCTAGTTGCCAGAGCTGTTGTAGAACTTTCAAGGCAATATTGTGTTGATAATGGTGGTTCATGCCACTTAGTTTTGAAGGATGAAAGGTTGGAACATGGGCAATCATTTCCTGGAGATGGTAATGGTAATTTTTCTATTGGCAGGCATAATTGGAATATGAAATTTAAGGATGCTACCTCTGCTGCTCAAGCAGCGGTTGAGTTTGCAGAACATGCAAGCCTAGCTGCCAGAGCTGTTGTAGAACTTTCAAGGCAATATTGTGTTGATGATGGTGGTTCAAGCCACTTGGTTTTCAAGGATGAAAGGTTGGAACATAGGCAATCATTTCCTTGAGATGGTAATTGTAATTTTTCTATAGGCAGGCAGTATTGGAACATTAAATTTAAGCATGCTATCTCTGTTGCTCAAGCAGCGGTTGAGTTTGCAGAATATGCAAGCCTAGCTGCCATAGCTGTTGTAGAACTTTCAAGGCAATATTATGTTGATGGTGGTGGTTCATGCCACTTTGTTTTCCAGGATGAAAGGTTGGAACATGGGCAATCATTTCCTGGAGATGGTAATGGTAATTTTTCTATTGGCAGGCATCATTGGTATATGAAATTTAAGGATGCTACCTCTGCTACTCAAGTAGCGGTTTAGTTTGCAGAACATGCAAGCCTAGCTGCCAGAGTTGTTGTAGAACTTTCAAGGCAATATTGTGTTTATGATGGTGGTTCATGCCACTTGGGTTTCAAGGATAAAAGGTTGGAACAAGGGCAATCATTTCCTGGAGATGGTAATGGTAGTTTTTCTATTGGCAGGCAGAATTAGAACATGAAATTCAAGGATACTACCTCTGCTGCTCAAGCAGCGGCTGAGTGTGCAGAACATGCATGCCTAGCTGCTAGAGCTGTTGTAGAACTTTCAAGGCAATATTGTGTTGATGATGGTGGTTCATGCCACTTGGGATTCAAGGATGAAAGTTAAAAACAAGGGCAATCATTTCCTGGAGATGGTAATGGTAATTTTTCTATTGGCAGCCAGAATTGGAACATGAAATTTAAGGATTATACCTCTGCTGCTCAAGTAGCGATTGAGTTTGCAGAACATGCAAGCCTAGCTGCCAGAGATGTTGTAGAACATTCAAGGAAATATTGTGTTGATGATGGTGGTTCATGCCACTTGGTTTTCAAGGATGAAAGGTTGGAACATGGGCAATCATTTCCTGGAGATGGTAATGGTAATTTTTCTATTGGCAGGCATAATTGGAATATGAAATATAAGGAAGCTACCTCTGCTGCTCAAGTAGCGGTTAAGTTTGCAGAACATGCAAGCCTAGCTGCCAGAGCTGTTGAAGGATTTTCAAGGCAATATTGTGTTGATGATGGTGGTTCATGCCACTTGGTTTTCAAAGATGAAAGGTTGAAACATGGGCAATCATTTCTTGGAGATGGTAATGGTAATTTTTCTATTGGCAGGCAAAATTGGAATATGAAATTTAAGGATGCTACCTCTGCTGCTCAAACAGCGGTTGAGTTTGCAGAACATGCAAGCCTAGCTGCCAGAGCTGTTGTAGAACTTTCAAGGTAATATTGTGTTGATGATGGTGGTTCATGCCACTTGGGTTTCAAGGATGAAAGGTTGGAACAAGGGCAATCATTTCCTTGAGATGGTAATGGTAGTTTTTCTATTGGGAGGCCGAATTGGAACATAAAATTTAAGGATACTACCTCTACTGCTCAAGTAGCGACTGACTTTGCAGAACATGCAATCCTAGATGCCAGAGCTGTTGTAGAACTTTCAAGGAAATATTGTGTTGATGATGGTGGTTCATGCCACTTGGGTTTCAAGGATGAAAGGTTGGAACATGGGCAATCATTTCCTAGAGATGGTAATGGTAATTTTTCTATTGGCAGGCAAAATTGGAATATCACATTTAAGGATGCTACCTCTGCTGCCCAAGCAGCGGTTGAGTTTCAGAACATGCAAGCCTAGCTGCCAGAGCTGTTGTAGAACTTTCAAGGCAATATTATATTTATGATGGTGGTTCATGCCACTTGGGTTTCAAGGATGAAAGGTTGGAACAAGGGCAATCATTTCCTGGAGATGGTAATGGTAGTTTTTCTATTGGCAGGCCGAATTGGAACATAAAATTTAAGGATACTACCTCTACTGCTCAAGTAGCAACTGACTTTGCAGAACATGCAATCCTAGCTGTCAGAGCTGTTGTAGAACTTTCAAGGAAATATTGTGTTGATGATGGTGGTTCATGCCACTTGGGTTTCAAGGATGAAAGGTTGGAACAAGGGCATTCATTTCCTAGAGATGGTAATGGTAATTTTTCTATTGGCAGGCAGAATTAGAACATGAAATTTAAGGATGCTACCTCTGCTGCTCAAGCAGCGGCTGAGTGTGTAGAACATGCATGCCTAGCTGCTAGAGCTGTTGTAGAACTTTCAAGGCAATATTGTGTTGATGATGGTGGTTCATGCCACTGGGGATTCAAGGATGAAAGGTTAGAAAAAGGGCAATCATTTCCTAGAAATGGTAATGGTAATTTTTCTATTGGCAGCCAGAATTGGAACATGAAATTTAAGGATTCTACCTCTGCTACTCAAGTAACGACTGAGTTTGCAGAACATGTAAGCCTAGCTGCCAGAGCTGTTGTAGAACTTTCAAGGCAATATTATGTTGATGATGGTGGTTCATGCCACTTAGTTTTAAAGGATGAAAGGTTGGAACATGGGCAATCATTTCCTAGAGATGGTAATGGTAATTTTTCTATTGGCAGGCATAATTGGAATATGAAATTTAAGGATGCTACCTCTGCTACTCAAGCAGCGGTTGAGTTTGCAGAAATTGCAAGCCTAGCTGCCATAGCTGTTGTAGAACTTTCAAGGCAATATTGTGTTGATGGTGGTGGTTCATGCCACTTGGTTTTCAAGGATGAAACGTTGGAACATGGGCAATCATTTCCTGGAGATGGTAATGGTAATTTTTCTATTGGCAGGCATAATTGGAATATGAAATTTACGGATGCTACCTCAGTTGCTCAAGTAGCGGTTAAGTTTGCAGAAAATGCAAGCCTAGCTGCCAGAGCTGTTGAAGGATTTTCACGGCAATATTGTGTTGATGATGGTGGTTCATGCCACTTGGTTTTCAAGGATGAAAGGTTGGAACATGGGCAATCATTTCCTGGAGATGGTAATGGTAATTTATCTATTGGCAGGAAAAATTGGAATATGAAATTTAAGGATGCTACCTCTGTTGCTCAAGTAATGACTGAGTTTGCAGAGCATGCAAGCCTAGCTGCCAGAGCTGTTGTAGAACTTTCAAGGAAATATTGTGTTGATGATGGTGGTTCATGCCACTTAGTTTTCAAGGATGAAAGGTTGGAACATGGGCAATCATTTCTTGGAGATGGTAATGGTAATTTTTCTATTGGCAGGCATAATTGGAATATGAAATTTAAAGATGTTACCTCTACTGCTCAAGCAGCGGCTGAGTTTGCAGAACATGCAAGCCTAGCTGCCAGAGCTGTTGTAGAACTTTCAAGGCAATATTGTGTTGATGATGGTGGTTCATGCAACTTGGGTTTCAAGGATGAAAGGTTGGAACAAAGGCAATCATTTCCTGGAGATGGTAATGGTAAGTTTTCTATTGGCAGAAAGAATTGGAACATGAAATTTAAGGATGCTACCTCTGCTGCTCAAGCAGCGGCTAAGTGTGCAGAACATGCAAGCCTAGCTGCCAGAGCTATTGTAGAACTTTCAAGTCAATATTGTGTTGATGATGATGGTTCATGCCACTTGGGATTCAAGGATGAAAGGTTGGAACAAGGGCAATCGTTTCCTGGAGATGGTAATGGTAATTTTTCTATTGGCAGCCAGAATTGGAACATGAAATTTAAGGATTCTACCTCTGCTGCTCAAGTAGCGACTGAGTTTGCAGAACATGCAATCCTAGTTGCCAGAGCTGTTGTAGAACTTTCAAGGCAATATTGTGTTGATAATGGGGGATCATGCCACTTAGTTTTGAAGGATGAAAGGTTGGAACATGGGCAATCATTTCCTGGAGATGGTAATGGTAATTTTTCTATTGGCAGGCATAATGGAATATGAAATTTAAGGATGCTACCTCTGCTGCTCAAGCAGCGGTTGAGTTTGCAGAACATGCAAGCCTAGCTGCCAGAGCTGTTGTAGAACTTTCAAGGCAATATTGTGTTGATGATGGTGGTTCATGCTACTTGGTTTTCAAGGATGAAAGGTTGGAACATGGGCAATCATTTCCTTTAGATGGTAATGGTAATTTTTCTATTAGCAGGCAGTATTGGAACATGAAATTTAAGCATGCTATCTCTGTTGCCCAAGCAGCGGCTGACTTTGCAGAACATGCAATCCTAGCTGCCAGAGCTGTTGTAGAAATTTCAAGGAAATATTGTGTTGATGATGGTGGTTCATGCCACTTGGGTTTCAAGGATGAAAGGTTGGAACAAGGGCAATCATTTCCTAGAGATGGTAATGGTAATTTTTCTATTGGCAGGCAGAATTAGAACATGAAATTTAAGGATGCTACCTCTGCTGCTCAAGCAGCGGCTGAGTGTGTAGAACATGCATGCCTAGCTGCTACAGCTGTTGTAGAACTTTCAAGGCAATATTGTGTTGATGATGGTGGTTCATGCCACTGGAGATTCAAGGATGAAATGTTAGAAAAAGGGCAATCATTTCCTAGAAATGGTAATGGTAATTTTTCTATTGGCAGCCAGAATTGGAACATGAAATTTAAGGATTCTACCTCTGCTGCTCAAGTAACGACTGAGTTTGCAGAACATGTAAGCCTAGCTGCCAGAGCTGTTGTAGAACTTTCAAGGCAATATTGTGTTGATGATGGTGGTTCATGCCACTTAGTTTTAAAGGATGAAAGGTTGGAACATGGGCAATCATTTCCTGGAGATGGTAATGGTAATTTTTCTATTGGCAGGCATAATTGGAATATGAAATTTAAGGATGCTACCTCTGCTACTCAAGCAGCGGTTGAGTTTGCAGAACATGCAAGCCTAGCTGCCATAGCTGTTGTAGAACTTTCAAGGCAATATTGTGTTGATGGTGGTGGTTCATGCCACTTGGTTTTCAAGGATGAAACGTTGGAACATGGGCAATCATTTCCTGGAGATGGTAATGGTAATTTTTCTATTGGCAGGCATAATTGGAATATGAAATTTAAGGATGCTACCTCAGCTGCTCAAGTAGCGGTTGAGTTTGCAGAACATGCAAGCCTAGCTGCCAGAGCTGTTGAAGGATTTTCACGGCAATATTGTGTTGATGATGGTGGTTCATGCCACTTGGTTTTCAAGGATGAAAGGTTGGAACATGGGCAATCATTTCCTGGAGATGGTAATGGTAATTTTTCTATTGGCAGGAAAAATTGGAATATGAAATTTAAGGATGATACCTCTGTTGCTCAAGTAATGACTGAGTTTGCAGAGCATGCAAGCCTAGCTGCCAGAGCTGTTGTAGAACTTTCAAGGAAATATTGTGTTGATGATGGTGGTTCATGCCACTTAGTTTTCAAGGATGAAAGGTTGGAACATGGGCAATCATTTCCTGGAGATAGTAATGGTAATTTTTCTATTGGCAGGCATAATTGGAATATGAAATTTAAAGATGCTACCTCTACTGCTCAAGCAGCGGCTGAGTTTGCAGAACATGCAAGCCTAGCTGCCAGAGCTGTTGTAGAACTTTCAAGGCAATATTGTGTTGATGATGGTGGTTCATGCAACTTGGGTTTCAAGGATGAAAGGTTGGAACAAAGGCAATCATTTCCTGGAGATGGTAATGGTAAGTTTTCTATTGGCAGAAAGAATTGGAACATGAAATTTAAGGATGCTACCTCTGCTGCTCAAGCAGTGGCTAAGTGTGCAGAACATGCAAGCCTAGCTGCCAGAGCTATTGTAGAACTTTCAAGTCAATATTGTGTTGATGATGGTGGTTCATGCCACTTGGGATTCAAGGATGAAAGGTTGGAACAAGGGCAATCGTTTCCTGGAGATCGTAATGGTAATTTTTCTATTGGCAGCAAGAATTGGAACATGAAATTTAAGGATTCTACCTCTGCTGCTCAAGTAGCGACTGAGTTTGCAGAACATGCAATCCTAGTTGCCAGAGCTGTTGTAGAACTTTCAAGGCAATATTGTGTTGATAATGGGGGATCATGCCACTTAGTTTTGAAGGATGAAAGGTTGGAACATGGGCAATCATTTCCTGGAGATGGTAATGGTAATTTTTCTATTGGCAGGCATAATGGAATATGAAATTTAAGGATGCTACCTCTGCTGCTCAAGCAGCGGTTGAGTTAATAGAACATGCAAGCCTAGCTGCCAGAGCTGTTGTAGAACTTTCAAGGCAATATTGTGTTGATGATGGTGGTTCATGCTACTTGGTTTTCAAGGATGAAAGGTTGGAACATGGGCAATCATTTCCTTTAGATGGTAATGGTAATTTTTCTATTAGCAGGCAGTATTGGAACATGAAATTTAAGCATGCTATCTCTGTTGCCCAAGCAGCGGCTGACTTTGCAGAACATGCAATCCTAGCTGCCAGAGCTGTTGTAGAACTTTCAAGGAAATATTGTGTTGATGATGGTGGTTCATGCCACTTGGGTTTCAAGGATGAAAGGTTGGAACAAGGGCAATCATTTCCTAGAGATGGTAATGGTAATTTTTCTATTGGCAGGCAGAATTAGAACATGAAATTTAAGGATGCTACCTCTGCTGCTCAAGCAGCGGCTGAGTGTGTAGAACATGCATGCCTAGCTGCTAGAGCTGTTGTAGAACTTTCAAGGCAATATTGTGTTGATGATGGTGGTTCATGCCACTGGGGATTCAAGGATGAAATGTTAGAAAAAGGGCAATCATTTCCTAGAAATGGTAATGGTAATTTTTCTATTGGCAGCCAGAATTGGAACATGAAATTTAAGGATTCTACCTCTGCTGCTCAAGTAACGACTGAGTTTGCAGAACATGTAAGCCTAGCTGCCAGAGCTGTTGTAGAACTTTCAAGGCAATATTGTGTTGATGATGGTGGTTCATGCCACTTAGTTTTAAAGGATGAAAGGTTGGAACATGGACAATCATTTCCTGGAGATGGTAATGGTAATTTTTCTATTGGCAGGCATAATTGGAATATGAAATTTAAGGATGCTACCTCTGCTACTCAAGCAGCGGTTGAGTTTGCAGAACATGCAAGCCTAGCTGCCATAGCTGTTGTAGAACTTTCAAGGCAATATTGTGTTGATGGTGGTGGTTCATGCCACTTGGTTTTCAAGGATGAAACGTTGGAACATGGGCAATCATTTCCTGGAGATGGTAATGGTAATTTTTCTATTGGCAGGCATAATTGGAATATGAAATTTAAGGATGCTACCTCAGCTGCTCAAGTAGCGGTTGAGTTTGCAGAACATGCAAGCCTAGCTGCCAGAGCTATTGAAGGATTTTCACGGCAATATTGTGTTGATGATGGTGGTTCATGCCACTTGGTTTTCAAGGATGAAAGGTTGGAACATGGGCAATCATTTCCTGGAGATGGTAATGGTAATTTTTCTATTGGCAGGAAAAATTGGAATATGAAATTTAAGGATGATACCTCTGTTGCTCAAGTAATGACTGAGTTTGCAGAGCATGCAAGCCTAGCTGCCAGAGCTGTTGTAGAACTTTCAAGGAAATATTGTGTTGATGATGGTGGTTCATGCCACTTAGTTTTCAAGGATGAAAGGTTGGAACATGGGCAATCATTTCCTGGAGATAGTAATGGTAATATTTCTATTGGCAGGCATAATTGGAATATGAAATTTAAAGATGCTACCTCTACTGCTCAAGCAGCGGCTGAGTTTGCCGAACATGCAAGCCTAGCTGCCAGAGCTGTTGTAGAACTTTCAAGGCAATATTGTGTTGATGATGGTGGTTCATGCAACTTGGGTTTCAAGGATGAAAGGTTGGAACAAAGGCAATCATTTCCTGGAGATGGTAATGGTAAGTTTTCTATTGGCAGAAAGAATTGGAACATGAAATTTAAGGATGCTACCTCTGCTGCTCAAGCAGTGGCTAAG
Source organism: Nicotiana tomentosiformis (assembly GCF_000390325.3). Taxonomy (NCBI): domain Eukaryota; kingdom Viridiplantae; phylum Streptophyta; class Magnoliopsida; order Solanales; family Solanaceae; genus Nicotiana; species Nicotiana tomentosiformis. The sequence continues at coordinate 381,563 of NW_027174572.1, forward strand.
TGTGCAGAACATGCAAGCCTAGCTGCCAGAGCTATTGTAGAACTTTCAAGTCAATATTGTGTTGATGATGGTGGTTCATGCCACTTGGGATTCAAGGATGAAAGGTTGGAACAACGGCAATCGTTTCCTGGAGATGGTAATGGTAATTTTTCTATTGGCAGCCAGAATTGGAACATGAAATTTAAGGATTCTACCTCTGCTGCTCAAGTAGCGACTGAGTTTGCAGAACATGCAATCCTAGTTGCCAGAGCTGTTGTAGAACTTTCAAGGCAATATTGTGTTGATAATGGGGGATCATGCCACTTAGTTTTGAAGGATGAAAGGTTGGAACATGGGCAATCATTTCCTGGAGATGGTAATGGTAATTTTTCTATTGGCAGGCATAATGGAATATGAAATTTAAGGATGCTACCTCTGCTGCTCAAGCAGCGGTTGAGTTTGTAGAACATGCAAGCCTAGCTGCCAGAGCTGTTGTAGAACTTTCAAGGCAATATTGTGTTGATGATGGTGGTTCATGCTACTTGATTTTCAAGGATGAAAGGTTGGAACATGGGCAATCATTTCCTTTAGATGGTAATGGTAATTTTTCTATTAGCAGGCAGTATTGGAACATGAAATTTAAGCATGCTATCTCTGTTGCCCAAGCAGCGGCTGACTTTGCAGAACATGCAATCCTAGCTGCCAGAGCTGTTGTAGAACTTTCAAGGAAATATTGTGTTGATGATGGTGGTTCATGCCACTTGGGTTTCAAGGATGAAAGGTTGGAACAAGGGCAATCATTTCCTAGAGATGGTAATGGTAATTTTTCTATTGGCAGGCAGAATTAGAACATGAAATTTAAGGATGCTACCTCTGCTGCTCAAGCAGCGGCTGAGTGTGTAGAACATGCATGCCTAGCTGCTAGAGCTGTTGTAGAACTTTCAAGGCAATATTGTGTTGATGATGGTAGTTCATGCCACTGGGGATTCAAGGATGAAATGTTAGAAAAAGGGCAATCATTTCCTAGAAATGGTAATGGTAATTTTTCTATTGGCAGCCAAAATTGGAACATGAAATTTAAGGATTCTACCTCTGCTGCTCAAGTAACGACTGAGTTTGCAGAACATGTAAGCCTAGCTGCCAGAGCTGTTGTAGAACTTTCAAGGCAATATTGTGTTGATGATGGTGGTTCATGCCACTTAGTTTTAAAGGATGAAAGGTTGGAACATGGGCAATCATTTCCTGGAGATGGTAATGGTAATTTTTCTATTGGCAGGCATAGTTGGAATATGAAATTTAAGGATGCTACCTCTGCTACTCAAGCAGCGGTTGAGTTTGCAGAACATGCAAGCCTAGCTGCCATAGCTGTTGTAGAACTTTTAAGGCAATATTGTGTTGATGGTGGTGGTTCATGCCACTTGGTTTTCAAGGATGAAACGTTGGAACATGGGCAATCATTTCCTGGAGATGGTAATGGTAATTTTTCTATTGGCAGGCATAATTGGAATATGAAATTTAAGGATGCTACCTCAGCTGCTCAAGTAGCGGTTGAGTTTGCAGAACATGCAAGCCTATCTGCCAGAGCTGTTGAAGGATTTTCTAGGCAATATTGTGTTGATGTTGGTGGTTCATGCCACTTGGTTTTCAAGGATGAAAGGTTGGAACATGGGCAATCATTTCCTGGAGATGGTAATGTTAATTTTTCTATTGGCAGGAAAAATTGGAATATGAAATTTAAGGATGCTACCTCTGTTGCTCAAGTAATGACTGAGTTTGCAGAGCAAGCAAGCCTAGCTGCCAGAGCTGTTGTACAACTTTCAAGGCAATATTGTGTTGATGATGGTGGTTCATGCCACTTGGGTTTCAAGGATGAAAGGTTGGAACAAAGGCAATCGTTTCCTGGAGATGGTAATGGTAAGTTTTCTATTGGCAGGCAGAATTTGAACATGAAATTTAAGGATGCTACCTTTGCTGCTCAGGCAGCGGCTGAGTTTGCAGAACATGGAAGCCTAACTGCCAGAGCTGTTGTAGAACTTTCAAGGCAATATTGTGTTGATGATGGTGGTTCATGCCACTTAGTTTTAAAGGATGAAAGGTTGGAACATGGACAATCATTTCCTGGAGATGGTAATGTTAATTTTTCTATTGGCAGGCATAATTGGAATATGAAATTTAAGGATGCTACCACTGCTGCTCAAGTAGCGGTTGAGTTTGCAGAACATGCAAGCCTAGCTGCCATAGCTGTTGTAGATCTTTCAAGGCAATATTGTGTTGATGGTGGTGGTTCATGCTACTTGGTTTTCAAGGATGAAAGGTTGGAAAATGGGCAATCATTTCCTGGAGATGGTAATGGTAATTTTTCTATTGGCAGGAATAATTGGAATATGAAATTTAAGGATGCTACCTCTGCTGCTCAAATAGCGGTTGAGTTTGCCGAACATGCAAGCCTAGCTGCCAGAGCTGTTGAAGGATTTTCAAGGCAATTTTGTGTTGATGATGGTTGTTCATGCCACTTGGTTTTAAAAGATGAAAGGTTGGAACATGGGCAATCATTTCCTGGAGATGTTAATGGTAATTTTTCTATTGGCAGGCAAAATTGGAATATGAAATTTAAGGATGCTACCTCTGCTGCACAAGTAATGACTGAGTTTGCAGAGCATGCAAGCCTAGTTGCCAGAGCTGTTGTAGAACTTTCAAGGCAATATTGTGTTGATGATGGTGGTTCATGCAACTTGGGTTTCAAGGATGAAAGGTTGGAACAAAGGCAATCATTTCCTGGAGATGGTAATGGTAAGTTTTCTATTGGCAGAAAGAATTGGAACATGAAATTTAAGGATGCTACCTCTGCTGCTCAAGCAGCGGCTAAGTGTGCAGAACATGCAAGCCTAGCTGCCAGAGCTATTGTAGAACTTTCAAGTCAATATTGTGTTGATGATGATGGTTCATGCCACTTGGGATTCAAGGATGAAAGGTTGGAACAAGGGCAATCGTTTCCTGGAGATGATAATGGTAATTTTTCTATTGGCAGCCAGAATTGGAACATGAAATTTAAGGATTCTACCTCTGCTGCTCAAGTAGCGACTGAGTTTGCAGAACATGCAATCCTAGTTGCCAGAGCTGTTGTAGAACTTTCAAGGCAATATTGTGTTGATAATGGGGGATCATGCCACTTAGTTTTGAAGGATGAAAGGTTGGAACATGGGCAATCATTTCCTGGAGATGGTAATGGTAATTTTTCTATTGGCAGGCATAATTGGAATATGAAATTTAAGGATGCTACCTCTGCTACTCAAGCAGCGGTTGAGTTTGCAGAAATTGCAAGCCTAGCTGCCATAGCTGTTGTAGAACTTTCAAGGCAATATTGTGTTGATGGTGGTGGTTCATGCTACTTGGTTTTCAAGGATGAAAGGTTGGAACATGGGCAATCATTTCCTTTAGATGGTAATGGTAATGTTTCTATTAGCAGGCAGTATTGGAACATGAAATTTAAGCATGCTATCTCTGTTGCCCAAGCAGCGGCTGACTTTGCAGAACATGCAATCCTAGCTGCCAGAGCTGTTGTAGAACTTTCAAGGAAATATTGTGTTGATGATGGTGGTTCATGCCACTTGGGTTTCAAGGATGAAAGGTTGGAACAAGGGCAATCATTTCCTAGAGATGGTAATGGTAATTTTTCTATTGGCAGGCAGAATTAGAACATGAAATTTAAGGATGCTACCTCTGCTGCTCAAGCAGCGGCTGAGTGTGTAGAACATGCATGCCTAGCTGCTAGAGATGTTGTAGAACTTTCAAGGCAATATTGTGTTGATGATGGTGGTTCATGCCACTGGGGATTCAAGGATGAAATGTTAGAAAAAGGGCAATCATTTCCTAGAAATGGTAATGGTAATTTTTCTATTGGCAGCCAGAATTGGAACATGAAATTTAAGGATTCTACCTCTGCTGCTCAAGTAACGACTGAGTTTGCAGAACATGTAAGCCTAGCTGCCAGAGCTGTTGTAGAACTTTCAAGGCAATATTGTGTTGATGATGGTGGTTCATGCCACTTAGTTTTAAAGGATGAAAGGTTGGAACATGGGCAATCATTTCCTGGAGATGGTAATGGTAATTTTTCTATTGGCAGGCATAATTGGAATATGAAATTTAAGGATGCTACCTCAGCTACTCAAGCAGCGGTTGAGTTTGCAGAACATGCAAGCCTAGCTGCCATAGCTGTTGTAGAACTTTCAAGGCAATATTGTGTTGATGGTGGTGGTTCATGCCACTTGGTTTTCAAGGATGAAACGTTGGAACATGGGCAATCATTTCCTGGAGATGGTAATGGTAATTTTTCTATTGGCAGGCATAATTGGAATATGAAATTTAAGGATGCTACCTCAGCTGCTCAAGTAGCGGTTGAGTTTGCAGAACATGCAAGCCTAGCTGCCAGAGCTGTTGAAGGATTTTCACGGCAATATTGTGTTGATGATGGTGGTTCATGCCACTTGGTTTTCAAGGATGAAAGGTTGGAACATGGGCAATCATTTCCTGGAGATGGTAATGGTAATTTTTCTATTGGCAGGAAAAATTGGAATATGAAATTTAAGGATGATACCTCTGTTGCTCAAGTAATGACTGAGTTTGCAGAGCATGCAAGCCTAGCTGCCAGAGCTGTTGTAGAACTTTCAAGGAAATATTGTGTTGATGATGGTGGTTCATGCCACTTAGTTTTCAAGGATGAAAGGTTGGAACATGGGCAATCATTTCCTGGAGATAGTAATGGTAATTTTTCTATTGGCAGGCATAATTGGAATATGAAATTTAAAGATGCTACCTCTACTGCTCAAGCAGCGGCTGAGTTTGCAGAACATGCAAGCCTAGCTGCCAGAGCTGTTGTAGAACTTTCAAGGCAATATTGTGTTGATGATGGTGGTTCATGCAACTTGGGTTTCAAGGATGAAAGGTTGGAACAAAGGCAATCATTTCCTGGAGATGGTAATGGTAAGTTTTCTATTGGCAGAAAGAATTGGAACATGAAATTTAAGGATGCTACCTCTGCTGCTCAAGCAGTGGCTAAGTGTGCAGAACATGCAAGCCTAGCTGCCAGAGCTATTGTAGAACTTTCAAGTCAATATTGTGTTGATGATGGTGGTTCATGCCACTTGGGATTCAAGGATGAAAGGTTGGAACAAGGGCAATCGTTTCCTGGAGATGGTAATGGTAATTTTTCTATTGGCAGCCAGAATTGGAACATGAAATTTAAGGATTCTACCTCTGCTGCTCAAGTAGCGACTGAGTTTGCAGAACATGCAATCCTAGTTGCCAGAGCTGTTGTAGAACTTTCAAGGCAATATTGTATTGATAATGGGGGATCATGCCACTTAGTTTTGAAGGATGAAAGGTTGGAACATGGGCAATCATTTCCTGGAGATGGTAATGGTAATTTTTCTATTGGCAGGCATAATGGAATATGAAATTTAAGGATGCTACCTCTGCTGCTCAAGCAGCGGTTGAGTTTGTAGAACATGCAAGCCTAGCTGCCAGAGCTGTTGTAGAACTTTCAAGGCAATATTGTGTTGATGATGGTGGTTCATGCTACTTGGTTTTCAAGGATGAAAGGTTGGAACATGGGCAATCATTTCCTTTAGATGGTAATGGTAATTTTTCTATTAGCAGGCAGTATTGGAACATGAAATTTAAGCATGCTATCTCTGTTGCCCAAGCAGCGGCTGACTTTGCAGAACATGCAATCCTAGCTGCCAGAGCTGTTGTAGAACTTTCAAGGAAATATTGTGTTGATGATGGTGGTTCATGCCACTTGGGTTTCAAGGATGAAAGGTTGGAACAAGGGCAATCATTTCCTAGAGATGGTAATGGTAATTTTTCTATTGGCAGGCAGAATTAGAACATGAAATTTAAGGATGCTACCTCTGCTGCTCAAGCAGCGGCTGAGTGTGTAGAACATGCATGCCTAGCTGCTAGAGCTGTTGTAGAACTTTCAAGGCAATATTGTGTTGATGATGGTGGTTCATGCCACTGGGGATTCAAGGATGAAATGTTAGAAAAAGGGCAATCATTTCCTAGAAATGGTAATGGTAATTTTTCTATTGGCAGCCAGAATTGGAACATGAAATTTAAGGATTCTACCTCTGCTGCTCAAGTAACGACTGAGTTTGCAGAACATGTAAGCCTAGCTGCCAGAGCTGTTGTAGAACTTTCAAGGCAATATTGTGTTGATGATGGTGGTTCATGCCACTTAGTTTTAAAGGATGAAAGGTTGGAACATGGGCAATCATTTCCTGGAGATGGTAATGGTAATTTTTCTATTGGCAGGCATAGTTGGAATATGAAATTTAAGGATGCTACCTCTGCTACTCAAGCAGCGGTTGAGTTTGCAGAACATGCAAGCCTAGCTGCCATAGCTGTTGTAGAACTTTTAAGGCAATATTGTGTTGATGGTGGTGGTTCATGCCACTTGGTTTTCAAGGATGAAACGTTGGAACATGGGCAATCATTTCCTGGAGATGGTAATGGTAATTTTTCTATTGGCAGGCATAATTGGAATATGAAATTTAAGGATGCTACCTCAGCTGCTCAAGTAGCGGTTGAGTTTGCAGAACATGCAAGCCTATCTGCCAGAGCTGTTGAAGGATTTTCTAGGCAATATTGTGTTGATGTTGGTGGTTCATGCCACTTGGTTTTCAAGGATGAAAGGTTGGAACATGGGCAATCATTTCCTGGAGATGGTAATGTTAATTTTTCTATTGGCAGGAAAAATTGGAATATGAAATTTAAGGATGCTACCTCTGTTGCTCAAGTAATGACTGAGTTTGCAGAGCAAGCAAGCCTAGCTGCCAGAGCTGTTGTACAACTTTCAAGGCAATATTGTGTTGATGATGGTGGTTCATGCCACTTGGGTTTCAAGGATGAAAGGTTGGAACAAAGGCAATCGTTTCCTGGAGATGGTAATGGTAAGTTTTCTATTGGCAGGCAGAATTTGAACATGAAATTTAAGGATGCTACCTTTGCTGCTCAGGCAGCGGCTGAGTTTGCAGAACATGGAAGCCTAACTGCCAGAGCTGTTGTAGAACTTTCAAGGCAATATTGTGTTGATGATGGTGGTTCATGCCACTTAGTTTTAAAGGATGAAAGGTTGGAACATGGGCAATCATTTCCTGGAGATGGTAATGTTAATTTTTCTATTGGCAGGCATAATTGGAATATGAAATTTAAGGATGCTACCACTGCTGCTCAAGTAGCGGTTGAGTTTGCAGAACATGCAAGCCTAGCTGCCATAGCTGTTGTAGATCTTTCAAGGCAATATTGTGTTGATGGTGGTGGTTCATGCTACTTGGTTTTCAAGGATGAAAGGTTGGAAAATGGGCAATCATTTCCTGGAGATGGTAATGGTAATTTTTCTATTGGCAGGAATAATTGGAATATGAAATTTAAGGATGCTACCTCTGCTGCTCAAATAGCGGTTGAGTTTGCCGAACATGCAAGCCTAGCTGCCAGAGCTGTTGAAGGATTTTCAAGGCAATTTTGTGTTGATGATGGTTGTTCATGCCACTTGGTTTTAAAAGATGAAAGGTTGGAACATGGGCAATCATTTCCTGGAGATGGTAATGGTAATTTTTCTATTGGCAGGCAAAATTGGAATATGAAATTTAAGGATGCTACCTCTGCTGCACAAGTAATGACTGAGTTTGCAGAGCATGCAAGCCTAGTTGCCAGAGCTGTTGTAGAACTTTCAAGGCAATATTGTGTTGATGATGGTGGTTCATGCAACTTGGGTTTCAAGGATGAAAGGTTGGAACAAAGGCAATCATTTCCTGGAGATGGTAATGGTAAGTTTTCTATTGGCAGAAAGAATTGGAACATGAAATTTAAGGATGCTACCTCTGCTGCTCAAGCAGCGGCTAAGTGTGCAGAACATGCAAGCCTAGCTGCCAGAGCTATTGTAGAACTTTCAAGTCAATATTGTGTTGATGATGATGGTTCATGCCACTTGGGATTCAAGGATGAAAGGTTGGAACAAGGGCAATCGTTTCCTGGAGATGATAATGGTAATTTTTCTATTGGCAGCCAGAATTGGAACATGAAATTTAAGGATTCTACCTCTGCTGCTCAAGTAGCGACTGAGTTTGCAGAACATGCAATCCTAGTTGCCAGAGCTGTTGTAGAACTTTCAAGGCAATATTGTGTTGATAATGGGGGATCATGCCACTTAGTTTTGAAGGATGAAAGGTTGGAACATGGGCAATCATTTCCTGGAGATGGTAATGGTAATTTTTCTATTGGCAGGCATAATTGGAATATGAAATTTAAGGATGCTACCTCTGCTACTCAAGCAGCGGTTGAGTTTGCAGAAATTGCAAGCCTAGCTGCCATAGCTGTTGTAGAACTTTCAAGGCAATATTGTGTTGATGATGGTGGTTCATGCTACTTGGTTTTCAAGGATGAAAGGTTGGAACATGGGCAATCATTTCCTTTAGATGGTAATGGTAATTTTTCTATTAGCAGGCAGTATTGGAACATGAAATTTAAGCATGCTATCTCTGTTGCCCAAGCAGCGGCTGACTTTGCAGAACATGCAATCCTAGCTGCCAGAGCTGTTGTAGAACTTTCAAGGAAATATGGTGTTGATGATGGTGGTTCATGCCATTTGGGTTTCAAGGATGAAAGGTTGGAACAAGGGCAATCATTTCCTAGAGATGGTAATGGTAATTTTTCTATTGGCAGGCAGAATTAGAACATGAAATTTAAGGATGCTACCTCTGCTGCTCAAGCAGCGGCTGAGTGTGTAGAACATGCATGCCTAGCTGCTAGAGCTGTTGTAGAACTTTCAAGGCAATATTGTGTTGATGATGGTAGTTCATGCCACTGGGGATTCAAGGATGAAATATTAGAAAAAGGGCAATCATTTCCTAGAAATGGTAATGGTAATTTTTCTATTGGCAGCCAGAATTGGAACATGAAATTTAAGGATTCTACCTTTGCTGCTCAAGTAACGACTGAGTTTGCAGAACATGTAAGCCTAGCTGCCAGAGCTGTTGTAGAACTTTCAAGGCAATATTGTGTTGATGATGGTGGTTCATGCCACTTAGTTTTAAAGGATGAAAGGTTGGAACATGGGCAATCATTTCCTGGAGATGGTAATGGTAATTTTTCTATTGGCAGGCATAGTTGGAATATGAAATTTAAGGATGCTACCTCTGCTACTCAAGCAGCGGTTGAGTTTGCAGAACATGCAAGCCTAGCTGCCATAGCTGTTGTAGAACTTTCAAGGCAATATTGTGTTGATGGTGGTGGTTCATGCCACTTGGTTTTCAAGGACGAAACGTTGGAACATGGGCAATCATTTCCTGGAGATGGTAATGGTAATTTTTCTATTGGCAGGCATAATTGGAATATGAAATTTAAGGATGCTACCTCAGCTGCTCAAGTAGCGGTTGAGTTTGCAGAACATGCAAGCCTAGCTGCCAGAGCTGTTGAAGGATTTTCTAGGCAATATTGTGTTGATGTTGGTGGTTCATGCCACTTGGTTTTCAAGGATGAAAGGTTGGAACATGGGCAATCATTTCCTGGAGATGGTAATGTTAATTTTTCTATTGGCAGGAAAAATTGGAATATGAAATTTAAGGATGCTACCTCTGTTGCTCAAGTAATGACTGAGTTTGCAGAGCAAGCAAGCCTAGCTGCCAGAGCTGTTGTACAACTTTCAAGGCAATATTGTGTTGATGATGGTGGTTCATGCCACTTGGGTTTCAAGGATGAAAGGTTGGAACAAAGGCAATCGTTTCCTGGAGATGGTAATGGTAAGTTTTCTATTGGCAGGCAGAATTTGAACATGAAATTTAAGGATGCTACCTTTGCTGCTCAGGCAGCGGCTGAGTTTGCAGAACATGGAAGCCTAACTGCCAGAGCTGTTGTAGAACTTTCAAGGCAATATTGTGTTGATGATGGTGGTTCATGCCACTTAGTTTTAAAGGATGAAAGGTTGGAACATGGGCAATCATTTCCTGGAGATGGTAATGTTAATTTTTCTATTGGCAGGCATAATTGGAATATGAAATTTAAGGATGCTACCACTGCTGCTCAAGCAGCGGTTGAGTTTGCAGAACATGCAAGCCTAGCTGCCATAGCTGTTGTAGATCTTTCAAGGCAATATTGTGTTGATGGTGGTGGTTCATGCTACTTGGTTTTCAAGGATAAAAGGTTGGAAAATGGGCAATCATTTCCTGGAGATGGTAATGGTAATTTTTCTATTGGCAGGAATAATTGGAATATGAAATTTAAGGATGCTACCTCTGCTGCTCAAATAGCGGTTGAGTTTGCCGAACATGCAAGCCTAGCTGCCAGAGCTGTTGAAGGATTTTCAAGGCAATTTTGTGTTGATGATGGTGGTTCATGCCACTTGGTTTTAAAAGATGAAAGGTTGGAACATGGGCAATCATTTCCTGGAGATGGTAATGGTAATTTTTCTATTGGCAGGCAAAATTGGAATATGAAATTTAAGGATGCTACCTCTGCTGCACAAGTAATGACTGAGTTTGCAGAGCATGCAAGCCTAGTTGCCAGAGCTGTTGTAGAACTTTCAAGGCAATATTGTGTTGATGATGGTGGTTCATGCCACTTAGTTTTCAAGGATGAAAGGTTGGAACATGGGCAATCATTTCCTGGAGATGGTAATGGTAATTTTTCTATTGGCAGGCATAAATGGAATATGAAATTTTAGGATGCTACCTCTACTGCTCAAGCAGCGGCTGAGTTTGCAGAACATGCAAGCCTAGCTGCCAGAGCTGTTGTAGAACTTTCAAGGCAATATTGTGTTGATGATGGTGGTTCATGCCACTTAGTTTTAAAGGATGAAAGGTTGGAACATGGGCAATCATTTCCTGGAGATGGTAATGTTAATTTTTCTATTGGCAGGCATAATTGGAATATGAAATTTAAGGATGCTACCTCTGCTGCTCAAGCATCGGTTGAGTTTGCAGAACATGCAAGCCTAGCTGCCATAGCTGTTGTAGATCTTTCAAGGCAATATTGTGTTGATGGTGGTGGTTCATGCCACTTGGTTTTCAAGGATGAAAGGTTGGGACATGGGCAATCATTTCCTGGAGATGGTAATGGTAATTTTCTATTGGCAGGCATAATTGGAATATGAAATTTAAGGATGCTACCTCTGCTGCTCAAGTAGCGGTTGAGTTTGCCGAACATGCAAGCCTAGCTGCCAGAGCTGTTGAAGGATTTTCAAGGCAATATTGTGTTGATGGTGGTGGTTCATGCCACTTGGTTTTCAAGGATGAAAGGTTGGAACATGGGCAATCATTTCCTGGAGATGGTAATGGTAATTTTTCTATTGGCAGGCAATATTGGAATATGAAATTTAAGGATGCTACCTCTGCTGCTTAAGTAATGACTGAGTTTGCAGAGCATGTAACTCTAGCTGCCAGAGCTGTTGTAGAACTTTCAAGGCAATATTGTGTTGATGATGGTGGTTCATGCCACTTAGTTTTCAAGGATGAAAGGTTGGAACATGGGCAATCATTTCCTGGAGATGGTAATGGTAATTTTTCTATTGGCAGGCATAATTGGAATATGAAATTTAAGGATGCTACCTGTACTGCTCAAGCAGCGGCTGAGTTTGTAGAACATGCAATCCTAGCTGCCAGAGCTGTTGTAGAACTTTCAAGGCAATATTGTGTTGATGATGGTGGTTCATGCCACTTGGGTTTCAAGGATGAAAGGTTGGAACAAATGCAATCGTTTCCCGGAGATGGTAATGGTAAGTTTTCTATTGGCAGGCAGAATTTGAACATGAAATTTAAGGATGCTACCTCTGCTGCTCAAGCAGCGGCTGAGTTTGCAGAACAGGGAAGCCTAGCTGCCAGAGCTGTTGTAGAACTTTCAAGGCAATATTTTGTTGATGATGGTGGTTCATGCCACTTAGTTTTAAAGGATGAAAGGTTGGAACATGGGCAATCATTTCCTGGAGATGGTAATGTTAATTTTTCTATTGGCAGGCATAATTGGAATATGAAATTTAAGAATGCTACCTCTGCTGCTCAAGCAGCGGTTGAGTTTGCAGAACATGCAAGCCTAGATGCCATAGCTGTTGTAGATCTTTCAAGGCAATATTGTGTTGATGATGGTGGTTCATGCCACTTAGTTTTGAAGGATGAAAGGTTGGAACATGGGCAATCATTTCCTGGAGATGGTAATGGTAATTTTTCTATTGTCAGGCATAATTGGAATATGAAATTTAAGGATGCTACCTCTGCTGCTCAAGCAGCGGTTGAGTTTGCAGAACATGGAAGCCTAGCTGCCATAGCTGTTGTAGATCTTTCAAGGCAATATTGTGTTGATGGTGGTGGTTCATGCCACTTGGTTTTCAAGGATGAAAGGTTGGGACATGGGCAATCATTTCCTGGAGATGGTAATGGTAATTTTCTATTGGCAGGCATAATTGGAATATGAAATTTAAGGATGCTACCTCTGCTGCTCAAGTAGCGGTTGAGTTTGCCGAACATGCAAGCCTAGCTGCCAGAGCTGTTGAAGGATTTTCAAGGCAATATTGTGTTGATGGTGGTGGTTCATGCCACTTGGTTTTCAAGGATGAAAGGTTGGAACATGGGCAATCATTTCCTGGAGATGGTAATGGTAATTTTTCTATTGGCAGGCAATATTGGAATATGAAATTTAAGGATGCTACCTCTGCTGCTTAAGTAATGACTGAGTTTGCAGAGCATGCAACTCTAGCTGCCAGAGCTGTTGTAGAACTTTCAAGGCAATATTGTGTTGATGATGGTGGTTCATGCCACTTAGTTTTCAAGGATGAAAGGTTGGAACATGGGCAATCATTTCCTGGAGATGGTAATGGTAATTTTTCTATTGGCAGGCATAATTGGAATATGAAATTTAAGGATGCTACCTGTACTGCTCAAGCAGCGGCTGAGTTTGTAGAACATGCAAGCCTAGCTGCCAGAGCTGTTGTAGAACTTTCAAGGCAATATTGTGTTGATGATGGTGGTTCATGCCACTTGGGTTTCAAGGATGAAAGGTTGGAACAAATGCAATCGTTTCCCGGAGATGGTAATGGTAAGTTTTCTATTGGCAGGCAGAATTTGAACATGAAATTTAAGGATGCTACCTCTGCTGCTCAAGCAGCGGCTGAGTTTGCAGAACAGGGAAGCCTAGCTGCCAGAGCTGTTGTAGAACTTTCAAGGCAATATTGTGTTGATGATGCTGGTTCATGCCACTTAGTTTTAAAGGATGAAAGGTTGGAACATGGGCAATCATTTCCTGGAGATGGTAATGTTAATTTTTCTATTGGCAGGCATAATTGGAATATGAAATTTAAGAATGCTACCTCTGCTGCTCAAGCAGCGGTTGAGTTTGCAGAACATGCAAGCCTAGATGCCATAGCTGTTGTAGATCTTTCAAGGCAATATTGTGTTGATGATGGTGGTTCATGCCACTTAGTTTTGAAGGATGAAAGGTTGGAACATGGGCAATCATTTCCTGGAGATGGTAATGGTAATTTTTCTATTGTCAGGCATAATTGGAATATGAAATTTAAGGATGCTACCTCTGCTGCTCAAGCAGCGGTTGAGTTTGCAGAACATGGAAGCCTAACTGCCAGAGCTGTTGTAGAACTTTCAAGGCAATATTGTGTTGATGATGGTGGTTCATGCCACTTGGTTTTAAAAGATGAAAGGTTGGAACATGGGCAACCATTTCCTGGAGATGGTAATGTTAATTTTTCTATTGGCAGGCATAATTGGAATATGAAATTTAAGCATGCTATCTCTGTTGCTCAAGCAGCGGCTGAGTTTGCAGAACATGCAAGCCTAGCTGCCAGAGCTATTGTAGAACTTTCAAGTTAATATTGTGTTGATGATGGTGGTTCATGCCACTTGGGATTCAAGGATGAAAGGTTGGAACAAGGACAATCATTTCCTGGAGATGGTAATGGTAATTTTTCTATTGGTAGCCAGAATTGGAACATGAAATTTAAGGATTCTACCTCTGCTACTCAAGTAGCGACTGAGTTTGCGGAATATGCAAGCATAACTGCCAAAGCTATTGTAGAACTTTCAAGACAATATTGTGTTGATTATGGTGGTTCATGCCACTTAGTTTTCAAGGATGAAAGGTTGGAAAATGGCCAATCATTTCCTGGAGATGGTAATGGTAATTTTTCTATTGTCAGGCATAATTGGAATATGAAATTTAAGGATGCTACCTCTGCTGCTCAAGCAGCGGTTGAGTTTGCAGAACATGGAAGCCTAACTACCAGAGTTGTTGTAGAACTTTCAAGGTAATATTATGTTGATGATGGTGGTTCATGCCACTTGGTTTTCAAGGGTGAAAGGTTGGAACATGGGCAATCATTTCCTTGAGGTGGTAATGGTAATTTTTCTATTGGCAGGCAGTATTGGAACATGAAATTTAAGCATGCTATCTCTGTTGCTCAAGCAACGGCTGAGTTTGCAGAACATGCAAGCCTAGCTGCCAGAGCTGTTGTAGAACTTTCAAGGCAATATGTGTTTATGATGGTGGTTCATGCCACTTGGGTTTCAAGGATGAAAGGTTGGAACCTGGGCAATCATTTCCTGGAGATGGTAATGGTAATTTTTCTATTGGCATGCATAATTGGAATATGAAATTTAAGGATGCTACCTCTACTGCTCAAGCACCGGCTGAGTTTGCAGAACATGCAAGCCTAGCTGCCATAGCTGTTGTAGATCTTTCAAGGCAATATTGTGTTGATGGTGGTGCTTCATGCCACTTGGTTTTCAAGGATGAAAGGTTGGAACATGGGCAATCATTTCCTGGAGATGGTAATGGTAATTTTTCTATTGGCAGGCATAATTGGAATATGAAATTTAAGGATGCTACCTCTGCTGCTCAAGTAGCGGTTGAGTTTGCCGAACATGCAAGCCTAGCTGCCAGAGCTGTTGAAGGATTTTCAAGGCAATATTGTGTTGATGATGGTGGTTCATGCCACTTGGTTTTCAAGGATGAAAGGTTGGAACATGGGCAATCATTTCCTCGAGATGGTAATGGTAAATTTTCTATTGGCAGGCAATATTGGAATATGAAATTTAAGGATGCTACCTCTGCTGCTCAAGTAATGACTGAGTTTGCAGAGCATGCAAGTCTAGCTGCCAGAGCTGTTGTAGAACTTTCAAGGCAATATTGTGTTGATGATGGTGGTTCATGCCACTTAGTTTTCAAGGATGAAAGGTTGGAACATGGGCAATCATTTCCTGGAGATGGTAATGGTAATTTTTCTATTGGCAGGCATAATTGGAATATGAAATTTAAGGATGCTACCTCTGCTGCTCAAGCAGCGGTTGAGTTTGCAGAACATGCAAGCCTAGCTGCCAGAGCTGTTGTAGAACTTTCAAGGCAATATTGTGTTGATGATGGTGGTTCATGCCACTTGGGTTTCAAGGATGAAAGGTTGGAACAAAGGCAATCGTTTCCTGGAGATGGTAATGGTAAGTTTTCTATTGGCAGGCAGAATTTGAACATGAAATTTAAGGATGCTACCTTTGCTGCTCAGGCAGCGACTGAGTTTGCAGAACATGGAAGCCTAACTGCCAGAGCTGTTGTAGAACTTTCAAGGCAATATTATGTTGATGATGGTGGTTCATGCCACTTAGTTTTAAAGGATGAAAGGTTGGAACATGGGCAATCATTTCCTGGAGATGGTAATGTTAATTTTTCTATTGGCAGGCATAATTGGAATATGAAATTTAAGGATGCTACCACTGCTGCTCAAGCAGCGGTTGAGTTTGCAGAACATGCAAGCCTAGCTGCCATAGCTGTTGTAGATCTTTCAAGGCAATATTGTGTTGATGGTGGTGGTTCATGCCACTTGGTTTTCAAGGATGAAAGGTTGGAACATGGGCAATCATTTCCTGGAGATGGTAATGGTAATTTTTCTATTGACAGGCATAATTGGAATATGAAATTTAAGGATGCTACCTCTGCTGCTCAAGTAGCGGTTGAGTTTGCCGAACATGCAAGCCTAGCTACCAGAGCTGTTGAAGGATTTTCAAGGCAATATTGTGTTGATGATGGTGGTTCATGCCACTTGGTTTTAAAAGATGAAAGGTTGGAACATGGGCAATCATTTCCTGGAGATGGTAATGGTAATTTTTCTATTGGCAGGTAAAATTGGAATATGAAATTTAAGGATGCTACCTCTGCTGCACAAGTAATGACTGAGTTTGCAGAGCATGCAAGCCTAGTTGCCAGAGCTGTTGTAGAACTTTCAAGGCAATATTGTGTTGATGATGGTGGTTCATGCCACTTGGGTTTCAAGGATGAAAGGTTGGAACAAAGGCAATCGTTTCCCAGAGATGGTAAAGGTAAGTTTTCTATTGGCAGGCAGAATTTGAACATGAAATTTAAGGATGCTACCTTTGCTGCTCAGGCAGCGGCTGAGTTTGCAGAACATGGAAGCCTAACTGCCAGAGCTGTTGTAGAACTTTCAAGGCAATATTGTGTTGATGATGGTGGTTCATGCCACTTAGTTTTCAAGGATGAAAGGTTGGAACATGGGCAATCATTTCCTGGAGATGGTAATGGTAATTTTTCTATTGGCAGGCATAAATGGAATATGAAATTTTAGGATGCTACCTCTACTGCTCAAGCAGCGGCTGAGTTTGCAGAACATGCAAGCCTAGCTGCCAGAGCTGTTGTAGAACTTTCAAGGCAATATTGTGTTGATGATGGTGGTTCATGCCACTTAGTTTTAAAGGATGAAAGGTTGGAACATGGGCAATCATTTCCTGGAGATGGTAATGTTAATTTTTCTATTGGCAGGCATAATTGGAATATGAAATTTAAGGATGCTACCTCTGCTGCTCAAGCAGCGGTTGAGTTTTCAGAACATGCAAGCCTAACTACCATAGCTGTTGTAGATCTTTCAAGGAAATATTGTGTTGATGGTAGTGGTTCATGCCACTTGGTTTTCAAGGATGAAAGGTTGGAACATGGGCAATCATTTCCTGGAGATGGTAATGGTAATTTTTCTATTGGCAGGCATAATTGGAATATGAAATTTAAGGATGCTACCTCTGCTGCTCAAGTAGCGGTTGAGTTTGCCGAACATGCAAGCCTAGCTGCCAGAGCTGTTGAAGGATTTTCAAGGCAATATTGTGTTGATGATGGTGGTTCATGCCACTTGGTTTTCAAGGATGAAAGGTTGGAACATGGGTAATCATTTCCTGGAGATGTTAATGGTAATTTTTCTATTGGCAGGCAATATTGGAATATGAAATTTAAGGATGCTACCTCTGCTGCTCAAGTAATGACTGAGTTATCAGAGCATGCAAGTCTAGCTGCCAGAGCTGTTGTAGAACTTTCAAGGCAATATTGTGTTGATGATGGTGGTTCATGCCACTTAGTTTTCAAGGATGAAAGGTTGGAACGTGGGCAATCATTTCCTGGAGATGGTAATGGTAATTTTTCTATTGGCAAGCATAATTGGAATATGAAATTTAAGGATGCTACCTGTACTGCTTAAGCAGCGGCTGAGTTTGCCGAACATGCAAGCCTAGCTGCCAGAGCTGTTGAAGGATTTTCAAGGCAATATTGTGTTGATGATGGTGGTTCATGCCACTTGGTTTTCAAGGATGAAAGGTTGGAACATGGGCAATCATTTCCTGGAGATGGTAATGGTAATTTTTCTATTGGCAGGCAATATTGGAATATGAAATTTAAGGATGCTACCTCTGCTGCTCAAGTAATGACTGAGTTATCAGAGCATGCAAGTCTAACTGCCAGAGCTGTTGTAGAACTTTCAAGGCAATATTGTGTTGATGATGGTGGTTCATGCCACTTAGTTTTCAAGGATGAAAGGTTGGAACATGGGCAATCATTTACTGGGGATGGTAATGGTAATTTTTCTATTGGCAGGCATAATTGGAATATGAAATTTAAGGATGCTACCTGTACTGCTCAAGCAGCGGCTGAGTTTGCAGAACAAGCAAGCCTAGCTGCCAGAGCTGTTGTACAACTTTCAAGGCAATCTTGTGTTGATGATGGTGGTTCATGCCACTTGGGTTTCCAGGTTGAAAGGTTGGAACAAAGGCAATCGTTTCCTGGAGATGGTAATGGTAAGTTTTCTATTGGCAGGCAGAATTTGAACATGAAATTTAAGGATGCTACCTTTGCTGCTCAGGCTGCGGCTGAGTTTGCAGAACATGGAAGCCTAACTGCCAGAGCTGTTGTAGAACATTCAAGGCAATATTGTGTTGATGATGGTGGTTCATGCCACTTAGTTTTAAAGGATGAAAGGTTGGAACATGGGCAATCATTTCCTGGAGATGGTAATGCTAATTTTTCTATTGGCAGGCATAATTGGAATATGAAATTTAAGGATGCTACCACTGCTGCTCAAGCAGCGGTTGAGTTTGCAGAACATGCAAGCCTAGCTGCCAAAGCTGTTGTAGAACTTTCAAGGCAATATTGTGTTGATGGTGGTGGTTCATGCCACTTGGTTTTCAAGGATGAAAGGTTGGAACATGGGCAATCATTTCCTGGAGATGGTAATGGTAATTTTTCTATTGGCAGGCATAATTGGAATATGAAATTTAAGGATGCTACCTCTGCTGCTCAAGTAGCGGTTGAGTTTGCCGAACATGCAAGCCTAGCTGCCAGAGCTGTTGAAGGATTTTCAAGGCAATATTGTGTTGATGATGGTGGTTCATGCCACTTGGTTTTCAAGGATGAAAGGTTGGAACATGGGCAATCATTTCCTGGAGATGGTAATGGTAATTTTTCTATTGGCAGTCAATATTGGAATATGAAATTTAAGGATGCTACCTCTGCTGCTCAAGTAATGACTGAGTTTGCAGAGCATGCAAGTCTAGCTGCCAGAGCTGTTGTAGAACTTTCAAGGCAATATTTTGTTGATGATGGTGGTTCATGCCACTTAGTTTTCAAGGATGAAAGGTTGGAACATGGATAATCATTTCCTGGAGATGGTAATGGTAATTTTTCTATTGGCAGGCATAATTGGAATATGAAATTTAAGGATGCTACCTGTACTGCTCAAGCAGCGGCTGAGTTTGTAGAACATGCAAGCCTAGCTGCCAGAGCTGTTGTAGAACTTTCAAGGCAATATTGTGTTGATGATGGTGGTTTATGCCACTTGGGTTTCAAGGATGAAAGGTTGGAACAAAGGCAATCGTTTCCCGGAGATGGTAATGGTAAGTTTTCTATTGGCAGGCAGAATTTGAACATGAAATTTAAGGATGCTACCTCTGCTGCTCAAGCAGCGGCTGAGTTTGCAGAACAGGGAAGCCTTGCTGCCAGAGCTGTTGTAGAACTTTCAAGGCAATATTGTGTTGATGATGGTGGTTCATGCCACTTAGTTTTAAAGGATGAAAGGTTGCAACATGGGCAATCATTTCCTGGAGATGGTAATGTTAATTTTTCTATTGGCAGGCATAATTGGAATATGAAATTTAAGAATGCTACCTCTGCTGCTCAAGCAGCGGTTGAGTTTGCAGAACATGCAAGCCTAGCTGCCATAGCTGTTGTAGATCTTTCAAGGCAATATTGTGTTGATGATGGTGGTTCATGCCACTTAGTTTTGAAGGATGAAAGGTTGGAACATGGGCAATCATTTCCTAGAGATGGTAATGGTAATTTTTCTATTGTCAGGCATAATTGGAATATGAAATTTAAGGATGCTACCTCTGCTGCTCAAGCAGCGGTTGAGTTTGCAGAACATGGAAGCCTAACTGCCAGAGTTGTTGTAGAACTTTCAAGGCAATATTGTGTTGATGATGGTGGTTCATGCCACTTGGTTTTAAAAGATGAAAGGTTGGAACATGGGCAATCATTTCCTGGAGATGGTAATGTTAATTGTTCTATTGGCAGGCATAATTGGAATATGAAATTTAAGCATGCTATCTCTGTTGCTCAAGCAGCGGCTGAGTTTGCAGAACATGCAAGCCTGGCTGCCAGAGCTATTGTAGAACTTTCAAGTCAATATTGTGTTGATGATGGTGGTTCATGCCACTTGGGATTCAAGGATGAAAGGTTGGAATAGGGGCAATCATTTCCTGGAGATGGTAATGGTAATTTTTCTATTGGTAGCCAGAATTGGAACATGAAATTTAAGGATTCTACCTCTGCTGCTCAAGTAGCGACTGAGTTTGCAGAATATGCAAGCATAACTGCCAAAGCTATTGTAGAACTTTCAAGGCAATATTGTGTTGATGATGGTGGTTCATGCTACTTAGTTTTGAAGGATGAAAGGTTGGAACATGGGCAATCATTTCCTGGAGATGGTAATGGTAATTTTTCTATTGTCAGGCATAATTGGAATATGAAATTTAAGGATGCTACCTCTGCTGCTCAAGCAGCGGTTGAGTTTGCAGAACATGGAAGCCTAGCTGCCAGAGCTGTTGTAGAACTTTCAAGGCAATATTGTGTTGATGATGGTGGTTCATGCCACTTGGTTTTCAAGGATGAAAGGTTGGAACATGGGCAATCATTTCCTTGAGATGGTAATGGTAATTTTTCTATTGGCAGGCAGTATTGGAACATGAAATTTAAGCATGCTATCTCTGTTGCTCAAGCAGCGGCTGAGTTTGCAGAACATGCAAGCCTAGCTGCCAGAGCTGTTGTAGAACTTTCAAGGCAATATTGTGTTTATGATGGTGGTTCATGCCACTTGGGTTTCAAGGATGAAAGGTTGGAACCTGGGCAATCATTTCCTGGAGATGGTAATGGTAATTTTTCTATTGGCAGGCATAATTGGAATATGAAATTTAAGGATGCTACCTCTATTGCTCAAGCACCGGCTGAGTTTGCAGAACATGCAAGCCTAGCTGCCAGAGCTGTTGTAGAACTTTCAAGGCAATATTGTGTTGATGATGGTGGTTTATGCCACTTGGGTTTCAAGGATGAAAGGTTGGAACAAAGGCAATCGTTTCCTAGAGATGGTAATGGAAAGTTTTCTATTGGCAGGCAGAATTTGAACATGAAATTTAAGGATTCTACCTCTGCTGCTCAAGCAGCGGCTGAGTGTGCAGAACATGCAAGCCTAGCTGCCAGACTATTGTAGATCTTTCAAGTCAATATTGTGTTGATGATGGTGGTTAATGCCACATGGGATTCAAGAATAAAAGGTTGGAACAGGGGCAATCATTTCCTGGAGATGGTAATGGTAATTTTTCTATTGGCAGCCAGAATTGGAACATGAAATTTAAGGATTCTACCTCTGCTGCTCAAGTAGCGACTGAGTTTGCAGAACATGCAAGCGTAACTGCCAGAGCTGTTGTAGAACTTTCAAGGCAATATTGTGTTGATGATGGTGGTTCATGCCACTTAGTTTTGAAGGATGAAAGGTTGGAACATGGGCAATCATTTCCTGGAGATGGTAATGGTAATTTTTCTATTGTCAGGTATAATTGGAATATGAAATTTAAGGATGCTACCTCTGCTGCTCAAGCAGCGGTTGAGTTTGCAGAACATGGAAGCCTAACTGCCAGAGCTGTTGTAGAACTTTCAAGGCAATATTGTGTTGATGATGGTGGTTCATGCCACTTAGTTTTAAAGGATGAAAGGTTGGAACATGGGCAATCATTTCCTGGAGATGGTAATGTTAATTTTTCTATTGGCAGGCATAATTGGAATATGAAATTTAAGGATGCTACCTCTGCTGCTCAAGCAGCGGTTGAGTTTGCAGAACATGCAAGCCTAGCTGCCATAGCTATTGTAGATCTTTCAAGGCAATATTGTGTTGATGGTGGTGGTTCATGCCACTTGGTTTTCAAGGATGAAAGGTTGGAACATGGGCAATCATTTCCTGGAGATGGTAATGTTAATTTTTCTATTGGCAGGCATAATTGGAATATGAAATTTAAGGATGCTACCTCTGCTGCTCAAGTAGCGGTTGAGTTTGCAGAATATGCAAGCCTAGCTGCCAGAGCTGTTGAAGGATTTTCAAGGCAATATTGTGTTGATGATGGTGGTTCATGCCACTTGGTTTTCAAGGATGAAAGGTTGGAACAGGGGCAATCATTTCCTGGAGATGGTAATGGTAATTTTTCTATTGGCAGCCAGAATTGGAACATGAAATTTAAGGATTCTACCTCTGCTGCTCAAGTAGAAACTGAGTTTGCAGAACATGCTAGCGTAACTGCCAGAGCTGTTGTAGCACTTTCAAGGCAATATTGTGTTGATGATGGTGGTTCATGCCACTTAATTTTGAAGGATGAAAGGTTGGAACATGGGCAATGATTTCCAGGAGATGGTAATGGTAATTTTTCTATTGGCACGCATAATTGGAATATGAAATTTTATGATGCTACCTCTGTTGCTCAAGCAGCAGTTGAGTTTGCAGAACATGCAAGCCTAGCTGCCAGAGCTGTTATAGAACTTTCAAAGAAATATTGTGTTGATGATGGTGGTTCGTGCCACTTGGTTTTCAAGGATGAAAGGTTAGAACATGGGCAATCATTTCCTTGAGATGGAAATGGTAATTTTTCTATTGGCAGGCAGTATTGGAACATGAAATTTAAGCATGCTATCTCTGTTGCTCAAGCAGTGGCTAAGTTTGCAGAACATGCAAGCCTAGCTGCCAGAGCTATTGTAGAACTTTCAAGTCAATATTGTGTTGATGATGGTGGTTCATGCCACTTGGGATTCAAGGATGAAAGGTTTGAACAGGGGCAATCATTTCCTGGAGATGGTAATGATAATTTTTCTATTGGTAGCCAGAATTGGAACATGAAATTTAAGGATTCTACCTCTGCAGCTCAAGTAGCGACTGAGTTTGTAGAATATGCAAGCCTAACTGCCAAAGCTATTGTAGAACTTTCAAGGCAATATTGTGTTGATGATGGTGGTTCATGCCACTTAGTTTTGAAGAATGAAAGGTTGGAACATGGGCAATCATTTCCTGGATATGGTAATGGTAATTTTTCTATTGTCAGACATAATAGGAATATGAAATTTAAGGATGCTACCTATGCTGCTCAAGCAGCGGTTGAGTTTGCAGAACATGGAAGCCTAACTGCCAGAGCTGTTGTAGAACTTTCAAGGCAATATTGTGTTGATGATGGTGGTTCATGCCACTTGGTTTTCAAGGGTGCAAGGTTGGAACATGGGCAATCATTTCCTTGAGATGGTAATGGTAATTTTTCTATTGGCAGGCATAATTGGAATATGAAATTTAAGGATGCTACCTCTACTGCTCAAGCAGCGGCTGAGTTTGCAGAACATGCAAGCCTAGCTGCCAGAGCTTTTGTAGAACTTGCAAGGCAATATTGTGTTGATGATGGTGGTTCATGCCACTTGGGTTTCAAGGATGAAAGGTTGGAACAAAGGCAATCGTTTCCTGGAGATGGTAATGGTAAGCTTTCTATTGGCAGGCAGAATTTGAACATGAAATTTAAGGATGCTACCTCTGCTGCTCAAGCAGCGGCTGAGTGTGTAGAACATGCAAGCCTAGCTGTCAGAGCTATTGTAGAACTTTCAAGTCAATATTGTGTTGATGATGGTGGTTAATGCCACATGGGATTCAAGGATAAAAGGTTGGAACAGGGGCAATCATTTCCTTGAGATGGTAATGGTAATTTTTCTATTGGCGGCTAGAATTGGAACATGAAATTTAAGGATTCTACCTCTGCTGCTCAAGTAGCGACTGAGTTTGCAGAACATGCAAGCGTAACTGCCAGAGCTGTTGTAGAACTTTCAAGGCAATATTGTGTTGATGATGGTGGTTCATGCCACTTGGTTTTCAAGGATGAAAGGTTGGAACATGGGCAATCATTTCCTGGAGATGGTAATGGTAATTTTTCTATTGGCAGGCATAATTGGAATATGAAATTTAAGGATGCTACCTCTGCTGCTCAAGCAGCGGTTGAGTTTGCAGAACATGCAAGCCTAGCTGCCAGAGTTGTTGTACAACTTTCAAGGCAATATTGTGTTGATGATGGTGGTTCATGCCACTTGGTTTTCAAGGGTGCAAGGTTGGAACATGGGCAATCATTTCCTTGAGATGGTAATGGTAATTTTTCTATTGGCAGGCATAATTGGAATATGAAATTTAAGGATGCTACCTCTACTGCTCAAGCAGCGGCTGAGTTTGCAGAACATGCAAGCCTAGCTGCCAGAGCTTTTGTAGAACTTGCAAGGCAATATTGTGTTGATGATGGTGGTTCATGCCACTTGGGTTTCAAGGATGAAAGGTTGGAACAAAGGCAATCGTTTCCTGGAGATGGTAATGGTAAGTTTTCTATTGGCAGGCAGAATTTGAACATGAAATTTAAGGATGCTACCTCTGCTGCTCAAGCAGCGGCTGAGTGTGTAGAACATGCAAGCCTAGCTGTCAGAGCTATTGTAGAACTTTCAAGTCAATATTGTGTTGATGATGGTGGTTAATGCCACATGGGATTCAAGGATAAAAGGTTGGAACAGGGGCAATCATTTCCTTGAGATGGTAATGGTAATTTTTCTATTGGCAGCTAGAATTGGAACATGAAATATAAGGATTCTACCTCTGCTGCTCAAGTAGTGACTGAGTTTGCAGAACATGCAAGAGTAACTGCCAGAGCTGTTGTAGAACTTTCAAGGCAATATTGTGTTGATGATGGTGGTTCATGCCACTTGGTTTTCAAGGATGAAAGGTTGGAACATGGGCAATCATTTCCTGGAGATGGTAATGGTAATTTTTCTATTGGCAGGCATAATTGGAATATGAAATTTAAGGATGCTACCTCTGCTGCTCAAGCAGCGGTTGAGTTTGCAGAACATGCAAGCCTAGCTGCCAGAGTTGTTGTACAACTTTCAAGGCAATATTGTGTTGATGGTGGTGGTTCATGCCACTTTGTTTTCAAGGATGAAAGGTTGGAACATGGGCAATCATTTCCTGGAGATGGTAATGTTAATTTTTCTATTGGCAGGCATAATTGGAATATGAAATTTAAGGATGCTACCTCTGCTGCTCAAGTAGCGGTTGAGTTTGCAGAACATGCAAGCCTAGCTGCCAGAGCTGTTGAAGGATTTTCAAGGCAATATTGTGTTGATGATGGTGGTTCATGCCACTTGGTTTTCAAGGATGAAAGGTTGGAACAGGGGCAATCATTTCCTGGAGATGGTAATGGTAATTTTTCTATTGGCAGCCAGAATTGGAACATGAAATTTAAGGATTCTACCTCTGCTGCTCAAGTAGCAACTGAGTTTGCAGAACATGCAAGCGTAACTGCCAGAGCTGTTGTAGCACTTTCAAGGCAATATTGTGTTGATGATGGTGGTTCATGCCACTTAGTTTTGAAGGATGAAAGGTTGGAACATGGGCAATGATTTCCAGGAGATGGTAATGGTAATTTTTCTATTGGCAGGCATAATTGGAATATGAAATTTAACGATGCTACCTCTGTTGCTCAAGCAGCGGTTGAGTTTGCAGAACATGCCAGCCTAGCTGCCAGAGCTGTTATAGAACTTTCAAAGCAATATTGTGTTGATGATGGTGGTTCATGCCACTTGGTTTTCAAGGATGAAAGGTTAGAACATGGGCAATCATTTCCTTGAGATGGTAATGGTAATTTTTCTATTGGCAGGCAGTATTGGAACATGAAATTTAAGCATGCTATCTCTGTTGCTCAAGCAGTGGCTGAGTTTACAGAACATGCAAGCCTAGCTGCCAGAGCTATTGTAGAACTTTCAAGTCAATATTGTGTTGATGATGGTGGTTCATGCTACTTGGGATTCAAGGATGAAAGGTTTGAACAGGGGCAATCATTTCCTGGAGATGGTAATGATAATTTTTCTATTGGTAGCCAGAATTGGAACATGAAATTTAAGGATTCTACCTCTGCTGCTCAAGTAGCGACTGAGTTTGTAGAATATGCAAGCCTAACTGCCAAAGCTATTGTAGAACTTTCAAGGCAATATTGTGTTGATGATGGTGGTTCATGCCACTTAGTTTTGAAGAATGAAAGGTAGGAACATGGGCAATCATTTCCTGGAGATGGTAATGGTAATTTTTCGATTGTCAGGCATAATAGGAATATGAAATTTAAGGATGCTACCTCTGCTGCTCAAGCAGCGGTTGAGTTTGCAGAACATGGAAGCCTAACTGCCAGAGCTATTGTAGAACTTTCAAGGCAATATTGTGTTGATGATGGTGGTTCATGCCACTTGGTTTTCAAGGGTGCAAGGTTGGAACATGGGCAATCATTTCCTTGAGATGGTAATGGTAATTTTTCTATTGGCAGGCATAATTGGAATATGAAATTTAAGGATGCTACCTCTACTGCTCAAGCAACGGCTGAGTTTGCAGAACATGCAAGCCTAGTTGCCAGAGCTTTTGTAAAACTTTCAACGCAATATTGTGTTGATGATGGTGGTTCATGCCACTTGGGTTTCAAGGATGAAAGGTTGGAACAGAGGCAATCGTTTCCTGGAGATGGTAATGGTAGTTTTTCTATTGGCAGGCCAAATTTGAACATGAAATTTAAGGATGCTACCTCTGCTGCTCAAGCAGCGGCTGAGTGTGTAGAACATGCAAGCCTAGCTGTCAGAGCTATTGTAGAACTTTCAAGTCAATATTGTGTTGATGATGGTGTTTAATGCAACATGGGATTCAAGGATAAAAGGTTGGAACAAGGGCAATCATCTCCTAGAGATGGTAATGGTAATTTTTCTATTGGCAGCCAGAATTGGAACATGAAATTTAAGAATTCTACCTCTGCTGCTCAAGTAGCGACTAAGTTTGCAGAACATGCAAGCATAACTGTCAGAGCTGTTGTAGAACTTTCAAGGCAATATTGTGTTGATGATGGTGGTTCATGCCACTTGGTTTTCAAGGATGAAAGGTTGGAACATGGGCAATCATTTCCTGGAGATGGTTATGGTAATTTTTCTATTGGCAGGCATAATTGGAATATGAAATGTAAGGATGCTACCTCTGTTGCTCAAGCAGCGGCTGAGTTTGCAGAACATGCAAGCCTAGCTGCCAGAGCTATTGTACAACTTTCAAGGCAATATTGTGTTTATGATGGTGGTTCATGCCACTTGGGTTTCAAGGATGAAAGGTTGGAACAAGGGCAATCGTTTCCTGGAGATGGTAATGGTAAGTTTTCTATTGGCAGGCAGAATTAGAACATGAAATTTAAGGATGGTACCTCTGCTGCTCAAGCAGCGGCTGAGTGTGCAGAACATGCAAGCCTAGCTGCCAGAGCTATTGTAGAACTTTCAAGTCAATATTGTGTTGATGATGGTCGTGGTTAATGCCACATGGGATTCAAGGATAAAAGGTTGGAATAGGGGCAATCATTTCCTGGAGATGGTAATGGTAATTTTTCTATTGGACGCTAGAATTGGAACATGAAATTTAAGGATTCTAACTCTGCTGCTCAAGTATCGACTGAGTTTGCAGAACATGCAAGCGTAACTGCCAGAGCTGTTGTAGAACTTTCAAGGCAATATTGTGTTGATGATGGTGGTTCATGCCACTTAGTTTTGAAGGATGAAAGGTTGGAACATGGGCAATCATTTCCTGGAGATGGTAATGGTAATTTTTCTATTGGCAGGCATAATTGGAATATGAAATTTAAGGATGCTACCTCTGTTGCTCAAGCAGCGGTTGAGTTTGCAGAACATGCAAGCCTAGCTGCCAGAGCTGTTATAGAACTTTCAAAGCAATATTGTGTTGATGATGGTGGTTCATGCCACTTCGTTTTCAAGGATGAAAGGTTGGAACATGGGCAATCATTTCCTTGAGATGGTAATGGTAATTTTTCTATTGGCAGGTAGTATTGGAACATGAAATTTAAGCATGCTACCTCTGCTGCTCACGCAGCGGCTGAGTTTGCAGAACATGCAAGCCTAGCAGCCAGAGCTATTGTAGAACTTTCAAGTCAATATTGTGTTGATGATGGTGGTTCATGCCACTTGGGATTCAAGGATGAAAGGTTGGAACAGGGGCAATCATTTCCTGGAGATGGTAGCCAGAATTGGAACACAAAATTTAAGGATGCTACCTCTGCTGCTCAAGCAGCGGTTGAGTTTGCAGAACATGGAAGCCTAACTGCCAGAGCTGTTGTAGAACTTTCAAGGCAATATTGTGTTGATGATGGTGGTTCATGCCACTTGGTTTTCAAGGGTGAATGGTTGGAACATGGGCAATCATTTCCTTGAGATGGTAATGGTAATTTTTCTATTGGCAGGCAATATTGGAACATGAAATTTAAGCATGCTATCTCTGTTGCTCAAGCAACGGCTGAGTTTGTAGAACATGCATGCCTAGCTGCCATAGCTGTTGTAGAACTTTTAAGGCAATATTATGTTTATGATGGTGGTTCATGCCACTTGGGTTTCAGGGATGAAAGGTTGGAACAAGGGAAATCGTTTCCTGGAGATGGTAATGGTAGTTTTTCTATTGGCAGGCAGAATTCGAACATGAAATTTAAGGATGCTACCTCTGCTGCTCAAGTAGCGACTGAGTTTGGAGAACATGCAAGCCTAGCTACCAGAGCTATTGTAGAACTTTCAAGGAAATATTGTGTTGATGGTGGTGGTTCATGCCACTTCGTTTTCAAGGATGAAAGGTTGAAACATGGGCAATCATTTCCTGGAGATGGTAATGTTAATTTTTCTATTGGCAGGCATAATTTGAATATGAAATTTAAGGATGCTACCTCTGCTTCTCAAGTAATGACTGAGTTTGCAGAACATGCAAGCCTAGCTGCCAGAGCTGTTGTAGAACTTTCAAGGCAATATTGTGTTGATGGTGGTGGTTCATGCCAATTAGTTTTCAAGGATAAAAGGTTGGAACATGGGCAATCATTTCCTGGAGATGGTAATGGTAGTATTTCTATTGGCAGGCATAATTGGAATATGAAATTTAAGGATGCTACCTCTATTGCTCAAGTAGCAACTGAGTTTGCAGAACATGCAAGCCTAGGTGCCAGAGCTGTTGTAGAACTTTCAAGGCAATATTGTGTTGATGATGGTGGTTCATGCCACTTAGTATTCAAGGATGAAAGATTGGAACATGGGCAATCATTTCCTGGAGATGGTAATGGTAATTTTTCTATTGGCAGCCAGAATTGGAACATGAAATTTAAGGATTCTACCTCTGCTGCTCAAGTAGCAACTGAGTTTGCAGAACATGCAAGCGTAACTGCCAGAGCTGTTGTAGCACTTTCAAGGCAATATTGTGTTGATGATGGTGGTTCATGCCACTTAGTTTTGAAGGATGAAAGGTTGGAACATGGGCAATGATTTCCAGGAGATGGTAATGGTAATTTTTCTATTGGCAGGCATAATTGGAATATGAAATTTAACGATGCTACCTCTGTTGCTCAAGCAGCGGTTGAGTTTGCAGAACATGCCAGCCTAGCTGCCAGAGCTGTTATAGAACTTTCAAAGCAATATTGTGTTGATGATGGTGGTTCATGCCACTTGGTTTTCAAGGATGAAAGGTTAGAACATGGGCAATCATTTCCTTGAGATGGTAATGGTAATTTTTCTATTGGCAGGCAGTATTGGAACATGAAATTTAAGCATGCTATCTCTGTTGCTCAAGCAGTGGCTGAGTTTACAGAACATGCAAGCCTAGCTGCCAGAGCTATTGTAGAACTTTCAAGTCAATATTGTGTTGATGATGGTGGTTCATGCTACTTGGGATTCAAGGATGAAAGGTTTGAACAGGGGCAATCATTTCCTGGAGATGGTAATGATAATTTTTCTATTGGTAGCCAGAATTGTAACATGAAATTTAAGGATTCTACCTCTGCTGCTCAAGTAGCGACTGAGTTTGTAGAATATGCAAGCCTAACTGCCAAAGCTATTGTAGAACTTTCAAGGCAATATTGTGTTGATGATGGTGGTTCATGCCACTTAGTTTTGAAGAATGAAAGGTAGGAACATGGGCAATCATTTCCTGGAGATGGTAATGGTAATTTTTCGATTGTCAGGCATAATAGGAATATGAAATTTAAGGATGCTACCTCTGCTGCTCAAGCAGCGGTTGAGTTTGCAGAACATGGAAGCCTAACTGCCAGAGCTATTGTAGAACTTTCAAGGCAATATTGTGTTGATGATGGTGGTTCATGCCACTTGGTTTTCAAGGGTGCAAGGTTGGAACATGGGCAATCATTTCCTTGAGATGGTAATGGTAATTTTTCTATTGGCAGGCATAATTGGAATATGAAATTTAAGGATGCTACCTCTACTGCTCAAGCAACGGCTGAGTTTGCAGAACATGCAAGCCTAGTTGCCAGAGCTTTTGTAAAACTTTCAACGCAATATTGTGTTGATGATGGTGGTTCATGCCACTTGGGTTTCAAGGATGAAAGGTTGGAACAGAGGCAATCGTTTCCTGGAGATGGTAATGGTAGTTTTTCTATTGGCAGGCCAAATTTGAACATGAAATTTAAGGATGCTACCTCTGCTGCTCAAGCAGCGGCTGAGTGTGTAGAACATGCAAGCCTAGCTGTCAGAGCTATTGTAGAACTTTCAAGTCAATATTGTGTTGATGATGGTGTTTAATGCAACATGGGATTCAAGGATAAAAGGTTGGAACAAGGGCAATCATCTCCTAGAGATGGTAATGGTAATTTTTCTATTGGCAGCCAGAATTGGAACATGAAATTTAAGAATTCTACCTCTGCTGCTCAAGTAGCGACTAAGTTTGCAGAACATGCAAGCATAACTGTCAGAGCTGTTGTAGAACTTTCAAGGCAATATTGTGTTGATGATGGTGGTTCATGCCACTTGGTTTTCAAGGATGAAAGGTTGGAACATGGGCAATCATTTCCTGGAGATGGTTATGGTAATTTTTCTATTGGCAGGCATAATTGGAATATGAAATGTAAGGATGCTACCTCTGTTGCTCAAGCAGCGGCTGAGTTTGCAGAACATGCAAGCCTAGCTGCCAGAGCTATTGTACAACTTTCAAGGCAATATTGTGTTTATGATGGTGGTTCATGCCACTTGGGTTTCAAGGATGAAAGGTTGGAACAAGGGCAATCGTTTCCTGGAGATGGTAATGGTAAGTTTTCTATTGGCAGGCAGAATTAGAACATGAAATTTAAGGATGGTACCTCTGCTGCTCAAGCAGCGGCTGAGTGTGCAGAACATGCAAGCCTAGCTGCCAGAGCTATTGTAGAACTTTCAAGTCAATATTGTGTTGATGATGGTCGTGGTTAATGCCACATGGGATTCAAGGATAAAAGGTTGGAATAGGGGCAATCATTTCCTGGAGATGGTAATGGTAATTTTTCTATTGGACGCTAGAATTGGAACATGAAATTTAAGGATTCTAACTCTGCTGCTCAAGTATCGACTGAGTTTGCAGAACATGCAAGCGTAACTGCCAGAGCTGTTGTAGAACTTTCAAGGCAATATTATGTTGATGATGGTGGTTCATGCCACTTAGTTTTGAAGGATGAAAGGTTGGAACATGGGCAATCATTTCCTGGAGATGGTAATGGTAATTTTTCTATTGGCAGGCATAATTGGAATATGAAATTTAAGGATGCTACCTCTGTTGCTCAAGCAGCGGTTGAGTTTGCAGAACATGCAAGCCTAGCTGCCAGAGCTGTTATAGAACTTTCAAAGCAATATTGTGTTGATGATGGTGGTTCATGCCACTTCGTTTTCAAGGATGAAAGGTTGGAACATGGGCAATCATTTCCTTGAGATGGTAATGGTAATTTTTCTATTGGCAGGTAGTATTGGAACATGAAATTTAAGCATGCTACCTCTGCTGCTCACGCAGCGGCTGAGTTTGCAGAACATGCAAGCCTAGCAGCCAGAGCTATTGTAGAACTTTCAAGTCAATATTGTGTTGATGATGGTGGTTCATGCCACTTGGGATTCAAGGATGAAAGGTTGGAACAGGGGCAATCATTTCCTGGAGATGGTAGCCAGAATTGGAACACAAAATTTAAGGATGCTACCTCTGCTGCTCAAGCAGCGGTTGAGTTTGCAGAACATGGAAGCCTAACTGCCAGAGCTGTTGTAGAACTTTCAAGGCAATATTGTGTTGATGATGGTGGTTCATGCCACTTGGTTTTCAAGGGTGAATGGTTGGAACATGGGCAATCATTTCCTTGAGATGGTAATGGTAATTTTTCTATTGGCAGGCAATATTGGAACATGAAATTTAAGCATGCTATCTCTGTTGCTCAAGCAACGGCTGAGTTTGTAGAACATGCATGCCTAGCTGCCATAGCTGTTGTAGAACTTTTAAGGCAATATTATGTTTATGATGGTGGTTCATGCCACTTGGGTTTCAGGGATGAAAGGTTGGAACAAGGGAAATCGTTTCCTGGAGATGGTAATGGTAGTTTTTCTATTGGCAGGCAGAATTCGAACATGAAATTTAAGGATGCTACCTCTGCTGCTCAAGTAGCGACTGAGTTTGGAGAACATGCAAGCCTAGCTACCAGAGCTATTGTAGAACTTTCAAGGAAATATTGTGTTGATGGTGGTGGTTCATGCCACTTCGTTTTCAAGGATGAAAGGTTGAAACATGGGCAATCATTTCCTGGAGATGGTAATGTTAATTTTTCTATTGGCAGGCATAATTTGAATATGAAATTTAAGGATGCTACCTCTGCTTCTCAAGTAATGACTGAGTTTGCAGAACATGCAAGCCTAGCTGCCAGAGCTGTTGTAGAACTTTCAAGGCAATATTGTGTTGATGGTGGTGGTTCATGCCAATTAGTTTTCAAGGATAAAAGGTTGGAACATGGGCAATCATTTCCTGGAGATGGTAATGGTAGTATTTCTATTGGCAGGCATAATTGGAATATGAAATTTAAGGATGCTACCTCTATTGCTCAAGTAGCAACTGAGTTTGCAGAACATGCAAGCCTAGGTGCCAGAGCTGTTGTAGAACTTTCAAGGCAATATTGTGTTGATGATGGTGGTTCATGCCACTTAGTATTCAAGGATGAAAGATTGGAACATGGGCAATCATTTCCTGGAGATGGTAATGGTAATTTTTCTATTGGCACGCATAATTGGAATATGAAATTTAAGGGTGCTACCTCTGCTGCTCAAGCAGCGGTTGAGTTTGCAGAACATGCAAGCCTAGCTGCTAGAGCTGTTGTAGGATTTTTAAGGCAATATTGTGTTGATGATGGTGGTTCATGCCACTTGGTTTTCAAGGATGAAAGGTTGGAACATGGGCAATCATTTCCTGGAGATGGTAATGGTAATATTTCTATTGGCAGGCCTAATTGGAATATGAAATTTAAGGATGCTACCTCTGCTGCTCAAGTAGCGACTAAGTTTACAGAGCATGCAAGCCTAGCTGTCAGAGCTGTTGTAGAACTTTCAAGGCAATATTGTGTTGATGATGGTGGTTCATGCCACTTGGGTTTCAAGTATGAAAGGTTGGAACACGGGCAATCATTTCTTGGAGATGGTAATGGTAATTTTTCTATTGGAAGGCAGAATTCGAACACGAAATTTAAGGATGCTACCTCTGCTGCTCAAGTAGCGACTGAGTTTGGAGAACATGCAAGCCTAGCTACCAGAGCTATTGTAGAACTTTCAAGGAAATATTGTGTTGATGGTGGTGGTTCATGCCACTTAGTTTTCAAGGATGAAAGGTTGAAACATGGGCAATCATTTCCTGGAGATGGTAATGTTAATTTTTCTATTGGCAGGCATAATTTGAATATGAAATTTAAGGATGCTACCTCTGCTTCTCAAGTAATGACTGAGTTTGCAGAACATGCAAGCCTAGCTGCCAGAGCTGTTGTAGAACTTTCAAGGCAATATTGTGTTGATGATGGTGGTTCATGCCACTTAGTTTTCAAGGATGAAAGGTTGGAACATGGGCAATCATTTCCTGGAGATGGTAATGGTAATTTTTCTATTGGCAGGCATAATTGGAATATGAAATTTAAGGATGCTACCTCTGCTGCTCAAGCAGCGGTTGAGTTTGCAGAACATGCAAGCCTAGCTGCCAGAGCTGTTGTAGGATTTTCAAGGCAATATTGTGTTGATGGTGGTGGTTCATGCCACTTGGTTTTCAAGGATGAAAGGTTGGAACATGGGCAATCATTTCCTGGAGATGGTAATGGTAGTATTTCTATTGGCAGGCATAATTGGAATATGAAATTTAAGGATGCTACCTCTATTGCTCAAGTAGCGACTGAGTTTGCAGAACATGCAAGCCTAGCTGCCAGAGCTGTTGTAGAACTTTCAAGGCAATATTGTGTTGATGATGGTGGTTCATGCCACTTAGTATTCAAGGATGAAAGATTGGAACATGGGCAATCATTTCCTGGAGATGGTAATGGTAATTTTTCTATTGGCACGCATAATTGGAATATGAAATTTAAGGGTGCTACCTCTGCTGCTCAAGCAGCGGTTGAGTTTGCTGAACATGCAAGCCTAGCTGCTAGAGCTGTTGTAGGATTTGTAAGGCAATATTGTGTTGATGATGGTGGTTCATGCCACTTGGTTTTCAAGGATGAAAGGTTGGAACATGGACAATCATTTCCTGGAGATGGTAATGGTAATATTTCTATTGGCAGGCCTAATTGGAATATGAAATTTAAGGATGCTACCTCTGCTGCTCAAGTAGCGACTAAGTTTACAGAGCATGCAAGCCTAGCTGCCAGAGCTGTTGTAGAACTTTCAAGGCAATATTGTGTTAATGATGGTGGTTCATGCCACTTGGGTTTCAAGTATGAAAGGTTGGAACACGGGCAATCATTTCTTGGAGATGGTAATGGTAATTTTTCTATTGGAAGGCAGAATTCGAACATGAAATTTAAGGATGCTACCTCTGCTGCTCAAGTAGCGACTGAGTTTGGAGAACATGCAAGCCTAGCTACCAGAGCTATTGTAGAACTTTCAAGGAAATATTGTGTTGATGGTGGTGGTTCATGCCACTTAGTTTTCAAGGATGAAAGGTTGAAACATGGGCAATCATTTCCTGGAGATGGTAATGTTAATTTTTCTATTGGCAGGCATAATTTGAATATGAAATTTAAGGATGCTACCTCTGCTTCTCAAGTAATGACTGAGTTTGCAGAACATGCAAGCCTAGCTGCCAGAGCTGTTGTAGAACTTTCAAGGCAATATTGTGTTGATGGTGGTGGTTCATGCCAATTAGTTTTCAAGGATAAAAGGTTGGAACATGGGCAATCATTTCCTGGAGATGGTAATGGTAATATTTCTATTGGCAGGCATAATTGGAATATGAAATTTAAGGATGCTACCTCTGCTGCTCAAGTAGCGACTGAGTTTGCAGAACATGCAAGCCTAGCTGCCAGAGCTGTTGTAGAACTTTCAAGGCAATATTGTGTTGATGATGGTGGTTCATGCCACTTAGTTTTCAAGGATGAAAGGTTGGAACATGGGCAATCATTTCCTGGAGATGGTAATGGTAATTTTTCTATTGGCAGGCATAATTGGAATATGAAATTTAAGGATGCTACCTCTGCTGCTCAAGCAGCGGTTGAGTTTGCAGAACATGCAAGCCTAGCTGCCAGAGCTGTTGTAGGATTTTCAAGGCAATATTGTGTTGATGGTGGTGGTTCATGCCACTTGGTTTTCAAGGATGAAAGGTTGGAACATGGGCAATCATTTCCTAGAGATGGTGGTAATATTTCTATTGGCAGGCATAATTGGAATATGAAATTTAAGGATGCTACCTCTGCTGCTCAAGTAGCGACTGAGTTTGCAGAACATGCAAGCCTAGCTGCCAGAGCTGTTGTAGAACTTTCAAGGCAATATTGTGTTGATGATGGTGGTTCATGCCATTTAGTTTTCAAGGATGAAAGGTTGGAACATGGGAAATCATTTCCTGGAGATGGTAATAGTAATTTTTCTATTGGCAGGCATAATTGGAATATGAAATTTAAGGATGCTACCTCTGCTGCTCAAGTAATGACTGAGTTTGCAGAACATGCAAGCCTAGCTGCCAGAGCTGTTGTAGGATTTTCATGGAAATATTGTATTGATGATGGCGGTTCATGCCACTTGGATTTGAAGGATGAAAGGTTGGAACATGGACAATCATTTCCTGGAGATGGTAATGGTAATTTTTCTATTGGCAGGCATAATTGGAACATGAAATTTAAGGATGCTACCTCTGCTGCTCAAGTAGCGACTGAGTTTGCAGAATATGCAAGCCTAGCTACCAGCGCTGTTGTAGGATTTTCAAGGCAATATGGAGTTGATGATGGTGGTTCATGCCACTGAGTTTTCAAGGATGAAAGGTTGGAACATGGGCAATCATTTCCTGGAGATGGTAATAGTAATTTTTCTATTGGCAGGCATAATTGGAATATGAAATTTAAGGATGCTACCTCTGCTGCTCAAGTAATGACTGAGTTTGCAGAATATGCAAGCCTAGCTGCCAGAGCTGTTGAAGGATTTTCAAGGCAATATTGTGTTGATGATGGTGGTTCATGCCACATGGTTTTCAAGGATGAAAGGTTGGAACAGGGGCAATCATTTCCTGGAGATGGTAATGGTAATTTTTCTATTGGGAGGCATAATTGGAATATGAAATTTAAGGATGCTACCTCGGCTGCTCAAGCAGCGGTTGAGTTTGCAGAACATGCAAGCCTAGCTGCCAGAGTTGTTGTAGGATTTTCAAGGCAATATTGTGTTGATGGTGGTGGTTCATGCCACTTAGTTTTCAAGGATGAAAGGTTGAAACATGGGCAAGCATTTCTTGGAGGTGGTAATGATAATATTTCTATTGGCAGGCATAATTGGAATATGAAATTTAATGATGCTACCTCTGCTGCTCAAGTAGCGACTGAGTTTGCAGAACATACAAGCCTAGCTGCCAGAGCTGTTTTAGAACTTTCAAAGCAATATTGTGTTGATGATGGTGGTTGATGCCACTTAGTTCTCAAGGATGAAAGGTTGGAACATGGGCAATCATTTCCTGGAGATGGTAATGGTAATTTTTCTATTGGCAGGCATAATTGGAATATGAAATTTAAGGATGCTACCTCTGCTGCTCAAGCAGCGGTTGAGTTTGCAGAACATGCAAGCCTAGCCGCCAGAGCTGTTGTAGGATTTTCAAGGCAATATTGTATTGATGATAGTGGTTCATGCCACTTGGTTTTTAAGGAGGAAAGGTTGGAACATGGGCAATCATTTCCTGGAGATGGTAATGGTAATTTTTCTATTGGCAGGCATAATTGGAACATGAAATTTAAGGATGCTACCTCTGCTGCTCATGTAGCGACTGAGTTTGCAGAACATGCATGCCTAGCTACCAGAGCTGTTGTAGGATTTTCAAGGCAATATGGTGTTGATGATGGTGGTTCATGCCATTTAGTTTTCAAGGATTAAAGGTTGGAACATGGGCAATCATTTCCTGGAGATGGTAATAGTAATTCTTCTATTGGCAGGCATAATTGGAATATGAAATTTAAGGATGCTACCTCTGCTGCTCAAGTAATGACTGAGTTTGCAGAACATGCAAGCCTAGCTGCCAGAGCTGTTGTAGGATTTTCATGGAAATATTGTATTGATGATGGTGGTTCATGCCACTTGGATTTGAAGGATGAAAGGTTGGAACAGGGACAATCATTTCCTGGAGATGGTAATGGTAATTTTTCTATTGGCAGGCATAATTGGAACATGAAATTTAAGGATGCTACCTCTGCTGCTCAAGTAGCGACTGAGTTTGCAGAATATGCAAGCCTAGCTACTAGCGCTGTTGTAGGATTTTCAAGGCAATATGGAGTTGATGATGGTGGTTCATGCCACTGAGTTTTCAAGGATGAAAGGTTGGAACATGGGCAATCATTTCCTGGAGATGGTAATAGTAATTTTTCTATTGGCAGGCATAATTGGAATATGAAATTTAAGGATGCTACCTCTGCTGCTCAAGTAATGACTGAGTTTGCAGAACATGCAACCTAGCTGCCAGAGCTGTTGTAGAACTATCAATGCAATATTGTGTTGATGATGGTGGTTCATGCCACTTAGTTTTCAAGGATGAAAGGTTGGAACATGGGCAATCATTTCCTGGAGATGGTAATGGTAATTTTTCTATTGTGAGGCATAATTGGAATATGAAATTTAAGGATGCTACCTCGGCTGCTCAAGCAGCGGTTGAGTTTGCAGAACATGCAAGCCTAGCTGCCAGAGCTGTTGTAGGATTTTCAAGGCAATATTGTGTTGATGGTGGTGGTTCATGCCACTTAGTTTTCAAGGATGAAAGGTTGAAACATGGGCAAGCATTTCCTGGAGATGGTAATGATAATATTTCTATTGGCAGGCATAATTGGAATATGAAATTTAAGGATGCTACCTCTGCTGCTCAAGTAGCGACTGAGTTTGCAGAACATACAAGCCTAGCTGCCAGAGCTGTTTTAGAACTTTCAAGGCAATATTGTGTTGATGATGGTGGTTCATGCCTCTTAGTTTTCAAGGATGAAAGATTGGAACATGGGCAATCATTTCATGGAGATGGTAATGGTAATTTTTATATTAGCAGGCATAATTGGAATATGAAATTTAAGGATGCTACCTCTACTGCTCAAGCAGCGGTTGAGTTTGTAGAACATGCAAGCCTAGCTGCCAGAGCTGTGGAAGGATTTTCAAGGCAATATGGTGTTGATGATGGTGGTTCATGCCACTTAGTTTTCAAGGATGAAAGGTTGGAACATGGTCAATCATTTCCTGGAGATGGTAATAGTAATTTTTCTATTGGCAGGCATAATTGGAATATGAAATTTAAGGATGCTACCTCTGCTGCTCAAGTAATGACTGAGATTGCAGAACATGCAAGCCTAGCTGCCAGAGCTGTTGTAGAACTTTCAATGCAATATTGTGTTGATGATGGTGGTTCATGCCACTTAGTTTTCAAGGATGAAAGGTTGGAACATGGGCAATCATTTCCTGGAGATGGTAATGGTAATTTTTCTATTGGCAGGCATAATTGGAATATGAAATTTAAGGATGCTACCTCTGCTGCTCAAGCAGCGGTTGAGTTTGCAGAACATGCAAGCCTAGCTGCCAGAGCTGTTGTAGAACTTTCAAGGCAATATTGTGTTGATGGTGGTGGTTCATGCCAATTAGTTTTCAAGGATGAAAGGTTGGAACATGGGCAATCATTTCCGGGAGATGGTAATGGTAATATTTCTATTGGCAGGCATAATTGGAATATGTAATTTAAGGATGCTACCTCTGCTGCTCAAGTAGCGGTTGTGTTTGCAGAACATGCAAGCCTAGCTGCCAGAGCTGTTGTAGGATTTTCAAGACAATATTGTGTTGATGATGGTGGTTCATGCCACTTGGGTTTCAAGGATGAAAGGGTTGAACATGGGCAATCATTTATTGGAGATGGTAATGGTAATTTTTCTATTGGGAGGCATAATTGGAATATGAAATTTAAGGATGCTACCTCTGCTGCTCAAGCAGCGGTTGAGTTTGCAGAACATGCAAGCCTAGCTGCCAGAGCTGTTGTAGGATTTTCAAGGCAATATTGTGTTGATGGTGGTGGTTCATGCCACTTGGTTTTCAAGGATGAAAGGTTGGAACATGGGCAAGCATTTCCTGGAGATGGTAATGATAATATTTCTATTGGCAAGCATAATTGGAATATGAAATTTAAGGATGCTACCTCTGCTGCTCAAGTAGCGACTGAGTTTGCAGAACATACAAGCCTAGCTGACAGAGCTGTTGTAGAACTTTCAAGGCAATATTGTGTTGATGATGGTGGTTCATGCCACTTGGATTTTAAGGATGAAAGGTTGGAACATGGGCAATCATTTCCTAGAGATGGTAATGGTAATTTTTCTATTGGCAGGCATAATTGGAACATGAAATTTAAGGATGCTACCTCTGCTGCTCAAGTAGCGACTGAGTTTGCAGAACATGCAAGCCTGGCTACCAGAGCTGTTGTAGGATTTTAAAGGCAATATGGTGTTGATGATGGTGGTTCATGCCACTTAGTTTTCACGGATGAAAGGTTGGAACATGGGCAATCATTTCCTGGAGATGGTAATAGTAATTTTTCCATTGGCAGGCATAATTGGAATATGAAATTTAAGGATACTACCTCTGCTGCTCAAGTAATGACTGAGATTGAAGAACATGCAAGCCTAGCTGCCAGAGTTGTTGTAGAACTTTCAATGCAATATTGTGTTGATGATGGTGGTTCATGCCACTTAGTTTTCAAGG
Organism: Nicotiana tomentosiformis; assembly: GCF_000390325.3. Taxonomy (NCBI): domain Eukaryota; kingdom Viridiplantae; phylum Streptophyta; class Magnoliopsida; order Solanales; family Solanaceae; genus Nicotiana; species Nicotiana tomentosiformis. The sequence goes on from NW_027174572.1 coordinate 421,691, forward strand.
ATGAAAGGCTGGAACATGGGCAATCATTTCCTGGAGATGGTAATGGTAATTTTTCTATTGGAAGGTATAATTGGAATATGAAATTTAAGGATGCTACCTCTGCTGCTCAAGTAATGACTGAGTTTGCAGAACATGCAAGCCTAGCTGCCAGAGCTGTTGTAGAACTTTCAAAGAAATTTTGTGTTGATGGTGGTGGTTCATGCCAATTAGTTTTCAACGATGAAAGGTTGGAACATGGGCAATCATTTCCGGGAGATGGTAATGGTAATATTTCTATTGGCAGACATAATTGGAATATGTAATTTAAGGATGCTACCTCTGCTGCTCAAGTAGCGACTTAGTTTGCAGAACATGCAAGCCTGGCTACCAGAGCTGTTGTAGGATTTTAAAGGCAATATGGTGTTGATGATGGTGGTTCATGCCACTTAGTTTTCACGGATGAAAGGGTGGAACATGGGCAATCATTTCCTGGAGATGGTAATAGTAATTTTTCTATTGGCAGGCATAATTGGAATATGAAATTTAAGGATGCTACCTCTGCTGCTCAAGTAATGACTGAGATTGCAGAACATGCAAGCCTAGCTGCCAGAGCTGTTGTAGAACTTTCAATGCAATATTGTGTTGATGATGGTGGTTCATGCCACTTAGTTTTCAAGGATGGAAGGTTGGAACATGGGCAATCATTTCCTGGAGATGGTAATGGTAATTTTTCTATTGGCAGGCATAATTGGAATATGAAATTTAAGGATGCTACCTCTGCTGCTCAAGTAATGACTGAGTTTGCATAACATGCAAGCCTAGCTGCCAGAGCTGTTGTAGAACTTTCAAGGCAATATTGTGTTGATGGTGGTGGTTCATGCCAATTAGTTTTCAAGGATGAAAGGTTGGAACATGGGCAATCATTTCCGGGAGATGGTAATGGTAATATTTCTATTGGCAGGCATAATTGGAATATGTAATTTAAGGATGCTACCTCTGCTGCTCAAGTAGCGGTTGTGTTTGCAGAACATGCAAGCCTTGCTGCCAGAGCTGTTGTAGGATTATCAAGACAATATTGTGTTGATGATGGTGGTTCATGTCACTTGGGTTTCAAGGATGAAAGGGTTGAACATGGGCAATCATTTCCTGGAGATGGTAATGGTAATTTTTCTATTGGGAGGCATAATTGGAATATGAAATTTAAGGATGCTACCTCTGCTGCTCAAGCAGCGATTGAGTTTGCAGAACATGCAAGCCTAGCTGCCAGAGCTGTTGTAGGATTTTCAAGGCAATATTGTGTTGATGGTGGTGGTTCATGCCACTTGGTTTTCAAGGATGAAAGGTTGGAACATGGGCAACCATTTCCTGGAGATGGTAATGGTAATTTTTCTATTGGCAGGCATAATTGGAATATGAAATTTAAGGATGCTACCTCTGCTGCTCAAGTAGCGGTTGTGTTTGCAGAACATGCAAGCCTAGCTGCCAGAGCAGTTGTAGGATTTTCAAGGCAATATTGTGTTGATGGTGGTGGTTCATGCCACTTGGTTTTCAAGGATGAAAGGTTGGAACATGGGCAAGCATTTCCTGGAGATGGTAATGGTAATTTTTCTATTGGCAGGCATAATTGGAATATGAAATTTAAGGATTCAACCTCTGCTGCTCAAGCAACGGTTGAGTTTGCAGAACATGCAAGCCTAGATGCCAGAGCTGTTGTAGGATTTTCAAGGCAATATTGTGTTGATGATGGTGGTTCATGCCACTTGGTTTTCAAGGATGAAAGGTTTGAACATGGGCAATCATTTCATGGAGATGGTAATGGTAACATTTCTATTGGCAGGCATAATTGGAATATAAAATTTAAGGATGCTACCTTACTGCTCAAGTAGTGACTGAGTTTGTAGAACGTGCAAGCCTAGCTGCCAGAGCTGTTGTAGAACTTTCAAGGCAATATTGTGTTGATGATGGTGGTTCATGCCACTTGGGTTTCAAGGATGAAAGGGTTGAACATGGGCAATCATTTCCTGGATATGGTAATGGTAATTTTTCTATTGGCAGGCATAATTGGAACATGAAATTTAAGGATGCTACCTCTGCTGCTCAAGTAGCGACTGAGTTTGCAGAACATGCAAGCCTGGCTACCAGAGCTGTTGTAGGATTTTAAAGGCAATATGGTGTTGATGATAGTGGTTCATGCCACTTAGTTTTCACGGATGAAAGGTTGGAACATGGGCAATCATTTCCTGGAGATGGTAATAGTAATTTTTCCATTGGCAGGCATAATTGGAATATGAAATTTAAGGATGCTACCTCTGCTGCTCAAGTAATGACTGAGATTGAAGAACATGCAAGCCTAGCTGCCAGAGTTGTTGTAGAACTTTCAATGCAATATTGTGTTGATGATGGTGGTTCATGCCACTTAGTTTTCAAGGATGAAAGGCTGGAACATGGGCAATCATTTCCTGGAGATGGTAATGGTAATTTTTCTATTGGAAGGCATAATTGGAATATGAAATTTAAGGATGCTACCTCTGCTGCTCAAGTAATGACTGAGTTTGCAGAACATGCAAGCCTAGCTGCCAGAGCTGTTGTAGAACTTTCAAAGAAATATTGTGTTGATGGTGGTGGTTCATGCCAATTAGTTTTCAACGATGAAAGGTTGGAACATGGGCAATCATTTCCGGGAGATGGTAATGGTAATATTTCTATTGGCAGACAAAATTGGAATATGTAATTTAAGGATGCTACCTCTGCTGCTCAAGTAGCGACTTAGTTTGCAGAACATGCAAGCCTGGCTACCAGAGCTGTTGTAGGATTTTAAAGGCAATATGGTGTTGATGATGGTGGTTCATGCCACTTAGTTTTCACGGATGAAAGGTTGGAACATGGGCAATCATTTCCTGGAGATGGTAATAGTAATTTTTCTATTGGCAGGCATAATTGGAATATGAAATTTAAGGATGCTACCTCTGCTGCTCAAGTAATGACTGAGATTGCATAACATGCAAGCCTAGCTGCCAGAGCTGTTGTAGAACGTTCAATGCAATATTGTGTTGATGATGGTGGTTCATGCCACTTAGTTTTCAAGGATGGAAGGTTGGAACATAGGCAATCATTTCCTGGAGATGGTAATGGTAATTTTTCTATTGGCAGGCATAATTGGAATATGAAATTTAAGGATGCTACCTCTGCTGCTCAAGTAATGACTGAGTTTGCATAACATGCAAGCCTAGCTGCCAGAGCTGTTGTAGAACTTTCAAGGCAATATTGTGTTGATGGTGGTGGTTCCTGCCAATTAGTTTTCAAGGATGAAAGGTTGGAACATGGGCAATCATTTCCGGGAGATGGTAATGGTAATATTTCTATTGGCAGGCATAATTGGAATATGTAATTTAAGGATGCTACCTCTGCTGCTCAAGTAGCGGTTGTGTTTGCAGAACATGCAAGCCTAGCTGCCAGAGCTGTTGTAGGATTATCAAGACAATATTGTGTTGATGATGGTGGTTCATGTCACTTGGGTTTCAAGGATGAAAGGGTTGAACATGGGCAATCATTTCCTGGAGATGGTAATGGTAATTTTTCTATTGGGAGGCATAATTGGAATATGAAATTTAAGGATGCTACCTCTGCTGCTCAAGCAGCGATTGAGTTTGCAGAACATGCAAGCCTAGCTGCCAGAGCTGTTGTAGGATTTTCAAGGCAATATTGTGTTGATGGTGGTGGTTCATGCCACTTGGTTTTCAAGGATGAAAGGTTGGAACATGGGCAACCATTTCCTGGAGATGGTAATGGTAATTTTTCTATTGGCAGGCATAATTGGAATATGAAATTTAAGGATGCTACCTCTGCTGCTCAAGTAGCGGTTGTGTTTGCAGAACATGCAAGCCTAGCTGCCAGAGCAGTTGTAGGATTTTCAAGGCAATATTGTGTTGATGGTGGTGGTTCATGCCACTTGGTTTTCAAGGATGAAAGGTTGGAACATGGGCAAGCATTTCCTGGAGATGGTAATGGTAATTTTTCTATTGGCAGGCATAATTGGAATATGAAATTTAAGGATTCAACCTCTGCTGCTCAAGCAGCGGTTGAGTTTGCAGAACATGCAAGCCTAGATGCCAGAGCTGTTGTAGGATTTTCAAGGCAATATTGTGTTGATGATGGTGGTTCATGCCACTTGGTTTTCAAGGATGAAAGGTTTGAACATGGGCAATCATTTCATGGAGATGGTAATGGTAACATTTCTATTGGCAGGCATAATTGGAATATAAAATTTAAGGATGCTACCTTACTGCTCAAGTAGCGACTGAGTTTGTAGAACGTGCAAGCCTAGCTGCCAGAGCTGTTGTAGAACTTTCAAGGCAATATTGTGTTGATGATGGTGGTTCATGCCACTTGGGTTTCAAGGATGAAAGGGTTGAACATGGGCAATCATTTCCTGGATATGGTAATGGTAATTTTTCTATTGGCAGGCATAATTGGAACATGAAATTTAAGGATGCTACCTCTGCTGCTCAAGTAGCGACTGAGTTTGCAGAACATGCAAGCCTGGCTACCAGAGCTGTTGTAGGATTTTAAAGGCAATATGGTGTTGATGATGGTGGTTCATGCCACTTAGTTTTCACGGATGAAAGGTTGGAACATGGGCAATCATTTCCTGGAGATGGTAATAGTAATTTTTCCATTGGCAGGCATAATTGGAATATGAAATTTAAGGATGCTACCTCTTCTGCTCAAGTAGCGACTGAGTTTGCAGAACATACAAGCCTAGCTGCCAGAGCTGTTGTAGAACTTTCAAGGCAATATTGTATTGATGATGGTGGTTCATGCCACTTAGTTCTCAAGGATGAAAGGTTGGTACATGGGCAATCATTTCCTGGAGATGGTAATGGTAAATTTTCTATTGGCAGGCGTAATTGGAAAATAAAATTTAAGGATGCTACCTCTGCTGCTCAATCAGCGGTTGAGTTTGCAGAACATGCTAGCCTAGCTGCCAGAGCTGTTGTAGGATTTTCAAGGCAATATTGTATTGATGATGGTGGTTCATGCCACTTGGATTTTAAGGATGAAAGGTTGGAACATGGGCAATCATTTCCTGGAGATGGTAATGGTAATTTTTCTATTGGCATGCATTATTGGAACATGAAATTTAAGGATGCTACCTCTGCTGCTCAAGTAGCGACTGAGTTTGCAGAACATGCAAGCCTAGCTACCAGAGCTGTTGTAGGATTTTCAAGGCAATATGGTGTTGATGATGGTGGTTCATGCCACTTAGTTTTCAAGGATGAAAGGTTGGAACATGGGCAATCATTTCCTGGAGATGGTAATAGTAATTTTTCTATTGGCAGGCATAATTGGAATATGAAATTTAAGGATGCTACCTCTGCTGCTCAATCAGCGGTTGAGTTTGCAGAACATGCAAGCCTAGCTGCCAGAGCTGTTGTAGGCTTTTCAAGGCAATATTTAATTGATAATGGTGGTTCATGCCACTTGGATTTTACGGATGAAAGGTTGGAACATGGGAAATCATTTAATGGAGATGGTAATTTTTATGTTGGCAAGCAGAATTGGAACATGAACTTTAAGGATGCTACCTCTGCTGCTCAAGCAGCGGCTGAGTTTGCAGAATATGTAAGCCTAGCTACCGGAGCTGTTGTAGGATTTTCAAGGCAATATGGTGTTGATGATGGTGGTTCATGCCACTTAGTTTTCAAGGATGAAAGGTTGGAACATGGGCAATCATTTCCTAGAGATGGTAATGGTAACATTTCTATTGGCAGGCATAATTGGAATATGAAATTTAAGGATGCTACCTTGCTGCTCAAGTAGCGACTGAGTTTGTAAAACATGCAAGCCTAACTTCCAGAGCTGTTGTAGAACTTTCAAGGCAATATTGTGTTGATGATGGTGGTTCATGCAACTTAGTTTTCAAGGATGAAAGGTTGGAACATGGGCAATCATTTCCAAGAGATGGTAATGGTAATATTTCTATTGGTAGACATAGTTGGAATATGAAATTTAAGGATGCTACCTCTGCTGCTCAAGTAATGACTGAGTTTGCAGAAAATGCAAGCCTAGCTACCAGAGCTGTTGTAGAACTTTCAAGGCAATATTGTGTTGATGATGGTGGTTTATGCCACTTAGTTTTCAACGATGAAAGGTTGGAACATGGGCAATCATTTCTTGGAGATGGTAATGGTAATATTTCTATTGGCAGGCATAATTGGAATATGAAATTTAAGGATGCTACCTCTGCTGCTCAAGTAGCGGTTGTGTTTGCAGAACATGCAAGCCTAGCTGCCAGAGTTGTTGTAGGATTTTCAATACAATATTATGTTGATGATGGTGGTTCATGCCACTTGGGTTTCAAGGATGAAAGGGTTGAACATGGGCAATCATTTCCTGGAGATGGTAATGGTAATATTTCTATTGGCATGCATAATTGGAATATGAAATTTAAGGATGCTACCTCTGCTGCTCAAGTAGCAACTGAGTTTGCAGAACATGCAAGCCTAGCTGCCAGAGCTATTGTAGAACTTTCAAGGCAATATTGTGTTGATGATGGTGGTTCATGCCACTTAGTTTTCAAGGATGAAAGGTTGGAACATGGGCAATCATTTCCTGGAGACGGTAATGGTAATTTTTCTATTGGCAGGCATAATTGGAATTTGAAATTTAAGGATGCTACCTCTGCTGCTCAAGCAGCGGTTGAGTTTGCAGAACATGCAAGCCTAGCTGTCAGAGCTGTTGTAGGATTTTCAAGGCAATATTGTGTTGATGGTGGTGGTTCATGCCACTTGGTTTTCAAGGATGAAAGGTTGGAACATGGGCAAGCATTTCCTGGAGATGGTAATGATAATATTACTATTGGCCGGCATAATTGGAATATGAAATTTAAGGATGCTACCTCTGCTGCTCAAGTAGCGACTGAATTTGCAGAACATGCAAGCCTAGCTGCCAGAGCTGTTGTAGAACTTTCAAGGTAATATTGTGTTGATGATGGTGGTTCATGCCACTTAGTTCTCAAGGATGAAAGGTTGGAACATGGGCAATCATTTCCTGGACATGGTAATGGTAATTTTTCTATTGGTAGGCATAATTGGAATATGAAATATAAGGATGCTACCTCTGCTGCTCAAGCAGCGGTTGAGTTTGCAGAACATGCAAGCCTAGCTGCCAGAGCTGTTGTAGGATTTTCAAGGCAATATTATATTGATGATGGTGGTTCATGCCACTTGGTTTTTAAGGATGAAAGGTTGGAACATGGGCAATCATTACCTGGAGATGATAATGGTAATTTTTCTATTGGCAGGCATAATTGGAATACGAAATTTAAGGATTCAACCTCTGCTGCTCAAGCAGCGGTTGAGTTTGCAGAACATGCAAGCCTAGCTGCCAGAGCTGTTGTAGGATTTTCAAGGCAATATTGTGTTGATGATGGTGGTTCATGCCACTTGGTTTTCAAGGATGAAAGGTTTGAACATGGGCAATCATTTCATGGAGATGGTAATGGTAACATTTCTATTGGCAGGCATAATTGGAATATAAAATTTAAGGATGCTACCTTACTGCTCAAGTAGCGACTGAGTTTGTAGAACGTGCAAGCCTAGCTGCCAGAGCTGTTGTAGAACTTTCAAGGCAATATTGTGTTGATGATGGTGGTTCATGCCACTTAGTTTTCTATGATGAAAGGTTGGAACATGGGCAATCATTTTCTGGAGATGGTAATGGTAATTTTTCTATTGGCAGGCATAATTGGAATATGAAATTTAAGGATTCAACCTCTGCTGCTCAAGCAACGGTTGAGTTTGCAGAACATGCATGCCTAGCTACCAGAGGTGTTGTAGGATTTTTAAGGCAATATTGTGTTGATGATGGTGGTTCATGCCACTTAGTTTTCAAGGATGAAAGGTTGGAACATGGGCAATCATTTCCTGGAGATGGTAATAGTAATTTTTCTATTGGCAGGCATAATTGGAATATGAAATTTAAGGATGCTACCTCTGCTGCTCAATCAGCGGTTGAGTTTGCAGAACATGCAAGCCTAGCTGCCAGAGCTGTTGTAGGATTTTCAAGGCAATATTTAATTGATAATGGTGGTTCATGCCACTTGGATTTTACGGATGAAAGGTTGGAACATGGGCAATCATTTAATGGAGATGGTAATTTTTATGTTGGCAAGCAGAATTGGAACATGAACTTTAAGGATGCTACCTCTGCTGCTCAAGCAGCGGCTGAGTTTGCAGAATATGTAAGCCTAGCTACCGGAGCTGTTGTAGGATTTTCAAGGCAATATGGTGTTGATGATGGTGGTTCATGCCACTTAGTTTTCAAGGATGAAAGGTTGGAACATGGGCAATCATTTCCTAGAGATGGTAATGGTAACATTTCTATTGGCAGGCATAATTGGAATATAAAATTTAAGGATGCTACCTTGCTGCTCAAGTAGCGACTGAGTTTGTAAAACATGCAAGCCTAACTTCCAGAGCTGTTGTAGAACTTTCAAGGCAATATTGTGTTGATGATGGTGGTTCATGCAACTTAGTTTTCAAGGATGAAAGGTTGGAACATGGGCAATCATTTCCAAGAGATGGTAATGATAATATTTCTATTGGTAGACATAGTTGGAATATGAAATTTAAGGATGCTACCTCTGCTGCTCAAGTAATGACTGAGTTTGCAGAAAATGCAAGCCTAGCTACCAGAGCTGTTGTAGAACTTTCAAGGCAATATTGTGTTGATGATGGTGGTTTATGCCACTTAGTTTTCAAGGATGAAAGGTTGGAACATGGGCAATCATTTCTTGGAGATGGTAATGGTAATATTTCTATTGGCAGGCATAATTGGAATATGAAATTTAAGGATGCTACCTCTGCTGCTCAAGTAGCGGTTGTGTTTGCAGAACATGCAAGCCTAGCTGCCAGAGTTGTTGTAGGATTTTCAATACAATATTATGTTGATGATGGTGGTTCATGCCACTTGGGTTTCAAGGATGAAAGGGTTGAACATGGGCAATCATTTCCTGGAGATGGTAATGGTAATATTTCTATTGGCATGCATAATTGGAATATGAAATTTAAGGATGCTACCTCTACTGCTCAAGTAGCAACTGAGTTTGCAGAACATGCAAGCCTAGCTGCCAGAGCTATTGTAGAACTTTCAAGGCAATATTGTGTTGATGATGGTGGTTCATGCCACTTAGTTTTCAAGGATGAAAGGTTGGAACATGGGCAATCATTTCCTGGAGACGGTAATGGTAATTTTTCTATTGGCAGGCATAATTGGAATTTGAAATTTAAGGATGCTACCTCTGCTGCTCAAGCAGCGGTTGAGTTTGCAGAACATGCAAGCCTAGCTGTCAGAGCTGTTGTAGGATTTTCAAGGCAATATTGTGTTGATGGTGGTGGTTTATGCCACTTGGTTTTCAAGGATGAAAGGTTGGAACATGGGCAAGCATTTCCTGGAGATGGTAATGATAATATTACTATTGGCAGGCATAATTGGAATATGAAATTTAAGGATGCTACCTCTGCTGCTCAAGTAGCGACTGAATTTGCAGAACATGCAAGCCTAGCTGCCAGAGCTGTTGTAGAACTTTCAAGGTAATATTGTGTTGATGATGGTGGTTCATGCCACTTAGTTCTCAAGGATGAAAGGTTGGAACATGGGCAATCATTACCTGGAGATGATAATGGTAATTTTTCTATTGGCAGACATAATTGGAATACGAAATTTAAGGATTCAACCTCTGCTGCTCAAGCAGCGGTTGAGTTTGCAGAACATGCAAGCCTAGCTGCCAGAGCTGTTTAGGATTTTCAAGGCAATATTGTGTTGATGATGGTGGTTCATGCCACTTGGTTTTCAAGGATGAAAGGTTTGAACATGGGCAATCATTTCATGGAGATGGTAATGGTAACATTTCTATTGGCAGGCATAATTGGAATGTAAAATTTAAGGATGCTACCTTACTGCTCAAGTAGCGACTGAGTTTGAAGAACGTGCAAGCCTAGCTGCCAGAGCTGTTGTAGAACTTTCAAGGCAATATTGTGTTGATGATGGTGGTTCATGCCACTTAGTTTTCTAGGATGAAAGGTTGGAACATGGGCAATCATTTTCTGGAGATGGTAATGGTAATTTTTCTATTGGCAGGCATAATTGGAATATGAAATTTAAGGATTCAACCTCTGCTGCTCAAGCAACGGTTGAGTTTGCAGAACATGCATGCCTAGCTACCAGAGGTGTTGTAGGATTTTTAAGGCAATATTGTGTTGATGATGGTGGTTCATGCCACTTGGTTTTCAAGGATGAAAGGTTGGAACATGGGCAATCATTTCCTGGAGATAGTAATGGTAATATTTCTATTGGCAAGCCTAATTGGAATATGAAATTTAAGGATGCTACCTTTGCTGCTCAAGTAGCAACTGAGTTTGCAGAGCATGCAAGCCTAGCTGCCAGAGCTGTTGTAGAACTTTCAAGGCAATATTGTGTTGATGATGGTGGTTCATGCCACTTAGTTTTCAAGGATGAAAGGTTGGAACATGGGCAATCATTTCGTAAAGATGGTAATGGTAATTTTTCTATTGGCAGGCATAATTGGAATATGAAATTTAACGATGCTACCTCTACTGCTCAAGCAACAGTTGAGTTTGCAGAACATGCAAGCCTAGCTGCCAGAGCTGTTGTAGAACTTTCAAGGCAATATTGTGTTGATGATGGTGGTTCATGCCACTTAGTTTTCAAGGATGAAAGGTTGGAACATGGGCAATCATTTCCTGGAGACGGTAATGGTAATTTTTCTATTGGCAGGCATAATTGGAATTTGAAATTTAAGGATGCTACCTCTGCTGCTCAAGCAGCGGTTGAGTTTGCAGAACATGCAAGCCTAGCTGTCAGAGCTGTTGTAGGATTTTCAAGGCAATATTGTGTTGATGGTGGTGGTTTATGCCACTTGGTTTTCAAGGATGAAAGGTTGGAACATGGGCAAGCATTTCCTGGAGATGGTAATGATAATATTACTATTGGCAGGCATAATTGGAATATGAAATTTAAGGATGCTACCTCTGCTGCTCAAGTAGCGACTGAATTTGCAGAACATGCAAGCCTAGCTGCCAGAGCTGTTGTAGAACTTTCAAGGCAATATTGTGTTGATGATGGTGGTTCATGCCACTTAGTTTTCAAGTATGAAAGGTTGGAACAGGGGCAATCATTTCCTGGACATGGTAATGGTAATATTTCTATTGGCAGGCATAATTGGAATATGAAATTTAAGGATGCTACCTCTGCTGCTCAAGTAGCTGTTGAGTTTGTAAAACATGCAAGCCTAGCTGCCAGAGCTGTTTTAGGATTTTCAAGACAATATTGTGTTGATGATGGTGGTTCATGCCACTTGGTTTTCAAGGATTAAAGGTTGGAACATGGGCAATCATTTCATGGAGATGGTAATGGTAACATTTCTATTGGCAGGCATAATTGGAATATGAAATTTAAGGATGCTACCTTACTGCTCAAGTAGCGACTGAGTTTGTAGAACGTGCAAGCCTAGCTACCAGAGCTGTTGTAGGATTTTCAAGGCAATATTGTATTGATGATGGTGGTTCATGCCACTTGGTTTTTAAGGATGAAAGGTTGGAACATGGGCAATCATTTCCTGGAGATGGTCATGGTAATTTTTCTATTGGCAGGCATAATTGGAATATGAAATTTAAGGATTCAACCTCTGCTGCTCAAGCAACGGTTGAGTTTGCAGAACATGCAAGCCTAGCTACTAGAGCTGTTGTAGGATTTTTAAGGCAATATTGTGTTGATGATGGTGATTCATGCCACTTGGTTTTCAAGGATGAAAGGTTTGAACATGGGCAATCATTTCATGGAGATGGTAATGGTAACATTTCTATTGGCAGGCATAATTGGAATATGAAATTTAAGGATGCTACCTTACTGCTCAAGTAGCGACTGAGTTTGTAGAACGTGCAAGCCTAGCTGCCAGAGCTGTTGTAGAACTTTCAAGGCAATATTGTGTTGATGATGGTGGTTCATGCCACGTAGTTTTCTAGGATGAAAGGTTGGAACATGGGCAATCATTTTCTGGAGATGGTAATGGTAATTTTTCTATTGGCAGGCATAATTGGAATATGAAATTTAAGGATTCAACCTCTGCTGCTCAAGCAACGGTTGAGTTTGCAGAACATGCAAGCCTAGCTACTAGAGCTGTTGTAGGATTTTTAAGGCAATATTGTGTTGATGATGGTGATTCATGCCACTTGGTTTTCAAGGATGAAAGGTTTGAACATGGGCAATCATTTCATGGAGATGGTAATGGTAACATTTCTATTGGCAGGCATAATTGGAATATGAAATTTAAGGATGCTACCTTACTGCTCAAGTAGCGACTGAGTTTGTAGAACGTGCAAGCCTAGCTACCAGAGCTGTTGTAGAACTTTCAAGGCAATATTGTGTTGATGATGGTGGTTCCTTCCACTTAGTTTTCAAGGATGAAAGGTTGGAACATGGGCAATTATTTCGTAAAGATGGTAATGGTAATTTTTCTATTGGCAGGCATAATTGGAATATGAAATTTAACGATGCTACCTCTGCTGCTCAAGCAACAGTTGAGTTTGTAGAACATGCAAGCCTAGGTGCCAGAGCTGTTGTAGAACTTTCAAGGCAATATTGTGTTGATGATTGTGGTTCATGCCACTTAGTTTTCAAGGATGAAAGGTTGGAACATGGGCAATCATTTCGTAAAGATGGTAATGGTAATTTTGTATTGGCAGGCATAATTGGAATATGAAATTTAACGATGCTACCTCTGCTGCTCAAGCAACAGTTGAGTTTGTATAACATGCAAGCCTAGCTGCCAGAGCTGTTGTAGGATTTTCAAGGCAATATTGTATTGATGATGGTGGTTCATGCCACTTGGTTTTTAAGGATGAAAGGTTGGAACATGAGCAATCATTTCCTGGAGATGGTAATGGTAATTTTTCTATTGGCAGGCATAATTGGAATATGAAATTTAAGGATGCTACCTTACTGCTCAAGTAGCGACTGAGTTTGTAGAACGTGCAAGCCTAGCTGCCAGAGCTGTTGTAGAACTTTCAAGGCAATATTGTGTTGATGATGGTGGTTCATGCCACGTAGTTTTCTAGGATGAAAGGTTGGAACATGGGCAATCATTTTCTGGAGATGGTAATGGTAATTTTTCTATTGGCAGGCATAATTGGAATATGAAATTTAAGGATTCAACCTCTGCTGCTCAAGCAACGGTTGAGTTTGCAGAACATGCAAGCCTAGCTACTAGAGCTGTTGTAGGATTTTTAAGGCAATATTGTGTTGATGATGGTGATTCATGCCACTTGGTTTTCAAGGATGAAAGGTTTGAACATGGGCAATCATTTCATGGAGATGGTAATGGTAACATTTCTATTGGCAGGCATAATTGGAATATGAAATTTAAGGATGCTACCTTACTGCTCAAGTAGCGACTGAGTTTGTAGAACGTGCAAGCCTAGCTGCCAGAGCTGTTGTAGAACTTTCAAGGCAATATTGTGTTGATGATGGTGGTTCATGCCACGTAGTTTTCTAGGATGAAAGGTTGGAACATGGGCAATTATTTCGTAAAGATGGTAATGGTAATTTTTCTATTGGCAGGCATAATTGGAATATGAAATTTAACGATGCTACCTCTGCTGCTCAAGCAACAGTTGAGTTTGTAGAACATGCAAGCCTAGGTGCCAGAGCTGTTGTAGAACTTTCAAGGCAATATTGTGTTGATGATTGTGGTTCATGCCACTTAGTTTTCAAGGATGAAAGGTTGGAACATGGGCAATCATTTCGTAAAGATGGTAATGGTAATTTTGTATTGGCAGGCATAATTGGAATATGAAATTTAACGATGCTACCTCTGCTGCTCAAGCAACAGTTGAGTTTGTATAACATGCAAGCCTAGCTGCCAGAGTTGTTGTAGGATTTTCAAGGCAATATTGTATTGATGATGGTGGTTCATGCCACTTAGTTTTTAAGGATGAAAGGTTGGAACATGAGCAATCATTTCCTGGAGATGGTAATGGTAATTTTTCTATTGGCAGGCATAATTGGAATATGAAATTTAAGGATTCAACCTCTGCTGCTCAAGCAGCGGTTGAGTTTGCAGAACATGCAAGCCTAGCTGCCAGAGCTGTTGTAGAACTTTCAAGGTATTATTGTGTTGATGATTGTGGTTCATGCCATTTTGTTTTCAAGGATGAAAGGTTGGAACATGGGCAATCATTTCCTGGAGATGGTAATGGTAATATTTCTATTGGCAGGCATAATTGGAATATGAAATTTAAGGATGCTACCTCTGCTGCTCAAGTAGCGGTTGAGTTTGCAAAACATGCAAGCCTAGCTGCCAGAGCTGTTGTAGGATTTTCAAGACAATATTGTGTTGATGATGGTGGTTCATGCCACTTGGGTTTCAAGGATTAAAGGTTGGAACATGGGCAATCACTTCCTGGAGATGGTAATGGTAATATTTCTATTGGCAGGCATAATTGGAATATGAAATTTAAGGATGCTACCTCTGCTGCTCAAGTAGCGACTGAGTTTGCAGAACATGCAAGCCTAGCTGCCAGAGCTGTTGTAGAACTTTCAATGCAATATTGTGTTGATGATGGTGGTTCATGCCACTTAGTTTTCAAGGATGAAAGGTTGGAACATGGGCAATCATTTCCTGGAGATGGTAATGGTAATTTTTCTATTGGCAGGCATAATTGGAATATGAAATTTAAGGATGCTTCCTCTGCTGCTCAAGCAGCGGTTGAGTTTGCACAACATGCAAGCCTAGCTGCCAGAGCTGTTGTAGGATTTTCAAGGCAATATTGTGTTGATGATGGTGGTACATGCCACTTGGTTTTCAACAATGAAAGGTTGGAACATGGGCAATCATTTGCTGGAGATGGTAATAGTAATTTTTCTATTGGCAGGCATAATTGGAATATGAAATTTAAGGATTCAACCTCTGCTGCTCAAGCAGCAATTGAGTTTACAGAACATGCAAGCCTAGCTGTCAGTGCTGTTGTAGGATTTTCAAGGCTATATTGTGTTGATGCTGGTGGTTTATGGCACTTGGTTTTCAAGGATGAAAGGTTGGAACATTGGCAATCATTTCCTATAGATGGTAATGGTAATATTTCTATTGGCAGGAATAATTGGAATATGAAATTTAAGGATGTTACCTCTGCTGATCAAGTAGCGACTCAGTTTGTAGAACTTGCAAGCCTAGATACCAGAGCTGTTGTAGAACTTTCAAGGCAATGTTGTGTTGATGATGGTGGTTCATGCCACATAGTTTTCAAGGATGAAAGGTTGGAACATGGGCAATCATTTCCTGGAGATGGTAATTGTAATTTTTCTATTGGCAGTCATAATTGGAATATGAAATTTAAGGATGCTACCTCTGCTGCTCAAGCAGCGGTTGAGTTTGCACAACATGCAAGCCTAGCTGCCAGATCTGTTGTCGAACTTTCAAGGCAATATTGTGTTGATGATGGTGGTTCATGCCACTTAGTTTTCAAGGATGAAAGGTTGGAACATGGGCAATCATTTCCTAGAGATGGTAATGGTAATATTTCTATTGGCAGGCATAATTGGAATATGAAATTTAAGGATGCTACCTCTGTTGCTCAAGTAGTGGTCAAGTTTGGAGAACATGCAAGCCTAGCTGCCAGAGTTGTTGTAGGATTTTCAAGACAATATTGTGTTGATGTTGGTGGTTCATGCCACTTGGGTTTCAAGGATGAAAGGTTGGAACATGGGCAATCATTTCCTGGAGATGGTAATGGTAATTTTTCTATTGGCAGGCATAATTGGAATATGAAATTTAAGGATTCAACCTCTGCTGCTCATGCAGCGGTTGAGTTTACAGAACATGCAAGCCTAGCTGCCAGAGCTGTTGTAGGATTTTCAAGGCAATATTGTGTTGATGATGGTGGTTCATGCCACTTGGTTTTCAAGGATGAAAGGTTGGAACATGGGCAATCATTTCCTGGAGATAGTAATGGTAATATTTTTATTGGCAAGCCTAATTGGAATATGAAATTTAAGGATGCTACCTTTGCTGCTCAAGTAGCAACTGAGTTTGCAGAGCATGCAAGCCTAGCTGCCAGAGCTGTTGTAGAACTTTCAAGGCAATATTGTGTTGATGATGGTGGTTCATGCCACTTAGTTTTCAAGGATGTAAGGTTGGAACATGGGCAATCATTTCGTAAAGATGGTAATGGTAATTTTTCTATTGGCAGGCATAATTGGAATATGAAATTTAACGATGCTACCTCTGATGCTCAAGCAACAGTTGGGTTTGCAGAACATGCAAGCCTAGCTGCCAGAGCTGTTGTAGAACTTTCAATGCAATATTGTGTTGATGATGGTGGTTCATGCCACTTAGTTTTCAAGGATGAAAGGTTGGAACATGGGCAATCATTTCCTGGAGATGGTAATGGTAATATTTCTATTGGCAGGCATAATTGGAATAAGAAATTTAAGGATGCTACCTCTGCTGCTCAAGTAGCGGTTGAGTTTGCAAAACATGCAAGCCTAGCTGCCAGAGCTGTTGTAGTATTTTGATGACAATATTGTGTTGATGATGGTGGTTCATGCCTCTTGGGTTTCAAGGATTAAAGGTTGGAACATGGGCAATCATTTCCTGGAGATGGTAATGGTAATTTTTCTATTGGCAGGCATAATTGGAACATGAAATTTAAGGATGCTACCTCTGCTGCTCAAGCAGCGGTTGAGTTTGCAGAACATGCAAGCCTAGCTGCCAAAGCTGTTGTAGGATTTTCAAGGCAATATTGTGTTGATGATTGTGGTTCATGCCACTTAGTTTTCAAGGATGAAAGGTTGGAACATGGGCAATCATTTCCTGGAGATGGTAATGGTAATATTTCTATTGGCAGGCATAATTGTAATAAGAAATTTAAGGATGCTACCTCTTCTGCTCAAGTAGCGGTTGAGTTTGCAAAACATGCAAGCCTAGCTGCCAGAGCTGTTGAAGTATTTTCAAGACAATATTGTGTTGATAATGGTGGTTCATGCCACTTGGGTTTCAAGGATTAAAGGTTGGAACATGGGCAATCATTTCCTGGAGATGGTAATGGTAATATCTCTATTGGCAGGCATAATTGGAATATGAAATTTAAGGATGCTACCTCTGCTGCTCAAGTAGCGACTGAGTTTGCAGAACATGCAAGCCTAGCTGCCAGAGCTGTTGTAGAACTTTCAAGGCAATGTTGTGTTGATGATGGTGGTTCATGCCACTTAGTTTTCAAAGATGAAAGGTTGGAACATGGGCAATCATTTCCTGGAGATGGTAATGGTAATTTTTCTATTGGCAGGCATAATTGGAATATGAAATTTAAGGATGCTACCTCTGCTGCTCAAGTAGTGACTGAGTTTGCAGAACATGCAAGCCTAGCTGCCAGAGATGTTGTGGAACTTTCAATGCAATATTGTGTTGATGATGGTGGTTCATGCCACTTAGTTTTCAAGGATAAAAGGTTTGAACATGGGCAATCATTTCCTGGAGATGGTAATGGTATTTTTTCTATTGGCAGGCATAATTGGAACATGAAATTTAAGGATGCTACCTCTGCTGCTCAAGCAGCGGTTGAGTTTGCAGAACATGCAAGCCTAGCTGCCAGAGCTGTTATAGGATTTTCAAGGCAATATTGTGTTGATGATGGTGGTTCATGCCACTTAGTTTTCAAGGATGAAAGGTTGGAACATGGGCAATCATTTCCTGGAGATGGTAATGGTAATATTTCTATTGGCAGGCAAAATTGTAATAAAAAATTTAAGGATGCTACCTCTGCTGCTCAAGTAGCGGTTGAGTTTGCAAAACATGCAAGCCTAGCTGCCAGAGCTGTTGTAGTATTTTCAAGACAATATTGTGTTGATAATGGTGGTTTATGGCACTTGGTTTTCAAGGATGAAAGGTTGGAACATGGGCAATTATTTCCTAGAGATGGTAATGGTAATATTTCTATTGGCAGGCATAATTGGAATATAAAATTTAAGGATGCTACCTCTGCTGCTCAAGTAGTGGGCAAGTTTGCAGAACATGCAAGCCTAGCTGCCAGAGCTGTTGTAGAACTTTCAATGCAATATTGTGTTGATGATGGTGGTTCATGCCACTTAGTTTTCAAGGATGAAAGGTTGGAACATGGGCAATCATTTCCTAGAGATGGTAATGGTAATATTTCTATTGGCAGGCATAATTGGAATATGAAATTTAAGGATGCTACCTCTGCTGCTCAAGTAGTGGTCAAGTTTGCATAACATGCAAGCCTAGCTGCCAGAGGTGTTGTAGGATTTTCAAGACAATATTGTGTTGATGATGGTGGTAATATTTCTATTGGCAGGCATAATTGGAATATGAAATTTAAGGATGCTACCTCTGCTGCTCAAGTAGCGACTGAGTTTGCAGAACATGCAAGCCTAGCTGCCAGAGCTGTTGTAGAACTTTCAAGGCAATATTGTGTTGATAATGGTGGTTCATGCCACTTAGTTTTCAAAGATGAAAGGTTGGAACATGGGCAATCATTTCCTGGAGATGGTAATGGTAATTTTTCTATTGGCAGGCATAATTGGAATATGAAATTTAAGGATGCTACATCAGCTGCTCAAGTAGTGACTGAGTTTGTAGAACATGCAAGCCTAGCTGCCAGAGCTGTTGTAGAACTTTCAATGCAATATTGTGTTGATGATGGTGGTTCATGCCACTTAGTTTTCAAGGATGAAAGGTTGGAACATGGGCAATCATTTCCTGGAGATGGTAATGGTAATTTTTCTATTGGCAGGCATAATTGGAATATGAAATTTAAGGATGCTACCTCTGCTGCTCAAGCAGCGGTTGAGTTTGCACAACATGCAAGCCTAGCTGCCAGAGCTGTTGTAGAACTTTCAAGGCAATATTGTGTTGATGATAGTGGTTCATGCCACTTAGTTTTCAAAGATGAAAGGTTGGAACATGGGCAATCTTTTCCTGGAGATGGTAATGGTAATTTTTCTATTGGCAGGCATAATTGGAATATGAAATTTAAGGATGCTACCTCTGCTGCTCAAGTTGCGGTTGAGTTTGCAGAACATGCAAGCCTAGCTGCCAGAGCTGTTGTAGGATTTTCAAGGCAATATTGTGTTGATGATGGTGGTTAATGCCACTTAGTTTTCAAAGATGAAAGGTTGGAACATGGGCAATCTTTTCCTGGAGATGGTAATGGTAATTTTTCTATTGGCAGGCATAATTGGAATATGAAATTTAAGGATGCTACCGCTGCTGCTCAAGCAGCGGTTGAGTTTGCAGAACATGCAAGCCTAGCTGCCAGAGCTGTTGTAGGATTTTCAAGGCAATATTGTGTTGATGATGGTGGTTAATGCCACTTGGTTTTCAACGATGAAAGGTTGGAACATGGGCAATCATTTGCTGGAGACGGTAATGGTAATTTTTCTATTGGCAGGCATAATTGGAATATGAAATTTAAGGATTCAACCGCTGCTGCTCAAGCAGCGGTTGAGTTTACAGAACATGCAACCTAGCTGTCAGTGTTGTTGTAGGATTTTCAAGGCTATATTGTGTTGATGATGGTGGTTTATGCCACTTGGTTTTTAAGGATGAAAGGTTGGAACATGGGCAATCATTTCCTGGAGATGGTGATGGTAATATTTCTATTGGCAGGCATAATTGGAATATGAAATTTTAGGATGCTACCTCTGCTGCTCAAGTAGTAGTTCAGTTTGCAGAACATGCAAGCCTAGCTGCCAGAGCTGTTATAGGATTTTCAAGGCAATATTGTATTGATGATGGTGGTTCATGCCACTTGGGTTTCAAGGATGAAAGGTTGGAACATGGGCAATCATTTCCTGGAGATGGTAATGGTAATTTTTCTATTGGCAGGCATAATTGGAATATGAAATTTAAGGATTCAACCTCTGCTGCTCAAGCAGCGGCTGAGTTTGCAGATCATGAAAGCCTAGCTGCCAGAGCTGTTGTACAACTTTCAAGGGAATATTGTGCTGATGATGGTGGTTCATGCCACTTGGTTTTCAAGGATGAAAGGTTGAAACAAGGGCAATCATTTCCTAGAGATGGTAATGGTAATATTTCTATTGGCAGGCCTAATTGGAATATGAAATTTAAGGATGCTACCTCTGCTGCTCAAGCACCGGTTGAGTTTGCAGAACATGCAAGCGTAGATGCCAGAGCTGTTGTAGGATTTTCAAGGCAATATTGTATTGATGATGGTGGTTCATGCCACTTAGTTTTCAAGGATGAAAGGTTGGAACATGGGCAATCATTTCCTGGAGATGGTAATTGTAATTTTTCTATTGGCAATCATAATTGGAATATGAAATTTAAGGATGCTACCTCTGCTGCTCAAGCAGCAGTTGAGTTTGCAGAACATGCAAGCCTAGATGCCAGAGCTGTTGTAGGATTTTCAAGGCAATATTGTATTGATGATGGTGGTTCATGCCACTTAGTTTTCAAGGATGAAAGGTTGGAACATGGGCAATCATTTCCTGGAGATGGTAATGGTAATATTTCTATTGGCAGGCATAATTGGAATATGAAATTTAAGGATACTACCTCTGCTGCTCAAGTAGTGGTCAAGTTTGCAGAACATGCAAGCCTAGCTGCCAGAGGTGTTGTAGGATTTTCAAGACAATATTGTGTTGATGATGGTGGTAATATTTCTATTGGCAGGCATAATTGGAATATGAAATTTAAGGATGCTACCTCTGCTGCTCAAGTAGCGACTGAGTTTGCAGAACATGCAAGCCTAGCTGCCAGAGCTGTTGTAGAACTTTCAAGGCAATATTGTGTTGATAATGGTGGTTCATGCCACTTAGTTTTCAAATATGAAAGGTTGGAACATGGGCAATCATTTCCTGGAGATGGTAATGGTAATTTTTCTATTGGCAGGCATAATTGGAATATGAAATTTAAGGATGCTACCTCAACTGCTCAAGTAGTGACTGAGTTTGTAGAACATGCAAGCCTAGCTGCCAGAGCTGTTGTAGAACTTTCAATGCAATATTGTGTTGATGATGGTGGTTCATGCCACTTAGTTTTCAAGGATGAAAGGTTGGAACATGGGCAATCATTTCCTGGAGATGGTAATGGTAATTTTTCTATTGGCAGGCATAATTGGAATATGAAATTTAAGGATGCTACCTCTGCTGCTCAAGCAGCGGTTGAGTTTGCACAACATGCAAGCCTAGCTGCCAGAGCTGTTGTAGAACTTTCAAGGCAATATTGTGTTGATGATAGTGGTTCATGCCACTTAGTTTTCAAAGATGAAAGGTTGGAACATGGGCAATCTTTTCCTGGAGATGGTAATGGTAATTTTTCTATTGACAGGCATAATTGGAATATGAAATTTAAGGATGCTACCTCTGCTGCTCAAGTTGCGGTTGAGTTTGCAGAACATGCAAGCCTAGCTGCCAGAGCTGTTGTAGGATTTTCAAGGCAATAATGTGTTGATGATGGTGGTTAATGCCACTTGGTTTTCAACGATGAAAGGTTGGCACATGGGCAATCATTTGCTGGAGACGGTAATGGTAATTTTTCTATTGGCAGGCATAATTGGAATATGAAATTTAAGGATTCAACCGCTGCTGCTCAAGCAGCGGTTGAGTTTACAGAACATGCAACCTAGCTGTCAGTGTTGTTGTAGGATTTTCAAGGCTATATTGTGTTGATGATGGTGGTTTATGCCACTTGGTTTTTAAGGATGAAAGGTTGGAACATGGGCAATCATTTCCTGGAGATGGTGATGGTAATATTTCTATTGGCAGGCATAATTGGAATATGAAATTTTAGGATGCTACCTCTGCTGCTCAAGTAGCGGTTGAGTTTGCAGAACATTCAAGCCTAGCTGCCAGAGCTGTTATAGGATTTTCAAGGCAATATTGTATTGATGATGGTGGTTCATGCCACTTGGGTTTCAAGGATGAAAGGTTGGAACATGGGCAATCATTTCCTGGAGATGGTAATGGTAATTTTTCTATTGGCAGGCATAATTGGAATATGAAATTTAAGGATTCAACCTCTGCTGCTCAAGCAGCGGCTGAGTTTGCAGATCATGAAAGCCTAGCTGCCAGAGCTGTTGTACAACTTTCAAGGGAATATTGTGCTGATGATGGTGGTTCATGCCACTTGGTTTTCAAGGATGAAAGGTTGAAACAAGGGCAATCATTTCCTAGAGATGGTAATGGTAATATTTCTATTGGCAGGCCTAATTGGAATATGAAATTTAAGGATGCTACCTCTGCTGCTCAAGCACCGGTTGAGTTTGCAGAACATGCAAGCGTAGATGCCAGAGCTGTTGTAGGATTTTCAAGGCAATATTGTATTGATGATGGTGGTTCATGCCACTTAGTTTTCAAGGATGAAAGGTTGGAACATGGGCAATCATTTCCTGGAGATGGTAATTGTAATTTTTCTATTGGCAATCATAATTGGAATATGAAATTTAAGGATGCTACCTCTGCTGCTCAAGCAGCAGTTGAGTTTGCAGAACATGCAAGCCTAGATGCCAGAGCTGTTGTAGGATTTTCAAGGCAATATTGTATTGATGATGGTGGTTCATGCCACTTAGTTTTCAAGGATGAAAGGTTGGAACATGGGCAATCATTTCCTGGAGATGGTAATGGTAATATTTCTATTGGCAGGCATAATTGGAATATGAAATTTAAGGATACTACCTCTGCTGCTCAAGTAGTGGTCAAGTTTGCAGAACATGCAAGCCTAGCTGCCAGAGGTGTTGTAGGATTTTCAAGACAATATTGTGTTGATGATGGTGGTAATATTTCTATTGGCAGGCATAATTGGAATATGAAATTTAAGGATGCTACCTCTGCTGCTCAAGTAGCGACTGAGTTTGCAGAACATGCAAGCCTAGCTGCCAGAGCTGTTGTAGAACTTTCAAGGCAATATTGTGTTGATAATGGTGGTTCATGCCACTTAGTTTTCAAATATGAAAGGTTGGAACATGGGCAATCATTTCCTGGAGATGGTAATGGTAATTTTTCTATTGGCAGGCATAATTGGAATATGAAATTTAAGGATGCTACCTCAACTGCTCAAGTAGTGACTGAGTTTGTAGAACATGCAAGCCTAGCTGCCAGAGCTGTTGTAGAACTTTCAATGCAATATTGTGTTGATGATGGTGGTTCATGCCACTTAGTTTTCAAGGATGAAAGGTTGGAACATGGGCAATCATTTCCTGGAGATGGTAATGGTAATTTTT
Organism: Nicotiana tomentosiformis; assembly: GCF_000390325.3. Lineage (NCBI taxonomy): Eukaryota > Viridiplantae > Streptophyta > Magnoliopsida > Solanales > Solanaceae > Nicotiana > Nicotiana tomentosiformis. The sequence goes on from NW_027174572.1 coordinate 444,943, forward strand.
CTATTGGCAGGCATAATTGGAATATGAAATTTAAGGATGCTACCTCTGCTGCTCAAGCAGCGGTTGAGTTTGCACAACATGCAAGCCTAGCTGCCAGAGCTGTTGTAGAACTTTCAAGGCAATATTGTGTTGATGATAGTGGTTCATGCCACTTAGTTTTCAAAGATGAAAGGTTGGAACATGGGCAATCTTTTCCTGGAGATGGTAATGGTAATTTTTCTATTGACAGGCATAATTGGAATATGAAATTTAAGGATGCTACCTCTGCTGCTCAAGTTGCGGTTGAGTTTGCAGAACATGCAAGCCTAGCTGCCAGAGCTGTTGTAGGATTTTCAAGGCAATAATGTGTTGATGATGGTGGTTAATGCCACTTGGTTTTCAACGATGAAAGGTTGGCACATGGGCAATCATTTGCTGGAGACGGTAATGGTAATTTTTCTATTGGCAGGCATAATTGGAATATGAAATTTAAGGATTCAACCGCTGCTGCTCAAGCAGCGGTTGAGTTTACAGAACATGCAACCTAGCTGTCAGTGTTGTTGTAGGATTTTCAAGGCTATATTGTGTTGATGATGGTGGTTTATGCCACTTGGTTTTTAAGGATGAAAGGTTGGAACATGGGCAATCATTTCCTGGAGTTGGTGATGGTAATATTTCTATTGGCAGGCATAATTGGAATATGAAATTTAAGGATGCTACCTCTGCTGCTCAAGTAGCGACTCAGTTTGCAGAACTTGCAAGCCTAGATACCAGAGTTGTTGTAGAACTTTCAAGGCAATATTATGTTGATGATGGTGGTTCATGCCACTTAGTTTTCAAGGATGAAATGTTGGAACATGGACAATCATTTCCTGGAGATGGTAATTCTAATTTTTCTATTGGCAGTCATAATTGGAATATGAAATTTAAGGATGCTACCTCTACTGCTCAAGCAGCGGTTGAGTTTGCAGAACATGCAAGCCTAGCTGCCAGAGCTGTTGTAGAACTTTCAAGGCAATATTGTGTTGATGATGGTGGTTCATGCCACTTAGTTTTCAAGGATGAAAGGTTGGAACATGGGCAATCATTTCCTAGAGATGGTAATGGTAATATTTCTATTGGCAGGCATAATTGGAATATGAAATTTAAGTATGCTACCTCTGCTGCTCAAGTAGTGGTCAAGTTTGCAGTACATGCAAGCCTAGCTGCCAGAGCTATTGTTGGATTTTCAAGATAATATTGTGTTGATGATGGTTGTTCATGCCACTTGGTTTTCAAGGATGAAAGGTTGGAACATGGGCAATCATTTCCTGGAGATAGTAATGGTAATATTTCTATTGGCAGGCCTAATTGGAATATGAAATTTAAGGATGCTACCTCTGCTGCTCAAGTAGCGGTTGAGTTTGCAGAACATTCAAGCCTAGCTGCCATATCTGTTGTAGGATTTTCAAGGCAATATTGTATTGATGATGGTGGTTCATGCCACTTAGTTTTCAAGGATGAAAGGTTGGAACATGGGCAATCATTTCCTAGAGATGGTAATGGTAATATTTCTATTGGCAGGCATAATTGGAATATGAAATTTAAGTATGCTACCTCTGCTGCTCAAGTAGTGGTCAAGTTTGCAGTACATGCAAGCCTAGCTGCCAGAGCTATTGTTGGATTTTCAAGATAATATTGTGTTGATGATGGTTGTTCATGCCACTTGGTTTTCAAGGATGAAAGGTTGGAACATGGGCAATCATTTCCTGGAGATAGTAATGGTAATATTTCTATTGGCAGGCCTAATTGGAATATGAAATTTAAGGATGCTACCTCTGCTGCTCAAGTAGCGGTTGAGTTTGCAGAACATTCAAGCCTAGCTGCCAGATCTGTTGTAGGATTTTCAAGGCAATATTGTATTGATGATGGTGGTTCATGCCACTTAGTTTTCAAGGATGAAAGGTTGGAACATGGGCAATCATTTCCTAGAGATGGTAATGGTAATATTTCTATTGGCAGGCATAATTGGAATATGAAATTTAAGGATGCTACCTCTGCTGCTCAAGTAGTGGTTGAGTTTGCAGAACATGCAAGCCTAGTTGCCAGAGCTATTTTTGGATTTTCAAGACAATATTGTGTTGATGATGGTGGTTCAAGCCACTTGGGTTTCAAGGATGAAAGGTTGGAACATGGGCAATCATTTCCTGGAGATGATAATGGTAATATTTCTATTGGCAGGCATAATTGGAATATGAAATTTTAGGATGCTACCTCTGCTGCTCAAGTAGTGGTTGAGTTTGCAGAACATGCAAGCCTAGCTGCCAGAGCTGTTGTAGGATTTTCAAGGCAATATTGTATTGATGATGGTGGTTCATGCCACTTGGGTTTCAAGGATGAAAGGTTGGAACATGGGCAATCATTTCCTGGAGATGGTAATGGTAATTTTTCTATTGGCAGGCATAATTGGAATATGAAATTTAAGGATTCAACCTATGCTGCTCAAGCAGCAGCTGAGTTTGCAGATCATGAAAGCCTAGCTGCCAGAGCTGTTGTACAACTTTCAAGGGAATATTGTGCTGATGATGGTGGTTCATGCCACTTGGTTTTCAAGGATGAAAGGTTGAAACAAGGGCAATCATTTCCTAGAGATGGTAATGGTAATATTTCTATTGGCAGGCCTAATTGGAATATGAAATTTAAGGATGCTACCTCTGCTGCTCAAGCACTGGTTGAGTTTGCAGAACATGCAAGCCTAGATGCCAGAGCTGTTGTAGGATTTTCAAGGCAATATTGTATTGATGATGGTGGTTCATGCCACTTAGTTTTCAAGGATGAAAGGTTGGAACATGGGCAATCATTTCCTGGAGATGGTAATTGTAATTTTTCTATTGGCAATCATAATTGGAATATGAAATTTAAGGATGCTACCTCTGCTGCTCAAGCAGCAGTTGAGTTTGCAGAACATGCAAGCCTAGATGCCAGAGCTGTTGTAGGATTTTCAAGGCAATATTGTATTGATGATGGTGGTTCATGCCACTTAGTTTTCAAGGATTAAAGGTTGGAACATGGGCAATCATTTCCTGGAGATGGTAATGGTAATATTTCTATTGGCAGGCATAATTGGAATATGAAATTTTAGGATGCTACCTCTGTTGCTCAAGTAGTGGTTGAGTTTGCAGAACATGCAAGCCTAGCTGCCAGAGCTGTTGTAGGATTTTCAAGATAATATTGTGTTGATGATGGTTGTTCATGCCACTTGGGTTTCAAGGATGAAAGGTTGGAACATGGGCAATCATTTCCTGGAGATGGTAATGGTAATTTTTCTATTGCCAGGCATAATTGGAATATGAAATTTAAGGATTCAACCTCTGCTGCTCAAGCAGCGGCTGAGTTTGCAGATCATGAAAGCCTAGCTGCCAGAGCTGTTGTAGAACTTTCAAGGGAATATTGTGCTGATGATGGTGGTTCATGCCACTTGGTTTTCAAGGATGAAAGGTTGAAACAAGGGCAATCATTTCCTAGAGATGGTAATGGTAATATTTTTATTGGCAGGCCTAATTGGAATATGAAATTTAAGGATGCTACCTCTGCTGCTCAAGCACCGGTTGAGTTTGCAGAACATGCAAGCCTAGATGCCAGAGCTGTTGTAGGATTTTCAAGGGAATATTGTATTGATGATGGTGGTTCATGCCACTTAGTTTTCAAGGATGAAAGGTTGGAACATGGGCAATCATTTCCTGGAGATGGTAATTGTAATTTTTCTATTGGCAGTCATAATTGGAATATGAAATTTAAGCATGCTACCTCTGCTGCTCAAGCAACGGTTGAGTTTGCAGAACATGCAAGCCTAGCTGCCAGAGCTGTTGTAGAACTTTCAAGGCAATATTGTGTTGATGATGGTGGTTCATGCCACTTAGTTTTCAAGGATGAAAGGTTGGAACATGGGCAATCATTTCCTAGAGATGGTAATGGTAATATTTCTATTGGCAGGCATAATTAGAATATGAAATTTAAGGATGCTACCTCTGCTGCTCAAGTAGTGGTTGAATTTGCAGAACATGCAAGCCTAGCTGCCAGAGCTATTGTTGGATTTTCAAGACAATATTGTGTAGATGATGGTGGTTCATGCCACTTGGTTTTTAAGGATGAAAGGTTGGAACATGGGCAATCATTTCCTGGAGATGGTAATGGTAATATTTCTATTGGAAGGCATAATTGGAATATGAAATTTAAGGATGCTACCTCTGCTGCTCAAGTAGTGGTTGAGTTTGCAGAACATGCAAGCCTAGCTGCCAGAGCTATTGTTGGATTTTCAAGACAATATTGTGTTGATGATGGTGGTGCATGCCACTTGGGATTCAAGGATGAAAGGTTGGAACAAGGGCAATCATTTCCTGGAGATGGTAATGGTAATTTTTCTATTGGCAGACAGAATTGGAACATGAAATTTAAGGATTCTACCTCTGCTGCTCAAGTAGCGACTGAGTTTGCAGAACATGCAAGCCTAGCTGCCATAGCTGTTGTAGAACTTTCAAGGAAATATTGTGTTGATGATGGTGGTTCACGCCACTTAGTTTCAAAGGATGAAAGGTTGGAACATGGGCAATCATTTCCTGGAGATGGTAATGGTAATTTTTTATTGGCAGGCATAATTGGAATATGAAATTTAAGGATGCTACCTCTGCTGCTCAAGCAGCGGTTGAGTTTGCAGAACATGCAAGCCTAGCTGCCAGAGCTGTTGTAGGATTTTCAAGGCAATATTGTATTGATGATGGTTGTTCATGCCTCTTAGTTTTCAAGGATGAAAGGTTGGAACATGGGCAATCATTTCCTAGAGATGGTAATGGTAATATTTCTATTGGCAGGCATAATTGGAATATGAAATTAAAGGATGTTACCAATGCTGCTCAAGTATTGACTGAGTTTGCAGAACATGCAAGCCTAGTTGCCAGAGCTATTGTTGGATTTTCAAGACAATATTGTGTTGATGATGGTGGTTCAAGCCACTTGGGTTTCAAGGATGAAAGGTTGGAACATGGGCAATCATTTCCTGGAGATGGTAATGGTAATATTTCTATTGGCAGGCATAATTGGAATATGAAATTTAAGGATGCTACCTCTGCTGCTCAAGTATGGTTTAGTTTGCAGAACATGCAAGCCTAGCTGCCAGAGCTGTTGTAAGATTTTCAAGATAATATTGTGTTGATGATGGTTGTTCATGCCACTTGGTTTTCAAGGATGAAAGGTTGGAACATGGGCAATCATTTCCTGGAGATAGTAATGGTAATATTTCTATTGGCAGGCCTAATTGGAATATGAAATTTAAGGATGCTACCTCTGCTGCTCAAGCAGCGGTTGAGTTTTCAGAACATGCAAGCCTAGCTGCCAGAGCTGTTGTAGGATTTTCAAGGCAATATTGTATTGATGATGGTGGTTCATGCCACTTGGTTTTTAAGGATGAAAGGTTGGAACATGGGCAATCATTTCCTAGAGATGGTAATGATAATATTTCTATTGGCAGGCATAATTGGAATATGAAATTTAAGGATGCTACCTCTGCTGCTCAAGTAGTGGTTGAGTTTGCAGCACATGCAAGCCTAGCTGCCAGAGCTATTGTTGGATTTTCAAGACAATATTGTGTTGATGATGGTGGTTCATGCCACTTGGGTTTCAAGGATGAAAGGTTGGAACAAGGGCAATCATTTCCTAGAGATGGTAATGGTAATATTTCTATTGGCAGGCAGAATTGGAACATGAAATTTAAGGATGCTACCTCTACTGCTCAAGCAGCGGCTGAGTGTGCAGAACATTCATGCCTAGCTGCTAGAGCTGTTGTAGAACTTTCAAGGCAATATTGTGTTGAAGATGGTGGTGCATGCCACTTGGGATTCAAGGATGAAAGGTTGGAACAAGGGCAATCATTTCCTGGAGATGGTAATGGTAATTTTTCTATTGGCAGACAGAATTGGAACATGAAATTTAAGGATTCTACCTCTGCTGCTCAAGTAGCGACAGAGTTTGCAGAACATGCAAGCCTAGATGCCATAGCTGTTGTAGAACTTTCAAGGCAATATTGTGTTGATGATGGTGGTTCACGCCACTTAGTTTCAAAGGATGAAAGGTTTGAACATGGGCAATCATTTCCTGGAGATGGTAATGGTAATTTTTTTATTGGCAGGCATAATTGGAATATGAAATTTAAGGATGCTACCTCTGCTGCTCAAGCAGCGGTTGAGTTTTCAGAACATGCAAGCCTAGCTGCCAGAGCTGTTGTAGGATTTTCAAGGCAATATTGTATTGATGATGGTGGTTCATGCCACTTGGTTTTTAAGGATGAAAGGTTGGAACATGGGCAATCATTTCCTAGAGATGGTAATGATAATATTTCTATTGGCAGGCATAATTGGAATATGAAATTTAAGGATGCTACCTCTGCTGCTCAAGTAGTGGTTGAGTTTGCAGAACATGCAAGCCTAGCTGCCAGAGCTATTGTTGGATTTTCAAGACAATATTGTGTTGATGATGGTGGTTCATGCCACTTGGGTTTCAAGGATGAAAGGTTGGAACAAGGGCAATCATTTCCTAGAGATGGTAATGGTAATATTTCTATTGGCAGGCAGAATTGGAACATGAAATTTAAGGATGCTACCTCTGCTGCTCAAGCAGCGGCTGAGTGTGCAGAACATTCATGCCTAGCTGCTAGAGCTGTTGTAGGACTTTCAAGGCAATATTGTGTTGAAGATGGTGGTGCATGCCACTTGGGATTCAAGGATGAAAGGTTGGAACAAGGGCAATCATTTCCTGGAGATGGTAATGGTAATTTTTCTATTGGCAGACAGAATTGGAACATGAAATTTAAGGATTCTACCTCTGCTGCTCAAGTAGCGACAGAGTTTGCAGAACATGCAAGCCTAGATGCCATAGTTGTTGTAGAACTTTCAAGGCAATATTGTGTTGATGATGGTGGTTCACGCCACTTAGTTTCAAAGGATGAAAGGTTTGAACATGGGCAATCATTTCTTGGAGATGGTAATGGTAATTTTTTTATTGGCAGGCATAATAGGAATATGAAATTTAAGGATGCTACCTCTGCTGCTCAAGCAGCGGTTGAGTTTTCAGAACATGCAAGCCTAGCTGCCAGAGCTGTTGTAGGATTTTCAAGGCAATATTGTATTGATGATGGTGGTTCATGCCACTTGGTTTTTAAGGATGAAAGGTTGGAACATGGGCAATCATTTCCTAGAGATGGTAATGATAATATTTCTATTGGAAGGCATAATTGGAATATGAAATTTAAGGATGCTACCTCTGCTGCTCAAGTAGTGGTTGAGTTTGCAGAACATGCAAGCCTAGCTGCCAGAGCTATTGTTGGATTTTCAAGACAATATTGTGTTGATGATGGTGGTTCATGCCACTTGGGTTTCAAGGATGAAAGGTTGGAACAAGGGCAATCATTTCCTGGAGATGGTAATGGTAATTTTTCTATTGGCAGACAGAATTGGAACATGAAATTTAAGGATTCTACCTCTGCTGCTCAAGTAGCGACTGAGTTTGCAGAACATGCAAGCCTAGCTGCCATAGCTGTTGTAGAACTTTCAAGGCAATATTGTGTTGATGATGGTGGTTCACGCCACTTAGTTTCAAAGGATGAAAGGTTGGAACATGGGCAATCATTTCCTGGAGATGGTAATGGTAATTTTTTATTGGCAGGTATAATTGGAATATGAAATTTAAGGATGCTACCTCTGCTGCTCAAGCAGCGGTTGAGTTTGCAGAACATGCAAGCCTAGCTGCCAGAGCTGTTGTAGGATTTTCAAGGAATTATTGTATTGATGATGGTTGTTCATGCCACTTAGTTTTCAAGGATGAAAGGTTGGAACATGGGCAATCATTTCCTAGAGATGGTAATGGTAATATTTCTATTGGCAGGCATAATTGGAATATGAAATTAAAGGATGTTACCAATGCTGCTCAAGTATTGACTGAGTTTGCAGAACATGCAAGCCTAGTTGCCAGAGCTATTGTTGGATTTTCAAGACAATATTGTGTTGATGATGGTGGTTCAAGCCACTTGGGTTTCAAGGATGAAAGGTTGGAACATGGGCAATCATTTCCTAGAGATGGTAATGGTAATATTTCTATTGGCAGGCATAATTGGAATATGAAATTTAAGGATGCTACCTCTGCTGCTCAAGTATGGTTTAGTTTGCAGAACATGCAAGCCTAGCTGCCAGAGCTGTTGTAAGATTTTCAAGATAATATTGTGTTGATGATGGTTGTTCATGCCACTTGGTTTTCAAGGATGAAAGGTTGGAACATGGGTAATCATTTCCTGGAGATAGTAATGGTAATATTTCTATTGGCAGGCCTAATTGGAATATGAAATTTAAGGATGCTACCTCTGCTGCTCAAGCAGCGGTTGAGTTTGCAGAACATGCAAGCCTAGCTGCCAGAGCTGTTGTAGGATTTTCAAGTCAATATTGTATTGATGATGTTGGTTCATGCCACTTAGTTTTCAAGGATGAAAGGTTGGAACATGGGCAATCATTTCCTTGAGATGGTAATGGTAATATTTCTATTGGCAGGCATAATTGGAATATGAAATTTAAGGATGCTACCTCTGCTACTCAAGTAGTGGTTGAGTTTGCAGAACATGCAAGCCTAGTTGCCTGAGCTATTGTTGTATTTTCAAGACAATATTGTGTTGATGATGGTGGTTCAAGCCACTTGGTTTTCAAGGATGAAAGGTTGGAACATGGGCAATCATTTCCTGGAGATGGTAATGGTAATATTTCTATTGGCAGGCATAATTGGAATATGAAATTTAAGGATGCTACCTCTGCTGCTCAAGTAGTGGTTGAGTTTGCAGAACATGCAAGCCTACCTGCCAGAGCTGTTGTAGGATTTTCAAGGCAATATTGTATTGATGATGGTGGTTCATGCCACTTGGGTTTCAAGGATGAAAGGTTGGAACATGGGCAATCATTTCCTGGAGATGGTAATGGTAATATTTCTATTGGCAGGCATAATTGGAATATGAAATTTAAGGATGCTACCTCTGCTGCTCAAGTATGGTTTAGTTTGTAGAACATGCAAGCCTAGCTGCCAGAGCTGTTGTAAGATTTTCAAGATAATATTGTGTTGATGATGGTTGTTCATGCCACTTGGTTTTCAAGGATGAAAGGTTGGAACATGGGCAATCATTTCCTGGAGATAGTAATGGTAATATTTCTATTGGCAGGCCTAATTGGAATATGAAATTTAAGGATGCTACCTCTGCTGCTCAAGCAGCGGTTGAATTTGCAGAACATGCAAGCCTAGCTGCCAGAGCTGTTGTAGGATTTTCAAGGCAATATTGTATTGATGATGGTGGTTCATGCCACTTAGTTTTCAAGGATGAAAGGTTGGAACATGGGAAATCATTTCCTAGAGATGGTAATGGTAATATTTCTATTGGCAGGCAGAATTGGAACATGAAATTTAAGGATGCTACCTCTGCTGCTCAAGCAGCGGCTGAGTGTGCAGAACATTCATGCCTAGCTGCTAGAGCTGTTGTAGAATTTTCAAGGCAATATTGTGTTGAAGATGGTGGTGCATGCCACTTGGGATTCAAGGATGAAAGGTTGGAACAAGGGCAATCATTTCCTGGAGATGGTAATGGTAATTTTTCTATTGGCAGACAGAATTGGAACATGAAATTTAAGGATTCTACCTCTGCTGCTCAAGTAGCGACAGAGTTTGCAGAACATGCAAGCCTAGATGCCATAGCTGTTGTAGAACTTTCAAGGCAATATTGTGTTGATGATGGTGGTTCACGCCACTTAGTTTCAAAGGATGAAAGGTTTGAACATGGGCAATCATTTCTTGGAGATGGTAATGGTAATTTTTTTATTGGCAGGCACAATTGGAATATGAAATTTAAGGATGCTACCTCTGCTGCTCAAGCAGCGGTTGAGTTTTCAGAACATGCAAGCCTAGCTGCCAGAGCTGTTGTAGGATTTTCAAGGCAATATTGTATTGATGATGGTGGTTCATGCCACTTGGTTTTTAAGGATGAAAGGTTGGAACATGGGCAATCATTTCCTAGAGATGGTAATGATAATATTTCTATTGGCAGGCATAATTGGAATATGAAATTTAAGGATGCTACCTCTGCTGCTCAAGTAGTGGTTGAGTTTGCAGAACATGCAAGCCTAGCTGCCAGAGCTATTGTTGGATTTTCAAGACAATATTGTGTTGATGATGGTGGTTCATGCCACTTGGGTTTCAAGGATGAAAGGTTGGAACAAGGGCAATCATTTCCTGGAGATGGTAATGGTAATTTTTCTATTGGCAGACAGAATTGGAACATGAAATTTAAGGATTCTACCTCTGCTGCTCAAGTAGCGACTGAGTTTGCAGAACATGCAAGCCTAGCTGCCATAGCTGTTGTAGAACTTTCAAGGCAATATTGTGTTGATGATGGTGGTTCACGCCACTTAGTTTCAAAGGATGAAAGGTTGGAACATGGGCAATCATTTCCTGGAGATGGTAATGGTAATTTTTTATTGGCAGGTATAATTGGAATATGAAATTTAAGGATGCTACCTCTGCTGCTCAAGCAGCGGTTGAGTTTGCAGAACATGCAAGCCTAGCTGCCAGAGCTGTTGTAGGATTTTCAAGGAATTATTGTATTGATGATGGTTGTTCATGCCACTTAGTTTTCAAGGATGAAAGGTTGGAACATGGGCAATCATTTCCTAGAGATGGTAATGGTAATATTTCTATTGGCAGGCATAATTGGAATATGAAATTAAAGGATGTTACCAATGCTGCTCAAGTATTGACTGAGTTTGCAGAACATGCAAGCCTAGTTGCCAGAGCTATTGTTGGATTTTCAAGACAATATTGTGTTGATGATGGTGGTTCAAGCCACTTGGGTTTCAAGGATGAAAGGTTGGAACATGGGCAATCATTTCCTGGAGATGGTAATGGTAATATTTCTATTGGCAGGCATAATTGGAATATGAAATTTAAGGATGCTACCTCTGCTGCTCAAGTATGGTTTAGTTTGCAGAACATGCAAGCCTAGCTGCCAGAGCTGTTGTAAGATTTTCAAGATAATATTGTGTTGATGATGGTTGTTCATGCCACTTGGTTTTCAAGGATGAAAGGTTGGAACATGGGTAATCATTTCCTGGAGATAGTAATGGTAATATTTCTATTGGCAGGCCTAATTGGAATATGAAATTTAAGGATGCTACCTCTGCTGCTCAAGCAGCGGTTGAGTTTGCAGAACATGCAAGCCTAGCTGCCAGAGCTGTTGTAGGATTTTCAAGTCAATATTGTATTGATGATGTTGGTTCATGCCACTTAGTTTTCAAGGATGAAAGGTTGGAACATGGGCAATCATTTCCTAGAGATGGTAATGGTAATATTTCTATTGGCAGGCATAATTGGAATATGAAATTTAAGGATGCTACCTCTGCTACTCAAGTAGTGGTTGAGTTTGCAGAACATGCAAGCCTAGTTGCCTGAGCTATTGTTGTATTTTCAAGACAATATTGTGTTGATGATGGTGGTTCAAGCCACTTGGTTTTCAAGGATGAAAGGTTGGAACATGGGCAATCATTTCCTGGAGATGGTAATGGTAATATTTCTATTGGCAGGCATAATTGGAATATGAAATTTAAGGATGCTACCTCTGCTGCTCAAGTAGTGGTTGAGTTTGCAGAACATGCAAGCCTACCTGCCAGAGCTGTTGTAGGATTTTCAAGGCAATATTGTATTGATGATGGTGGTTCATGCCACTTGGGTTTCAAGGATGAAAGGTTGGAACATGGGCAATCATTTCCTGGAGATGGTAATGGTAATATATCTATTGGCAGGCATAATTGGAATATGAAATTTAAGGATGCTACCTCTGCTGCTCAAGTATGGTTTAGTTTGTAGAACATGCAAGCCTAGCTGCCAGAGCTGTTGTAAGATTTTCAAGATAATATTGTGTTGATGATGGTTGTTCATGCCACTTGGTTTTCAAGGATGAAAGGTTGGAACATGGGCAATCATTTCCTGGAGATAGTAATGGTAATATTTCTATTGGCAGGCCTAATTGGAATATGAAATTTAAGGATGCTACCTCTGCTGCTCAAGCAGCGGTTGAATTTGCAGAACATGCAAGCCTAGCTGCCAGAGCTGTTGTAGGATTTTCAAGGCAATATTGTATTGATAATGGTGGTTCATGCCACTTAGTTTTCAAGGATGAAAGGTTGGAACATGGGCAATCATTTCCTAGAGATGGTAATGGTAATATTTCTATTGGCAGGCAGAATTGGAACATGAAATTTAAGGATGCTACCTCTGCTGCTCAAGCAGCGGCTGAGTGTGCAGAACATTCATGCCTAGCTGCTAGAGCTGTTGTAGAACTTTCAAGGCAATATTGTGTTGAAGATGGTGGTGCATGCCACTTGGGATTCAAGGATGAAAGGTTGGAACAAGGGCAATCATTTCCTGGAGATGGTAATGGTAATTTTTCTATTGGCAGACAGAATTGGAACATGAAATTTAAGGATTCTACCTCTGCTGCTCAAGTAGCGACAGAGTTTGCAGAACATGCAAGCCTAGATGCCATAGCTGTTGTAGAACTTTCAAGGCAATATTGTGTTGATGATGGTGGTTCACGCCACTTAGTTTCAAAGGATGAAAGGTTTGAACATGGGCAATCATTTCCTGGAGATGGTAATGGTAATTTTTTTATTGGCAGGCATAATTGGAATATGAAATTTAAGGATGCTACCTCTGCTGCTCAAGCAGCGGTTGAGTTTTCAGAACATGCAAGCCTAGCTGCCAGAGCTGTTGTAGGATTTTCAAGGCAATATTGTATTGATGATGGTGGTTCATGCCACTTGGTTCTTAAGGATGAAAGGTTGGAACATGGGCAATCATTTCCTAGAGATGGTAATGATAATATTTCTATTGGCAGGCATAATTGGAATATGAAATTTAAGGATGCTACCTCTGCTGCTCAAGTAGTGGTTGAGTTTGCAGAACATGCAAGCCTAGCTGCCAGAGCTATTGTTGGATTTTCAAGACAATATTGTGTTGATGATGGTGGTTCATGCCACTTGGGTTTCAAGGATGAAAGGTTGGAACAAGGGCAATCATTTCCTAGAGATGGTAATGGTAATATTTCTATTGGCAGGCAGAATTGGAACATGAAATTTAAGGATGCTACCTCTGCTGCTCAAGCAGCGGCTGAGTGTGCAGAACATTCATGCCTAGCTGCTAGAGCTGTTGTAGAACTTTCAAGGCAATATTGTGTTGAAGATGGTGGTGCATGCCACTTGGGATTCAAGGATGAAAGGTTGGAACAAGGGCAATCATTTCCTGGAGATGGTAATGGTAATTTTTCTATTGGCAGACAGAATTGGAACATGAAATTTAAGGATTCTACCTCTGCTGCTCAAGTAGCGACAGAGTTTGCAGAACATGCAAGCCTAGATGCCATAGCTGTTGTAGAACTTTCAAGGCAATATTGTGTTGATGATGGTGGTTCACGCCACTTAGTTTCAAAGGATGAAAGGTTTGAACATGGGCAATCATTTCCTGGAGATGGTAATGGTAATTTTTTTATTGGCAGGCATAATTGGAATATGAAATTTAAGGATGCTACCTCTGCTGCTCAAGCAGCGGTTGAGTTTTCAGAACATGCAAGCCTAGCTGCCAGAGCTGTTGTAGGATTTTCAAGGCAATATTGTATTGATGATGGTGGTTCATGCCACTTGGTTTTTAAGGATGAAAGGTTGGAACATGGGCAATCATTTCCTAGAGATGGTAATGATAATATTTCTATTGGCAGGCATAATTGGAATATGAAATTTAAGGGTGCTACCTCTGCTGCTCAAGTAGTGGTTGAGTTTGCAGAACATGCAAGCCTAGCTGCCAGAGCTATTGTTGGATTTTCAAGACAATATTGTGTTGATGATGGTGGTTCATGCCACTTGGGTTTCAAGGATGAAAGGTTGGAACAAGGGCAATCATTTCCTAGAGATGGTAATGGTAATATTTCTATTGGCAGGCAGAATTGGAACATGAAATTTAAGGATGCTACCTCTGCTGCTCAAGCAGCGGCTGAGTGTGCAGAACATTCATGCCTAGCTGCTAGAGCTGTTGTAGAACTTTCAAGGCAATATTGTCTTGAAGATGGTGGTGCATGCCACTTGGGATTCAAGGATGAAAGGTTGGAACAAGGGCAATCATTTCCTGGAGATGGTAATGGTAATTTTTCTATTGGCAGACAGAATTGGAACATGAAATTTAAGGATTCTACCTCTGCTGCTCAAGTAGCGACAGAGTTTGCAGAACATGCAAGCCTAGATGCCATAGCTGTTGTAGAACTTTCAAGGCAATATTGTGTTGATGATGGTGGTTCACGCCACTTAGTTTCAAAGGATGAAAGGTTTGAACATGGGCAATCATTTCTTGGAGATGGTAATGGTAATTTTTTTATTGGCAGGCATAATTGAATATGAAATTTAAGGATGCTACCTCTGCTGCTCAAGCAGCGGTTGAGTTTTCAGAACATGCAAGCCTAGCTGCCAGAGCTGTTGTAGGATTTTCAAGGCAATATTGTATTGATGATGGTGGTTCATGCCACTTGGTTTTTAAGGATGAAAGGTTGGAACATGGGCAATCATTTCCTAGAGATGGTAATGATAATATTTCTATTGGCAGGCATAATTGGAATATGAAATTTAAGGATGCTACCTCTGCTGCTCAAGTAGTGGTTGAGTTTGCAGAACATGCAAGCCTAGCTGCCAGAGCTATTGTTGGATTTTCAAGACAATATTGTGTTGATGATGGTGGTTCATGCCACTTGGGTTTCAAGGATGAAAGGTTGGAACAAGGGCAATCATTTCCTGGAGATGGTAATGGTAATTTTTCTATTGGCAGACAGAATTGGAACATGAAATTTAAGGATTCTACCTCTGCTGCTCAAGTAGCGACTGAGTTTGCAGAACATGCAAGCCTAGCTGCCATAGCTGTTGTAGAACTTTCAAGGCAATATTGTGTTGATGATGGTGGTTCACGCCACTTAGTTTCAAAGGATGAAAGGTTGGAACATGGGCAATCATTTCCTGGAGATGGTAATGGTAATTTTTTATTGGCAGGTATAATTGGAATATGAAATTTAAGGATGCTACCTCTGCTGCTCAAGCAGCGGTTGAGTTTGCAGAACATGCAAGCCTAGCTGCCAGAGCTGTTGTAGGATTTTCAAGGAATTATTGTATTGATGATGGTTGTTCATGCCACTTAGTTTTCAAGGATGAAAGGTTGGAACATGGGCAATCATTTCCTAGAGATGGTAATGGTAATATTTCTATTGGCAGGCATAATTGGAATATGAAATTAAAGGATGTTACCAATGCTGCTCAAGTATTGACTGAGTTTGCAGAACATGCAAGCCTAGTTGCCAGAGCTATTGTTGGATTTTCAAGACAATATTGTGTTGATGATGGTGGTTCAAGCCACTTGGGTTTCAAGGATGAAAGGTTGGAACATGGGCAATCATTTCCTGGAGATGGTAATGGTAATATTTCTATTGGCAGGCATAATTGGAATATGAAATTTAAGGATGCTACCTCTGCTGCTAAAGTATGGTTTAGTTTGCAGAACATGCAAGCCTAGCTGCCAGAGCTGTTGTAAGATTTTCAAGATAATATTGTGTTGATGATGGTTGTTCATGCCACTTGGTTTTCAAGGATGAAAGGTTGGAACATGGGTAATCATTTCCTGGAGATAGTAATGGTAATATTTCTATTGGCAGGCCTAATTGGAATATGAAATTTAAGGATGCTACCTCTGCTGCTCAAGCAGCGGTTGAGTTTGCAGAACATGCAAGCCTAGCTGCCAGAGCTGTTGTAGGATTTTCAAGTCAATATTGTATTGATGATGTTGGTTCATGCCACTTAGTTTTCAAGGATGAAAGGTTGGAACATGGGCAATCATTTCCTAGAGATGGTAATGGTAATATTTCTATTGGCAGGCATAATTGGAATATGAAATTTAAGGATGCTACCTCTGCTACTCAAGTAGTGGTTGAGTTTGCAGAACATGCAAGCCTAGTTGCCTGAGCTATTGTTGTATTTTCAAGACAATATTGTGTTGATGATGGTGGTTCAAGCCACTTGGTTTTCAAGGATGAAAGGTTGGAACATGGGCAATCATTTCCTGGAGATGGTAATGGTAATATTTCTATTGGCAGGCATAATTGGAATATGAAATTTAAGGATGCTACCTCTGCTGCTCAAGTAGTGGTTGAGTTTGCAGAACATGCAAGCCTACCTGCCAGAGCTGTTGTAGGATTTTCAAGGCAATATTGTATTGATGATGGTGGTTCATGCCACTTGGGTTTCAAGGATGAAAGGTTGGAACATGGGCAATCATTTCCTGGATATGGTAATGGTAATATTTCTATTGGCAGGCATAATTGGAATATGAAATTTAAGGATGCTACCTCTGCTGCTCAAGTATGGTTTAGTTTGTAGAACATGCAAGCCTAGCTGCCAGAGCTGTTGTAAGATTTTCAAGATAATATTGTGTTGATGATGGTTGTTCATGCCACTTGGTTTTCAAGGATGAAAGGTTGGAACATGGGCAATCATTTCCTGGAGATAGTAATGGTAATATTTCTATTGGCAGGCCTAATTGGAATATGAAATTTAAGGATGCTACCTCTGCTGCTCAAGCAGCGGTTGAGTTTGCAGAACATGCAAGCCTAGCTGCCAGAGCTGTTGTAGGATTTTCAAGGCAATATTGTATTGATGATGGTGGTTCATGCCACTTAGTTTTCAAGGATGAAAGGTTGGAACATGGGCAATCATTTCCTAGAGATGGTAATGGTAATATTTCTATTGGCAGGCATAATTGGAATATGAAATTTAAGGATGCTACCTCTGCTGCTCAAGCAGCGGCTGAGTTTGCAGAACATTCATGCCTAGCTGCTAGAGCTGTTGTAGAACTTTCAAGGCAATATTGTGTTGAAGATGGTGGTGCATGCCACTTGGGATTCAAGGATGAAAGGTTGGAACAAGGGCAATCATTTCCTGGAGATGGTAATGGTAATTTTTCTATTGGCAAACAGAATTGGAACATGAAATTTAAGGATCCTACCTCTGCTGCTCAAGTAGCGACTGAGTTTGCAGAACATGCAAGCCTAGCTGCCATAGCTGTTATAGAACTTTCAAGGCAATATTGTGTTGATGATGGTGGTTCACGCCACTTAGTTTCAAAGGATGAAAGGTTGGAACATGGGCAATCATTTCCTGGAGATGGTAATGGTAATTTTTTTATTGCCAGGCATAATTGGAATATGAAATTTAAGGATGCTACCTCTGCTGCTCAAGCAGCGGTTGAGTTTGCAGAACATGCAAGCCTAGCTACCAGAGCTGCTGTAGAACTTTCAAGGCAATATTGTGTTGATGGTGATGGTTCATGACACTTGGTTTTCAAGGATGAAAGGTTGGAACATTGGCCATCATTTCCTGGAGATGGTAATGGTAATTTTTCTATTGGCAGGCAAAATTGGAATATGAAATTAAAGGATGTTACCAATGCTGCTCAAGTATTGACTGAGTTTGCAGAACACGCAAGCCTAGCTGCCAGAGCTGTTGTATAACTTTCAAGGCAATATTATGATTGATGATGGTGGTTCATGCCACTTAGTTTTCACGGATGAAAGGTTGGAACATGGGCAATCATTTCCTAGAGATGGTAATGGTAATATTTCTATTGGCAGGCATAATTGGAATATGAAATTTAAGGATGCTACCTCTGCTGCTCAAGTATGGTTTAGTTTGCAGAACATGCAAGCCTAGCTGCCAGAGTTGTTGTACGATTTTCAAGATAATATTGTGTTGATGATGGTTGTTCATGCCACTTGTTTTTCAAGGATGAAAGGTTGGAACATGGGCAATCATTTCCTGGAGATAGTAATGGTAATATTTGTATTGGCAGGCCTAATTGGAATATGAAATTTAAGGATGCTACCTCTGCTGCTTAAGCAGCGGTTGAGTTTGCAGAACATGCAAGCCTAGCTGCCAGAGCTGTTCTAGGATTTTCAAGATAATATTGTATTGATGATGGTTGTTCATGCCACTTGGTTTTCAAGGATGAAAGGTTGGAACATGGGCAATCATTTCCTGGAGATGGTAATGGTAATATTTCTATTGGCAGGCATAATTGGAATATGAAATTTAAGGATGCTACCTCTGCTGCTCAAGTAGTGGTTGAGTTTGCAGAACATGCAAGCCTAGCTGCCAGAGCTGTTGTAGGATTTTCAAGATAATATTGTGTTGATGATGGTTGTTCATGCCACTTGGTTTTCAAGGATGAAAGGTTGGAACATGGGCAATCATTTCCTGGAGATGGTAATGGCAATATTTCTATTGGCAGGCATAATTGGAATATGAAATTTAAGGATGCTACCTCTGCTGCTCAAGTATGGTTTAGTTTGCAGAACATGCAAGCCTAGCTGCCAGAGTTGTTGTAGGATTTTCAAGATAATATTGTGTTGATGATGGTTGTTCATGCCACTTGGTTTTCAAGGATGAAAGGTTGGAACATGGGCAATCATTTCCTGGAGATAGTAATGGTAATATTTGTATTGGCAGGCATAATTGGAATATGAAATTTAAGGATGCTACCTCTGCTGCTCAAGCAGCGGTTTAGTTTGCAGAACATGCAAGCCTAGCTGCCAGAGCTGTTGTAGGATTTTCAAGATAATATTGTGTTGATGATGGTTGTTCATGCCACTTGGTTTTCAAGGATGAAAGGTTGGAACATGGGCAATCATTTCCTGGAGATAGTAATGGTAATATTTGTATTGGCAGGCCTAATTGGAATATGAAATTTAAGGATGCTACCTCTGCTGCTCAAGCAGCGGTTGAGTTTGCAAAACATGTAAGCCTAGCTGGCAGAGCTGTTGTAGGATTTTCAAGATAATATTGTGTTGATGATGGTTGTTCATGCCACTTGGTTTTCAAGGATGAAAGGTTGGAACATGGGCAATCATTTCCTGGAGATGGTAATGGTAATATTTCTATTGGCAGGCATAATTGGAATATGAAATTTAAGGATGCTACCTCTGCTGCTCAAGTAGTGGTTGAGTTTGCAGAACATGCAAGCCTAGCTGCCAGAGCTGTTGTAGGATTTTCAAGATAATATTATATTGATGATGGTTGTTCATGCCACTTGGTTTTCAAGGATGAAAGGTTGGAACATGGGCAATCATTTCCTGGAGATGGTAATGGTAATATTTCTATTGGCAGGCATAATTGGAATATGAAATTTAAGGATGCTACCTCTACTGCTCAAGTAGTGGTTGAGTTTGCAGAACACGCAAGCCTAGCTGCCAGAGCTGTTGTATAACTTTCAAGGCAATATTGTGATTGATGATGGTGGTTAATGCCACTTAGTTTTCACGGATGAAAGGTTGGAACATGGGCAATCATTTCCTAGAGATGGTAATGGTAATATTTCTATTGGCAGGCATAATTGGAATATGAAATTTAAGGATGCTACCTCTGCTGCTCAAGTATGGTTTAGTTTGCAGAACATGCAAGCCTAGCTGCCAGAGTTGTTGTAGGATTTTCAAGATAATATTGTGTTTATGATGGTTGTTCATGCCACTTGGTTTTCAAGGATGAAAGGTTGGAACATGGGCAATCATTTCCGTGAGATAGTAATGGTAATATTTGTATTGGCAGGCCTAATTGGAATATGAAATTTAAGGATGCTACCTCTGCTGCTCAAGCAGCGGTTTAGTTTGCAGAACATGCAAGCCTAGCTGCCAGAGCTGTTGTAGGATTTTCAAGATAATATTGTGTTGATGATGGTTGTTCATGCCACTTGGTTTTCAAGGATGAAAGGTTGGAACATGGGCAATCATTTCCTGGAGATGGTAATGGTAATATTTCTATTGGCAGGCATAATTGGAATATGAAATTTAAGGATGCTACCTCTGCTGCTCAAGTAGTGGTTGAGTTTGCAGAACATGCAAGCCTAGCTGCCAGAGCTGTTGTAGGATTTTCAAGATAATATTATGTTGATAATGGTTGTTCATGCCACTTGGTTTTCAAGGATGAAAGGTTGGAACATGGGCAATCATTTCCTGGAGATGGTAATGGTAATTTTTCTATTGGCAAACAGAATTGGAACATGAAATTTAAGGATTCTACCTCTGCTGCTCAAGTAGCGACTGAGTTTGCAGAACATGCAAGCCTAGCTGCCATAGCTGTTGTAGAACTTTCAAGGCAATATAGTGTTGATGATGGTGGTTCACGCCACTTAGTTTCAAAGGATGAAAGGTTGGAACATGGGCAATCATTTCCTGGAGATGGTAATGGTAATTTTTTTATTGCCAGGCATAATTGGAATATGAAATTTAAGGATGCTACCTCTGCTGCTCAAGCAGCGGTTGAGTTTGCAGAACATGCAAGCCTAGCTACCAGAGCTGTTGTAGAACTTTCAAGGCAATATTGTGTTGATGGTGATGGTTCATGACACTTGGTTTTCAAGGATGAAAGGTTGGAACATTGGCCATCATTTCCTGGAGATGGTAATGGTAATTTTTCTATTGGCAGGTAAAATTGGAATATGAAATTAAAGGATGTTACCAATGCTGCTCAAGTATTGACTGAGTTTGCAGAACACGCAAGCCTAGCTGCCAGAGCTGTTGTATAACTTTCAAGGCAATATTATGATTGATGATGGTGGTTCATGCCACTTAGTTTTCACGGATGAAAGGTTGGAACATGGGCAATCATTTCCTAGAGATGGTAATGGTAATATTTCTATTGGCAGGCATAATTGGAATATGAAATTTAAGGATGCTACCTCTGCTGCTCAAGTATGGTTTAGTTTGCAGAACATGCAAGCCTAGCTGCCAGAGTTGTTGTAGGATTTTCAAGATAATATTGTGTTGATGATGGTTGTTCATGCCACTTGGTTTTCAAGGATGAAAGGTTGGAACATGGGCAATCATTTCCTGGAGATAGTAATGGTAATATTTGTATTGGCAGGCCTAATTGGAATATGAAATTTAAGGATGCTACCTCTGCTGCTCAAGCAGCGGTTTAGTTTGCAGAACATGCAAGCCTAGCTGCCAGAGCTGTTGTAGGATTTTCAAGATAATATTGTGTTGATGATGGTTGTTCATGCCACTTGGTTTTCAAGGATGAAAGGTTGGAACATGGGCAATCATTTCCTGGAGATAGTAATGGTAATATTTGTATTGGCAGGCCTAATTGGAATATGAAATTTAAGGATGCTACCTCTGCTGCTCAAGCAGCGGTTGAGTTTGCAGAACATGCAAGCCTAGCTGCCAGAGCTGTTGTAGGATTTTCAAGATAATATTGTGTTGATGATGGTTGTTCATGCCACTTGGTTTTCAAGGATGAAAGGTTGGAACATGGGCAATCATTTCCTGGAGATGGTAATGGTAATATTTCTATTGGCAGGCATAATTGGAATATGAAATTTAAGGATGCTACCTCTGCTGCTCAAGTAGTGGTTGAGTTTGCAGAACATGCAAGCCTAGCTGCCAGAGCTGTTGTAGGATTTTCAAGATAATATTATGTTGATGATGGTTGTTCATGCCACTTGGTTTTCAAGGATGAAAGGTTGAAACATGGGCAATCATTTCCTGGAGATGGTAATGGTAATTTTTCTATTGGCAAACAGAATTGGAACATGAAATTTAAGGATTCTACCTCTGCTGCTCAAGTAGCGACTGAGTTTGCAGAACATGCAAGCCTAGCTGCCATAGCTGTTGTAGAACTTTCAAGGCAATATTGTGTTGATGATGGTGGTTCACGCCACTTAGTTTCAAAGGATGAAAGGTTGGAACATGGGCAATCATTTCCTGGAGATGGTAATGGTAATTTTTTTATTGCCAGGCATAATTGGAATATGAAATTTCAGGATGCTACCTCTGCTGCTCAAGCAGCGGTTGAGTTTGCAGAACATGCAAGCCTAGCTACCAGAGCTGTTGTAGAACTTTCAAGGCAATATTGTGTTGATGGTGATGGTTCATGACACTTGGTTTTCAAGGATGAAAGGTTGGAACATTGGCCATCATTTCCTGGAGATGGTAATGGTAATTTTTCTATTGGCAGGTAAAATTGGAATATGAAATTAAAGGATGTTACCAATGCTGCTCAAGTATTGACTGAGTTTGCAGAACACGCAAGCCTAGCTGCCAGAGCTGTTGTATAACTTTCAAGGAAATATTATGATTGATGATGGTGGTTCATGCTACTTAGTTTTCACGGATGAAAGGTTGGAACATGGGCAATCATTTCCTAGAGATGGTAATGGTAATATTTCTATTGGCAGGCATAATTGGAATATGAAATTTAAGGATGCTACCTCTGCTGCTCAAGTATGGTTTAGTTTGCAGAACATGCAAGCCTAGCTGCCAGAGTTGTTGTAGGATTTTCAAGATAATATTGTGTTGATGATGGTTGTTCATGCCACTTGTTTTTCAAGGATGAAAGGTTGGAACATGGGCAATCATTTCCTGGAGATAGTAATGGTAATATTTGTATTGGCAGGCCTAATTGGAATATGAAATTTAAGGATGCTACCTCTGCTGCTCAAGCAACGGTTGAGTTTGCAGAACATGCAAGCCTAGCTGCCAGAGCTGTTGTAGGATTTTCAAGATAATATTGTGTTGATGATGGTTGTTCATGCCACTTGGTTTTCAAGGATGAAAGGTTGGAACATGGGCAATCATTTCCTGGAGATGGTAATGGTAATATTTCTATTGGCAGGCATAATTGGAATATGAAATTTAAGGATGCTACCTCTGCTGCTCAAGTAGTGGTTGAGTTTGCAGAACATGCAAGCCTAGCTGCTAGAGCTGTTGTAGGATTTTCAAGATAATATTGTGTTGATGATGGTTGTTCATGCCACTTGGTTTTCAAGGATGAAAGGTTGGAACATGGGCAATCATTTCCTGGAGATAGTAATGGTAATATTTGTATTGGCAGGCCTAATTGGAATATGAAATTTAAGGATGCTACCTCTGCTGCTCAAGCAGCGGTTGAGTTTGCAGAACATGCAAGCCTAGCTGCCAGAGCTGTTGTAGGATTTTCAAGATAATATTGTGTTGATGATGGTTGTTCATGCCACTTGGGTTTCAAGGATGAAAGGTTGGAACATGGGCAATCATTTCCTGGAGATGGTAATGGTAATATTTCTATTGGCAGGCATAATTGGAATATGAAATTTAAGGATGCTACCTCTGCTGCTCAAGCAACGGTTGAGTTTGCAGAACATGCAAGCCTAGCTGCCAGAGCTGTTGTAGGATTTTCAAGATAATATTGTGTTGATGATGGTTGTTCATGCCACTTGGTTTTCAAGGATGAAAGGTTGGAACATGGGCAATCATTTCCTGGAGATGGTAATGGTAATATTTCTATTGGCAGGCATAATTGGAATATGAAATTTAAGGATGCTACCTCTGCTGCTCAAGTATGGTTTAGTTTGCAGAACATGCAAGCCTAGCTGCCAGAGTTGTTGTAGGATTTTCAAGATAATATTGTGTTGATGATGGTTGTTCATGCCACTTGGTTTTCAAGGATGAAAGGTTGGAACATGGGCAATCATTTCCTAGAGATAGTAATGGTAATATTTGTATTGGCAGGCCTAATTGGAATATGAAATTTAAGGATGCTACCTCTGCTGCTCAAGCAGCGGTTTAGTTTGCATAACATGCAAGCCTAGCTGCCAGAGCTGTTGTAGGATTTTCAAGATAATATTGTGTTGATTATGGTTGTTCATGCCACTTGGTTTTCAAGGATGAAAGGTTGGAACATGGGCAATCATTTCCTGGAGATAGTAATGGTAATATTTGTATTGGCAGGCCTAATTGGAATATGAAATTTAAGGATGCTACCTCTGCTACTCAAGCAGCGGTTGAGTTTGCAGAACATGCAAGCCTAGCTGCCAGAGCTGTTGTAGGATTTTCAAGATAATATTGTGTTGATGATGGCTGTTCATGCCACTTGGTTTTCAAGGATGAAAGGTTGGAACATGGACAATCATTTCCTGGAGATGGTAATGGTAATATTTCTATTGGCAGGCATAATTGGAATATGAAATTTAAGGATGCTACCTCTGCTGCTCAAGTAGTGGTTGAGTTTGCAGAACATGCAAGCCTAGCTGCCAGAGCTGTTGTAGGATTTTCAAGATAATATTATGTTGATGATGGTTGTTCATGCAACTTGGTTTTCAAGGATGAAAGGTTGGAACATGGGCAATCATTTCCTGGAGATGGTAATGGTAATATTTCTATTGGCAGGCATAATTGGAATATGAAATTTAAGGATGCTACCTCTGCTGCTCAAGTAGTGGTTGAGTTTGCAGAACACGCAAGCCTAGCTGCCAGAGCTGTTGTATAACTTTCAAGGCAATATTGTGATTGATGATGGTGGTTCATGCCACTTAGTTTTCACGGATGAAAGGTTGGAACATGGGCAATCATTTCCTAGAGATGGTAATGGTAATATTTCTATTAGCAGGCATAATTGGAATATGAAATTTAAGGATGCTACCTCTGCTGCTCAAGTATGGTTTAGTTTGCAGAACATGCAAGCCTAGCTGCCAGAGTTGTTGTAGGATTTTCAAGATAATATTGTGTTGATGATGGTTGTTCATGCCACTTGGTTTTCAAGGATGAAAGGTTGGAACATGGGCAATCATTTCCTGGAGATAGTAATGGTAATATTTGTATTGGCAGGCCTAATTGGAATATGAAATTTAAGGATGCTACCTCTGCTGCTCAAGCAGCGGTTTAGTTTGCAGAACATGCAAGCCTAGCTGCCAGAGCTGTTGTAGGATTTTCAAGATAATATTGTGTTGATGATGGTTGTTCATGCCACTTGGTTTTCAAGGATGAAAGGTTGGAACATGGGCAATCATTTCCTGGAGATAGTAATGGTAATATTTGTATTGGCAGGCCTAATTGGAATATGAAATTTAAGGATGCTACCTCTGCTGCTCAAGCAGCGGTTGAGTTTGCAGAACATGCAAGCCTAGCTGCCAGAGCTGTTGTAGGATTTTCAAGATAATATTGTGTTGATGATGGTTGTTCATGCCACTTGGTTTTCAAGGATGAAAGGTTGGAACATGGGCAATCATTTCCTGGAGATGGTAATGGTAATATTTCTATTGGCAGGCATAATTGGAATATGAAATTTAAGGATGCTACCTCTGCTGCTCAAGTAGTGGTTGAGTTTGCAGAACATGCAAGCCTAGCTGCCAGAGCTGTTGTAGGATTTTCAAGATAATATTATGTTGATAATGGTTGTTCATGCCACGTGGTTTTCAAGGATGAAAGGTTGGAACATGGGCAATCATTTCCTGGAGATGGTAATGGTAATATTTCTATTGGCAGGCATAATTGGAATATGAAATTTAAGGATGCTACCTCTACTGCTCAAGTAGTGGTTGAGTTTGCAGAACACGCAAGCCTAGCTGCCAGAGCTGTTGTATAACTTTCAAGGCAATATTGTGATTGATGATGGTGGTTCATGCCACTTAGTTTTCACGGATGAAAGGTTGGAACATGGGCAATCATTTCCTAGAGATGGTAATGGTAATATTTCTATTAGCAGGCATAATTGGAATATGAAATTTAAGGATGCTACCTCTGCTGCTCAAGTATGGTTTAGTTTGCAGAACATGCAAGCCTAGCTGCCAGAGTTGTTGTAGGATTTTCAAGATAATATTGTGTTGATGATGGTTGTTCATGCCACTTGGTTTTCAAGGATGAAAGGTTGGAACATGGGCAATCATTTCCTGGAGATAGTAATGGTAATATTTGTATTGGCAGGCCTAATTGGAATATGAAATTTAAGGATCCTACCTCTGCTGCTCAAGCAGCGGTTTAGTTTGCAGAACATGCAAGCCTAGCTGCCAGAGCTGTTGTAGGATTTTCAAGATAATATTGTGTTGATGATGGTTGTTCATGCCACTTGGTTTTCAAGGATGAAAGGTTGGAACATGGGCAATCATTTCCTGGAGATAGTAATGGTAATATTTGTATTGGCAGGCCTAATTGGAATATGAAATTTAAGGATGCTACCTCTGCTGCTCAAGCAGCGGTTGACTTTGCAGAACATGCAAGCCTAGCTGCCAGAGCTGTTGTAGGATTTTCAAGATAATATTGTGTTGATGATGGTTGTTCATGCCACTTGGTTTTCAAGGATGAAAGGTTGGAACATGGGCAATCATTTCCTGGAGATGGTAATGGTAATATTTCTATTGGCAGGCATAATTGGAATATGAAATTTAAGGATGCTACCTCTGCTGCTCAAGTATGGTTTAGTTTGCAGAACATGCAAGCCTAGCTGCCAGAGTTGTTGTAGGATTTTCAAGATAATATTGTGTTGATGATGGTTGTTCATGCCACTTGGTTTTCAAGGATGAAAGGTTGGAACATGGGCAATCATTTCCTAGAGATAGTAATGGTAATATTTGTATTGGCAGGCCTAATTGGAATATGAAATTTAAGGATGCTACTTCTGCTGCTCAAGCAGCGGTTTAGTTTGCATAACATGCAAGCCTAGCTGCCAGAGCTGTTGTAGGATTTTCAAGATAATATTGTGTTGATTATGGTTGTTCATGCCACTTGGTTTTCAAGGATGAAAGGTTGGAACATGGGCAATCATTTCCTGGAGATAGTAATGGTAATATTTGTATTGGCAGGCCTAATTGGAATATGAAATTTAAGGATGCTACCTCTGCTACTCAAGCAGCGGTTGAGTTTGCAGAACATGCAAGCCTAGCTGCCAGAGCTGTTGTAGGATTTTCAAGATAATATTGTGTTGATGATGGTTGTTCATGCCACTTGGTTTTCAAGGATGAAAGGTTGGAACATGGACAATCATTTCCTGGAGATGGTAATGGTAATATTTCTATTGGCAGGCATAATTGGAATATGAAATTTAAGGATGCTACCTCTGCTGCTCAAGTAGTGGTTGAGTTTGCAGAACATGCAAGCCTAGCTGCCAGAGCTGTTGTAGGATTTTCAAGATAATATTATGTTGATGATGGTTGTTCATGCAACTTGGTTTTCAAGGATGAAAGGTTGGAACATGGGCAATCATTTCCTGGAGATGGTAATGGTAATATTTCTATTGGCAGGCATAATTGGAATATGAAATTTAAGGATGCTACCTCTGCTGCTCAAGTAGTGGTTGAGTTTGCAGAACACGCAAGCCTAGCTGCCAGAGCTGTTGTATAACTTTCAAGGCAATATTGTGATTGATGATGGTGGTTCATGCCACTTAGTTTTCACGGATGAAAGGTTGGAACATGGGCAATCATTTCCTAGAGATGGTAATGGTAATATTTCTATTAGCAGGCATAATTGGAATATGAAATTTAAGGATGCTACCTCTGCTGCTCAAGTATGGTTTAGTTTGCAGAACATGCAAGCCTAGCTGCCAGAGTTGTTGTAGGATTTTCAAGATAATATTGTGTTGATGATGGTTGTTCATGCCACTTGGTTTTCAAGGATGAAAGGTTGGAACATGGGCAATCATTTCCTGGAGATAGTAATGGTAATATTTGTATTGGCAGGCCTAATTGGAATATGAAATTTAAGGATGCTACCTCTGCTGCTCAAGCAGCGGTTTAGTTTGCAGAACATGCAAGCCTAGCTGCCAGAGCTGTTGTAGGATTTTCAAGATAATATTGTGTTGATGATGGTTGTTCATGCCACTTGGTTTTCAAGGGTGAAAGGTTGGAACATGGGCAATCATTTCCTGGAGATAGTAATGGTAATATTTGTATTGGCAGGCCTAATTGGAATATGAAATTTAAGGATGCTACCTCTGCTGCTCAAGCAGCGGTTGAGTTTGCAGAACATGCAAGCCTAGCTGCCAGAGCTGTTGTAGGATTTTCAAGATAATATTGTGTTGATGATGGTTGTTCATGCCACTTGGTTTTCAAGGATGAAAGGTTGGAACATGGGCAATCATTTCCTGGAGATGGTAATGGTAATATTTCTATTGGCAGGCATAATTGGAATATGAAATTTAAGGATGCTACCTCTGCTGCTCAAGTAGTGGTTGAGTTTGCAGAACATGCAAGCCTAGCTGCCAGAGCTGTTGTAGGATTTTCAAGATAATATTATGTTGATGATGGTTGTTCATGCCACTTGGTTTTCAAGGATGAAAGGTTGGAACATGGGCAATCATTTCCTGGAGATGGTAATGGTAATATTTCTATTGGCAGGCATAATTGGAATATGAAATTTAAGGATGCTACCTCTGCTGCTCAAGTAGTGGTTGAGTTTGCAGAACACGCAAGCCTAGCTGCCAGAGCTGTTGTATAACTTTCAAGGCAATATTGTGATTGATGATGGTGGTTCATGCCACTTAGTTTTCACGGATGAAAGGTTGGAACATGGGCAATCATTTCCTAGAGATGGTAATGGTAATATTTCTATTGGCAGGCATAATTGGAATATGAAATTTAAGGATGCTACCTCTGTTGCTCAAGTATGGTTTAGTTTGCAGAACATGCAAGCCTAGCTGCCAGAGTTGTTGTAGGATTTTCAAGATAATATTGTGTTGATGATGGTTGTTCATGCCACTTGGTTTTCAAGGATGAAAGGTTGGAACATGGGCAATCATTTCCTGGAGATAGTAATGGTAATATTTGTATTGGCAGGCCTAATTGGAATATGAAATTTAAGGATCCTACCTCTGCTGCTCAAGCAGCGGTTTAGTTTGCAGAACATGCAAGCCTAGCTGCCAGAGCTGTTGTAGGATTTTCAAGATAATATTGTGTTGATGATGGTTGTTCATGCCACTTGGTTTTCAAGGATGAAAGGTTGGAACATGGGCAATCATTTCCTGGAGATAGTAATGGTAATATTTGTATTGGCAGGCCTAATTGGAATATGAAATTTAAGGATGCTACCTCTGCTGCTCAAGCAGCGGTTGACTTTGCAGAACATGCAAGCCTAGCTGCCAGAGCTGTTGTAGGATTTTCAAGATAATATTGTGTTGATGATGGTTGTTCATGCCACTTGGTTTTCAAGGATGAAAGGTTGGAACATGGGCAATCATTTCCTGGAGATGGTAATGGTAATATTTCTATTGGCAGGCATAATTGGAATATGAAATTTAAGGATGCTACCTCTGTTGCTCAAGTAGTGGTCGAGTTTGCAGAACATGCAAGCCTAGCTGCCAGAGCTGTTGTAGGATTTTCAAGATAATATTATGTTGATGATGGTTGTTCATGCCACTTGGTTTTCAAGGATGAAAGGTTGGAACATGGGCAATCATTTCCTGGAGATAGTAATGGTAATATTTGTATTGGCAGGCCTAATTGGAATATGAAATTTAAGGATGCTACCTCTGCTGCTCAAGCAGCGGTTGAGTTTGCAGAACATGCAAGCCTAGCTGCCAGAGCTGTTGTAGGATTTTCAAGATAATATTGTGTTGATGATGGTTGTTCATGCCACTTGGTTTTCAAGGATGAAAGGTTGGAACATGGGCAATCATTTCCTGGAGATGGTAATGGTAATATTTCTATTGGCAGGCATAATTGGAATATGAAATTTAAGGATGCTACCTCTGCTGCTCAAGTAGTGGTTGAGTTTGCAGAACATGCAAGCCTAGCTGCCAGAGCTGTTGTAGGATTTTCAAGATAATATTATGTTGATGATGGTTGTTCATGCCACTTGGTTTTCAAGGATGAAAGGTTGGAACATGGGCAATCATTTCCTGGAGATGGTAATGGTAATATTTCTATTGGCAGGCATAATTGGAATATGAAATTTAAGGATGCTACCTCTGCTGCTCAAGTAGTGGTTGAGTTTGCAGAACACGCAAGCCTAGCTGCCAGAGCTGTTGTATAACTTTCAAGGCAATATTGTGATTGATGATGGTGGTTCATGCCACTTAGTTTTCACGGATGAAAGGTTGGAACATGGGCAATCATTTCCTAGAGATGGTAATGGTAATATTTCTATTGGCAGGCATAATTGGAATATGAAATTTAAGGATACTACCTCTGTTGCTCAAGTATGGTTTAGTTTGCAGAACATGCAAGCCTAGCTGCCAGAGTTGTTGTAGGATTTTCAAGATAATATTGTGTTGATGATGGTTGTTCATGCCACTTGGTTTTCAAGGATGAAAGGTTGGAACATGGGCAATCATTTCCTGGAGATAGTAATGGTAATATTTGTATTGGCAGGCCTAATTGGAATATGAAATTTAAGGATCCTACCTCTGCTGCTCAAGCAGCGGTTTAGTTTGCAGAACATGCAAGCCTAGCTGCCAGAGCTGTTGTAGGATTTTCAAGATAATATTGTGTTGATGATGGTTGTTCATGCCACTTGGTTTTCAAGGATGAAAGGTTGGAACATGGGCAATCATTTCCTGGAGATAGTAATGGTAATATTTGTATTGGCAGGCCTAATTGGAATATGAAATTTAAGGATGCTACCTCTGCTGCTCAAGCAGCGGTTGACTTTGCAGAACATGCAAGCCTAGCTGCCAGAGCTGTTGTAGGATTTTCAAGATAATATTGTGTTGATGATGGTTGTTCATGCCACTTGGTTTTCAAGGATGAAAGGTTGGAACATGGGCAATCATTTCCTGGAGATGGTAATGGTAATATTTCTATTGGCAGGCATAATTGGAATATGAAATTTAAGGATGCTACCTCTGTTGCTCAAGTAGTGGTCGAGTTTGCAGAACATGCAAGCCTAGCTGCCAGAGCTGTTGTAGGATTTTCAAGATAATATTATGTTGATGATGGTTGTTCATGCCACTTGGTTTTCAAGGATGAAAGGTTGGAACATGGGCAATCATTTCCTGGAGATAGTAATGGTAATATTTGTATTGGCAGGCCTAATTGGAATATTAAATTTAAGGATGCTACCTCTGCTGCTCAAGCAGCGGTTGAGTTTGCAGAACATGCAAGCCTAGCTGCCAGAGCTGTTGTAGGATTTTCAAGATAATATTGTGTTGATGATGGTTGTTCATGCCACTTGGGTTTCAAGGATGAAAGGTTGGAACATGGGCAATCATTTCCTGGAGATGGTAATGGTAATATTTCTATTGGCACGCATAATTGGAATATGAAATTTAAGGATGATACCTCTGCTGCTCAAGCAGCGGTTGAGTTTGCAGAACATGCAAGCCTAGCTGCCAGAGCTGTTGTAGGATTTTCAAGGCAATATTGTATTGATGATGGTGGTTCATGCCACTTAGTTTTCAAGGATGAAAGGTTGGAACATGGGCAATCATTTCCTAGAGATGGTAATGGTAATATTTCTATTGGCAGGCATAATTGGAATATGAAATTTAAGGATGCTACCTCTGATGCTCAAGTAGTGGTTGAGTTTGCAGAACATGCAAGCCTAGTTGCCAGAGCTATTGTTGGATTTTCAAGACAATATTGTGTTGATGATGGTGGTTCAAGCCACTTGGTTTTCAAGGATGAAAGGTTGGAACATGGGCAATCATTTCCTGGAGATGGTAATGGTAATATTTCTATTGGCAGGCATAATTGGAATATGAAATTTAAGGATGCTACCTCTGCTGCTCAAGTAGTGGTTGTGTTTGCAGAACATGCAAGCCTAGCTGCCAGAGCTGTTGTAGTATTTTCAAGGCAATATTGTATTGATGATGGTGGTTCATGCCACTTAGGTTTCAAGGATGAAAGGTTGGAACATGGGCAATCATTTCCTGGAGATGGTAATGGTAATTTTTCTATTGGCAAGCATAATTGGAATATGAAATTTAAGGATTCAACCTCTGCTGCTCAAGCAGCAGCTGAGTTTGCAGATCATGAAAGCCTAGCTGCCAGAGTAGTTGTTGGATTTTCAAGACAATATTGTGTTGATGATGGTGGTTCATGCCACTTGGGTTTCAAGGAAGAAAGGTTGGAACAATGGAAATCATTTCCTGGAGATGGTAATGATAATATTTCTATTGGCAGGCAGAATTGGAACATGAAATTTAAGGATGCTACCTCTGCTGCTCAAGCAGCGGCTGAGTGTGCAGAACATTCATGCCTAGCTGCTAGAGCTGTTGTAGAACTTTCAAGGCAATATTGTGTTGAAGATGGTGGTGCATGCCACTTGGGATTCAAGGATGAAAGGTTGGAACAAGGGCAATCATTTCCTGGAGATGGTAATGGTAATTTTTCTATTGGCAGACAGAATTGGAACATGAAATTTAAGGATTCTACCTCTGCTGCTCAAGTAGCGACTGAGTTTGCAGAACATTCAAGCCTAGCTGCCATAGCTGTTGTAGTACTTTCAAGGCAATATTGTGTTGATGATGGTGGTTCACGCCACTTAGTTTCAAAGGATGAAAGGTTGGAACATGGGCAATCATTTCCTGGAGATGGTAATGGTAATTTTTTTATTGGCAGGCATAATTGGAATATGAAATTTAAGGATGCTACCTCTGCTGCTCAAGCAGTGGTTGAGTTTGCGGAATATGCAAGCCTAGCTACCAGAGCTGTTGTAGAACTTTCAAGGAAATATTGTGTTGATGGTGATGGTTCATGACACTTGGTTTTCAAGGATGAAAGGTTGGAACATTGGCCATCATTTCCTGGAGATGGTAATGGTAATTTTTCTATTGGCAGGTAAAATTGGAATATGAAATTAAAGGATGTTACCAATGCTGCTCAAGTATTGACTGAGTTTGCAGAACACGCAAGCCTAGCTGCCAGAGCTGTTGTATAACTTTCAAGGCAATATTGTGATTGATGATGGTGGTTCATGCCACTTAGTTTTCAAGGATGAAAGGTTGGAACATGGGCAATCATTTCCTAGAGATGGTAATGGTAATATTTCTATTGGCAGGCATAATTGGAATATGAAATTTAAGGATGCTACCTCTGCTGCTCAAGCAGCGGTTGAGTTTGCAGAACATGCAAGCCTAGCTGTTGTAGGATTTTCAAGATAATATTGTGTTGATGATGGTTGTTCATGCCACTTAGGATTCAAGGATGAAAGGTTGGAACATGGGCAATCATTTCCTGGAGATGGTAATGGTAATATTTCTATTGGCAGGCATAATTGGAATATGAAATTTAAGGATGCTACCTCTGCTGCTCAAGCAGCGGTTGAGTTTGCAGAACATGCAAGCCTAGCTGCCAGAGCTGTTGTAGGATTTTCAAGGCAATATTGTATTGATGATGGTGGTTCATGCCACTTAGTTTTCAAGGATGAAAGGTTGGAACATGGGCAATCATTTCCTAGAGATGGTAATGGTAATATTTCTATTGGCTGGCATAATTGGAATATGAAATTTAAGGATGCTACCTCTGCTGCTCAAGTAGTGGTTGAGTTTGCAGAACATGCAAGCCTAGCTGCCAGAGCTGTTGTAGGATTTTCAAGATAATATTGTGTTGATGATGGTTGTTCATGCCACTTGGGTTTCAAGGATGAAAGGTTGGAACATGGGCAATCATTTCCTGGAGATGGTAATGGTAATATTTCTATTGGCAGGCATAATTGGAATATGAAATTTAAGGATGTTACCAATGCTGCTCAAGTATTGACTGAGTTTGCAGAACACGCAAGCCTAGCTGCCAGAGCTGTTGTATAACTTTCAAGGCAATATTGTGATTGATGATGGTGGTTCATGCCACTTAGTTTTCACGGATGAAAGGTTGGAACATGGGCAATCATTTCCTAGAGATGGTAATGGTAATATTTCTATTGGCAGGCATAATTGGAATATGAAATTTAAGGATGCTACCTCTGCTGCTCAAGTATGGTTTAGTTTGCAGAACATGCAAGCCTAGCTGCCAGAGTTGTTGTAGGATTCTCAAGATAATATTGTGTTGATGATGGTTGTTCATGCCACTTGGTTTTCAAGGATGAAAGGTTGGAACATGGGCAATCATTTCCTAGAGATGGTAATGGTAATATTTCTATTGGCAGGCATAATTGGAATATGAAATTTAAGGATGCTACCTCTGCTGCTCAAGTAGTGGTAGAGTTTGCAGAACATGCAAGCCTAGTTGCCAGAGCTATTGTTGGATTTTCAAGACAATATTGTGTTGATGATGGTGGTTCAAGCCACTTGGTTTTCAAGGATGAAAGGTTTGAACATGGGCAATCATTTCCTTGAGATGGTAATGGTAATATTTCTATTGGCATGCATAATTGGAATATGAAATTTAAGGATGCTACCTCTGCTGCTCAAGTAGTGGTTGAGTTTGCAGAACATGCAAGCCTAGCTGCCAGAGCTGTTGTAGGATTTTCAAGGCAATATTGTATTGATGATGGTGGTTCATGCCACTTGGGTTTCAAGGATGAAAGGTTGGAACATGGGCAATCATTTCCTGGAGATGGTAATGGTAATTTTTCTATTGGCAGGCATAATTGGAATATGAAATTTAAGGATTCAACCTCTGCTGCTCAAGCAGCGGCTGAGTTTGCAGATCATGAAAGCCTAGCTGCCAGAGTAGTTGTTGGATTTTCAAGACAATATTGTGTTGATGATGGTGGTTCATGCCACTTGGGTTTCAAGGAATAAAGGTTGGAACAATGGAAATCATTTCCTGGAGATGGTAATGGTGATATTTCTATTGGCAGGCAGAATTGGAACATGAAATTTAAAGATGCTACCTCTGCTGCTCAAGCAGCGGCTGAGTGTGCAGAACATTCATGCCTAGCTGCTAGAGCTGTTGTAGAACTTTCAAGGCAATATTGTGTTGAAGATGGTGGTGCATGCCACTTGGGATTTAAGGATGAAAGGTTGGAACAAGGGCAATCATTTCCTGGAGATGGTAATGGTAATTTTTCTATTGGCAGATAGAATTGGAACATGAAATTTAAGGATTCTACCTATGCTGCTCAAGTAGCGACTGAGTTTGCAGAACATGCAAGCCAAGCTGCCATAGCTGTTGTAGTACTTTCAAGGCAATATTGTGTTGATGATGGTGGTTCACGCCACTTAGTTTCAAAGAATGAAAGGTTGGAACATGGGCAATCATTTCCTGGAGATGGTAATGGTAATTTTTTTATTGGCAGGCATAATTGGAATATGAAATTTAAGGATGCTACCTCTGCTGCTCAAGCAGTGGTTGAGTTTGCAGAACATGCAAGCCTAGCTACCAGAGCTGTTGTAGAACTTTCAAGGCAATATTGTGTTGATGGTGATGGTTCATGACACTTGGTTTTCAAGGATGAAAGGTTGGAACATTGGCCATCATTTCCTGGAGATGGTAATGGTAATTTTTCTATTGGCAGGTAAAATTGGAATATGAAATTAAAGGATGTTACCAATGCTGCTCAAGTATTGACTGAGTTTGCAGAACACGCAAGCCTAGCTGCCAGAGCTGTTGTATAACTTTCAAGGCAATATTGTGATTGATGATAGTGGTTCATGCCACTTAGTTTTCACGGATGAAAGGTTGGAACATGGGCAATCATTTCCTAGAGATGGTAATGGTAATATTTCTATTGGCAGGCATAATTGGAATATGAAATTTAAGGATGCTACCTCTGCTGCTCAAGTATGGTTTAGTTTGCAGAACATGCAAGCCTAGCTGCCAGAGTTGTTGTAGGATTTTCAAGATAATATTGTGTTGATGATGGTTGTTCATGCCACTTGGTTTTCAAGGATGAAAGGTTGGAACATGGGCAATCATTTCCTGGAGATAGTAATGGTAATATTTGTATTGGCAGGCCTAATTGGAATATGAAATTTAAGGATGCTACCTTTGCTGCTCAAGCAGCGGTTGAGTTTGCAGAACATGCAAGCCTAGCTGCCAGAGCTGTTGTAGGATTTTCAAGATAATATTGTGTTGATGATGGTTGTTCATGCCACTTGGTTTTCAAGGATGAAAGGTTGGAACATGGGCAATCATTTCCTGGAGATAGTAATGGTAATATTTGTATTGGCAGGCCTAATTGGAATATGAAATTTAAGGATGCTACCTCTGCTGCTCAAGCAGCGGTTGAGTTTGCAGAACATGCAAGCCTAGCTTCCAGAGCTGTTGTAGGATTTTCAAGATAATATTGTGTTGATGATGGTTGTTCATGCCACTTGGGTTTCAAGGATGAAAGGTTGGAACATGGGCAATCATTTCCTGGAGATGGTAATGGTAATATTTCTATTGGCACGCATAATTGGAATATGAAATTTAAGGATGATACCTCTGCTGCTCAAGCAGCGGTTGAGTTTGCAGAACATGCAAGCCTAGCTGCCAGAGCTGTTGTAGGATTTTCAAGGCAATATTGTATTGATGATGGTGGTTCATGCCACTTAGTTTTCAAGGATGAAAGGTTGGAACATGGGCAATCATTTCCTAGAGATGGTAATGGTAATATTTCTATTGGCAGGCATAATTGGAATATGAAATTTAAGGATGCTACCTCTGATGCTCAAGTAGTGGTTGAGTTTGCAGAACATGCAAGCCTAGTTGGCAGAGCTATTGTTGGATTTTCAAGACAATATTGTGTTGATGATGGTGGTTCAAGCCACTTGGTTTTCAAGGATGAAAGGTTGGAACATGGGCAATCATTTCCTGGAGATGGTAATGGTAATATTTCTATTGGCAGGCATAATTGGAATATGAAATTTAAGGATGCTACCTCTGCTACTCAAGTAGTGGTTGTGTTTGCAGAACATGCAAGCCTAGCTGCCAGAGCTGTTGTAGGATTTTCAAGGCAATATTGTATTGATGATGGTGGTTCATGCCACTTAGGTTTCAAGGATGAAAGGTTGGAACATGGGCAATCATTTCCTGGAGATGGTAATGGTAATTTTTCTATTGGCAAGCATAATTGGAATATGAAATTTAAGGATTCAACCTCTGCTGCTCAAGCAGCAGCTGAGTTTGCAGATCATGAAAGCCTAGCTGCCAGAGTAGTTGTTGGATTTTCAAGACAATATTGTGTTGATGATGGTGGTTCATGCCACTTGGGTTTCAAGGAAGAAAGGTTGGAACAATGGAAATCATTTCCTGGAGATGGTAATGATAATATTTCTATTGGCAGGCAGAATTGGAACATGAAATTTAAGGATGCTACCTCTGCTGCTCAAGCAGCGGCTGAGTGTGCAGAACATTCATGCCTAGCTGCTAGAGCTGTTGTAGAACTTTCAAGGCAATATTGTGTTGAAGATGGTGGTGCATGCCACTTGGGATTCAAGGATGAAAGGTTGGAACAAGGGCAATCATTTCCTGGAGATGGTAATGGTAATTTTTCTATTGGCAGACAGAATTGGAACATGAAATTTAAGGATTCTACCTCTGCTGCTCAAGTAGCGACTGAGTTTGCAGAACATTCAAGCCTAGCTGCCATAGCTGTTGTAGTACTTTCAAGGCAATATTGTGTTGATGATGGTGGTTCACGCCACTTAGTTTCAAAGGATGAAAGGTTGGAACATGGGCAATCATTTCCTGGAGATGGTAATGGTAATTTTTTTATTGGCAGGCATAATTGGAATATGAAATTTAAGGATGCTACCTCTGCTGCTCAAGCAGTGGTTGAGTTTGCAGAATATGCAAGCCTAGCTACCAGAGCTGTTGTAGAACTTTCAAGGCAATATTGTGTTGATGGTGATGGTTCATGACACTTGGTTTTCAAGGATGAAAGGTTGGAACATTGGCCATCATTTCCTGGAGATGGTAATGGTAATTTTTCTATTGGCAGGTAAAATTGGAATATGAAATTAAAGGATGTTACCAATGCTGCTCAAGTATTGACTGAGTTTGCAGAACACGCAAGCCTAGCTGCCAGAGCTGTTGTATAACTTTCAAGGCAATATTGTGATTGATGATGGTGGTTCATGCCACTTAGTTTTCAAGGATGAAAGGTTGGAACATGGGCAATCATTTCCTAGAGATGGTAATGGTAATATTTCTATTGGCAGGCATAATTGGAATATGAAATTTAAGGATGCTACCTCTGCTGCTCAAGCAGCGGTTGAGTTTGCAGAACATGCAAGCCTAGCTGTTGTAGGATTTTCAAGATAATATTGTGTTGATGATGGTTGTTCATGCCACTTAGGATTCAAGGATGAAAGGTTGGAACATGGGCAATCATTTCCTGGAGATGGTAATGGTAATATTTCTATTGGCAGGCATAATTGGAATATGAAATTTAAGGATGCTACCTCTGCTGCTCAAGCAGCGGTTGAGTTTGCAGAACATGCAAGCCTAGCTGCCAGAGCTGTTGTAGGATTTTCAAGGCAATATTGTATTGATGATGGTGGTTCATGCCACTTAGTTTTCAAGGATGAAAGGTTGGAACATGGGCAATCATTTCCTAGAGATGGTAATGGTAATATTTCTATTGGCTGGCATAATTGGAATATGAAATTTAAGGATGCTACCTCTGCTGCTCAAGTAGTGGTTGAGTTTGCAGAACATGCAAGCCTAGCTGCCAGAGCTGTTGTAGGATTTTCAAGATAATATTGTGTTGATGATGGTTGTTCATGCCACTTGGGTTTCAAGGATGAAAGGTTGGAACATGGGCAATCATTTCCTGGAGATGGTAATGGTAATATTTCTATTGGCAGGCATAATTGGAATATGAAATTTAAGGATGTTACCAATGCTGCTCAAGTATTGACTGAGTTTGCAGAACACGCAAGCCTAGCTGCCAGAGCTGTTGTATAACTTTCAAGGCAATATTGTGATTGATGATGGTGGTTCATGCCACTTAGTTTTCACGGATGAAAGGTTGGAACATGGGCAATCATTTCCTAGAGATGGTAATGGTAATATTTCTATTGGCAGGCATAATTGGAATATGAAATTTAAGGATGCTACCTCTGCTGCTCAAGTATGGTTTAGTTTGCAGAACATGCAAGCCTAGCTGCCAGAGTTGTTGTAGGATTCTCAAGATAATATTGTGTTGATGATGGTTGTTCATGCCACTTGGTTTTCAAGGATGAAAGGTTGGAACATGGGCAATCATTTCCTAGAGATGGTAATGGTAATATTTCTATTGGCAGGCATAATTGGAATATGAAATTTAAGGATGCTACCTCTGCTGCTCAAGTAGTGGTAGAGTTTGCAGAACATGCAAGCCTAGTTGCCAGAGCTATTGTTGGATTTTCAAGACAATATTGTGTTGATGATGGTGGTTCAAGCCACTTGGTTTTCAAGGATGAAAGGTTTGAACATGGGCAATCATTTCCTTGAGATGGTAATGGTAATATTTCTATTGGCATGCATAATTGGAATATGAAATT
Source organism: Nicotiana tomentosiformis (assembly GCF_000390325.3). Lineage (NCBI taxonomy): Eukaryota > Viridiplantae > Streptophyta > Magnoliopsida > Solanales > Solanaceae > Nicotiana > Nicotiana tomentosiformis. The sequence goes on from NW_027174572.1 coordinate 484,143, forward strand.
TAAGGATGCTACCTCTGCTGCTCAAGTAGTGGTTGAGTTTGCAGAACATGCAAGCCTAGCTGCCAGAGCTGTTGTAGGATTTTCAAGGCAATATTGTATTGATGATGGTGGTTCATGCCACTTGGGTTTCAAGGATGAAAGGTTGGAACATGGGCAATCATTTCCTGGAGATGGTAATGGTAATTTTTCTATTGGCAGGCATAATTGGAATATGAAATTTAAGGATTCAACCTCTGCTGCTCAAGCAGCGGCTGAGTTTGCAGATCATGAAAGCCTAGCTGCCAGAGTAGTTGTTGGATTTTCAAGACAATATTGTGTTGATGATGGTGGTTCATGCCACTTGGGTTTCAAGGAATAAAGGTTGGAACAATGGAAATCATTTCCTGGAGATGGTAATGGTGATATTTCTATTGGCAGGCAGAATTGGAACATGAAATTTAAAGATGCTACCTCTGCTGCTCAAGCAGCGGCTGAGTGTGCAGAACATTCATGCCTAGCTGCTAGAGCTGTTGTAGAACTTTCAAGGCAATATTGTGTTGAAGATGGTGGTGCATGCCACTTGGGATTTAAGGATGAAAGGTTGGAACAAGGGCAATCATTTCCTGGAGATGGTAATGGTAATTTTTCTATTGGCAGATAGAATTGGAACATGAAATTTAAGGATTCTACCTATGCTGCTCAAGTAGCGACTGAGTTTGCAGAACACGCAAGCCTAGCTGCCAGAGCTGTTGTAGTACTTTCAAGGCAATATTGTGATTGATGATGGTGGTTCATGCCACTTAGTTTTCAAGGATGAAAGGTTGGAACATGGGCAATCATTTCCTAGAGATGGTAATGGTAATATTTCTATTGGCAGGCATAATTGGAATATGAAATTTAAGGATGCTACCTCTGCTTCTCAAGTAGTGGTTGAGTTTGCAGAACATGCAAGCCTAGCTGCCAGAGCTGTTGTAGGATTTTCAAGATAATATTGTGTAGATGATGGTGGTTCATGCCACTTGGGTTTCAAGGATGAAAGGTTGGAACATGGGCAATCATTTCCTCGAGATGGTGATGGTAATATTTCTATTGGCAGGCATAATTGGAATATGAAATTTAAGGATGCTACCTCTGCTGCTCAAGCAATGGTTGAGTTTGCAGAATATGCAAGCTTAGCTGCCAGAGCTGTTGTAGGATTTTCAAGGCAATATTGTATTGATGATGGTGGTTCAGGCCACTTGGGTTTCAAGGATGAAAGGTTGGAACATGGGCAATCATTTCGTGGAGATGGTAATGGTAATTTTTCTATTGGCAGGCATAATTGGAATATGAAATTTAAGGATTCAACCTCTGCTGCTCAAGCAGCGGCTGAGTTTGCAGATCATGAAAGCCTAGCTGCCAGAGCTGTTGTAGAACTTTCAAGGGAATATTGTGCTGATGATGGTGGTTCATGCCACTTGGTTTTCAAGAATGAAAGGTTGGAACAAGGGCAATCATTTCCTAGAGATGGTAATGGTAATATTTCTTTTGGCAGGCATAATTAGAATATGAAATTTAAGGATGCTACCTCTGCTGCTCAAGTAGTGGTTGAGTTTGTAGAACATGCAAGCCTAGTTTCCAGAGCTATTGTTGGATTTTCAAGACAATATTGTGTTGATGATGGTGGTTCAAGCCACTTGGGTTTCAAGGATGAAAGGTTGGAACATGGGCAATCATTTCCTAGAGATGGTAATGGTAATATTTCTATTGGCAGGCCTAATTTGAATATGAAATTTAAGGATCCTACCTCTGCTGCTCAAGCAGCGGTTGAGTTTGCAGAACATGCAAGCCTAGCTGCCAGAGCTGTTGTAGGATTTTCAAGGCAATATTGTATTGATGATGGTGGTTCATGCCACTTAGTTTTCAAGGATGAAAGGTTGGAACATGGGCAATCATTTCCTAGAGATGGTAATGGTAATATTTCTATTGGCAGGCATAATTGGAATATGAAATTTAAGGATTCTACCTCTGCTGCTCAAGTAGTGGTTGAGTTTGCAGAACATGCAAGCCTAGCTGCCAGAGCTATTGTTGGATTTTCAAGACAATATTGTGTTGATGATGGTGGTTCATGCCACTTGGGTTTCAAGGATGAAAGGTTGGAAAATGGGCAATCATTTACTGGAGATGGTGATGGTAATATTTCTATTGGCAGGCATAATTGGAATATGAAATTTAAGGATGCTACCTCTGCTGCTCAAGCAATGGTTGAGTTTGCAGAACATGCAAGCTTAGCTGCCAGAGCTGTTGTAGGATTTTCAAGGCAATATTGTATTGATGATGGTGGTTCATGCCACTTGGTTTTCAAGGATGAAAGGTTGGAACATGGGCAATCATTTCCTTGAGATGGTAATGGTGATTTTTCTATTGGCAGGCAATATTGGAACATGAAAATTAAGCATGCTATCTCTGCTGCTCAAGCAGCGGCTGAGTTTGCAGATCATGCAAGCCTAGCTGCCAGAGCTATTGTAGAACTTTCAAGGGAATATTGTGCTGATGATGGTGGTTCATGCCACTTGGGTTTCAAGGATGAAAGGTTGGAACAAGGGCAATCATTTCCTAGAGATGGTAATGGTAATATTTCTATTGGCAGGTAGAATTGGAACATGAAATTTAAAGATGCTACCTCTGCTGCTCAAGCAGCGGCTGAGTGTGCAGAACATGCATGCCTAGCTGCCAGAGCTGTTGTAGAACTTTCAAGGTAATATTGTGCTGATGATGGTTGTTCATGCCACTTGGGATTCAAGGATGAAAGGTTGGAACAAGGGCAATCATTTCCTGGAGATGGTAATGGTAATTTTTCTATTGACAGACAGAATTGGAACATGAAATTTAACGATTCTACATCTGCTGCTCCAGTAGCGACTGAGTTTGCAGAACATGCAAGCCTAGCTGCCAGAGCTGTTGTAGAACTTTCAAGATAATATTGTGTTGATGATGGTGGTTCATGCTACTTGGGTTTCAAGGATGAAAGGTTGGAACATGGGCAATCATTTCCTCGAGATGGTGATGGTAATATTTCTATTGGCAGGCATAATTGGAATATGAAATTTAAGGATGCTACCTCTACTGCTCAAGCAATGGTTGAGTTTGCAGAATATGCAAGCTTAGCTGCCAGAGCTGTTGTAGGATTTTCAAGGCAATATTGTATTGATGATGGTGGTTCAGGCCACTTGGGTTTCAAGGATGAAAGGTTGGAACATGGGCAATCATTTCATGGAGATGGTAATGGTAATTTTTCTATTGGCAGGCATAATTGGAATATGAAATTTAAGGATTCAACCTCTGCTGCTCAAGCAGCGGCTGAGTTTGCAGATCATGAAAGCCTAGCTGCCAGAGCTGTTGTAGAACTTTCAAGGTAATATTGTGCTGATGATGGTTGTTCATGCCACTTGGGATTCAAGGATGAAAGGTTGGAACAAGGGCAATCATTTCCTGGAGATGGTAATGGTAATTTTTCTATTGACAGACAGAATTGGAACATGAAATTTAACGATTCTACATCTGCTGCTCCAGTAGCGACTGAGTTTGCAGAACATGCAAGCCTAGCTGCCAGAGCTGTTGTAGAACTTTCAAGATAATATTGTGTTGATGATGGTGGTTCATGCCACTTGGGTTTCAAGGATGAAAGGTTGGAACATGGGCAATCATTTCCTCGAGATGGTGATGGTAATATTTCTATTGGCAGGCATAATTGGAATATGAAATTTAAGGATGCTACCTCTGCTGCTCAAGCAATGGTTGAGTTTGCAGAATATGCAAGCTTAGCTGCCAGAGCTGTTGTAGGATTTTCAAGGCAATATTGTATTGATGATGGTGGTTCAGGCCACTTGGGTTTCAAGGATGAAAGGTTGGAACATGGGCAATCATTTCGTGGAGATGGTAATGGTAATTTTTCTATTGGCAGGCATAATTGGAATATGAAATTTAAGGATTCAACCTCTGCTGCTCAAGCAGCGGCTGAGTTTGCAGATCATGAAAGCCTAGCTGCCAGAGCTGTTGTAGAACTTTCAAGGGAATATTGTGCTGATGATAGTGGTTCATGCCACTTGGTTTTCAAGAATGAAAGGTTGGAACAAGGGCAATCATTTCCTAGAGATGGTAATGGTAATATTTCTTTTGGCAGGCATAATTGGAATATGAAATTTAAGGATGCTACCTCTGCTGCTCAAGTAGTGGTTGAGTTTGCAGAACATGCAAGCCTAGTTTCCAGAGCTATTGTTGGATTTTCAAGACAATATTGTGTTGATGATGGTGGTTCAAGCCACTTGGGTTTCAAGGATGAAAGGTTGGAACATGGGCAATCATTTCCTAGAGATGGTAATGGTAATATTTCTATTGGCAGGCCTAATTTGAATATGAAATTTAAGGATCCTACCTCTGCTGCTCAAGCAGCGGTTGAGTTTGCAGAACATGCAAGCCTAGCTGCCAGAGCTGTTGTAGGATTTTCAAGGCAATATTGTATTGATGATGGTGGTTCATGCCACTTAGTTTTCAAGGATGAAAGGTTGGAACATGGGCAATCATTTCCTAGAGATGGTAATGGTAATATTTCTATTGGCAGGCATAATTGGAATATGAAATTTAAGGATTCTACCTCTGCTGCTCAAGTAGTGGTTGAGTTTGCAGAACATGCAAGCCTAGCTGCCAGAGCTATTGTTGGATTTTCAAGACAATATTGTGTTGATGATGGTGGTTCATGCCACTTGGGTTTCAAGGATGAAAGGTTGGAACATGGGCAATCATTTACTGGAGATGGTGATGGTAATATTTCTATTGGCAGGCATAATTGGAATATGAAATTTAAGGATGCTACCTCTGCTGCTCAAGCAATGGTTGAGTTTGCAGAATATGCAAGCTTAGCTGCCAGAGCTGTTGTAGGATTTTCAAGGCAATATTGTATTGATGATGGTGGTTCATGCCACTTGGTTTTCAAGGATGAAAGGTTGGAACATGGGCAATCATTTCCTTGAGATGGTAATGGTGATTTTTCTATTGGCAGGCAATATTGGAACATGAAAATTAAGCATGCTATCTCTGCTGCTCAAGCAGCGGCTGAGTTTGCAGATCATGCAAGCCTAGCTGCCAGAGCTGTTGTAGAACTTTCAAGGGAATATTGTGCTGATGATGGTGGTTCATGATACTTGGGTTTCAAGGATGAAAGGTTGGAACATGGGCAATCATTTCCTAGAGATGGTAATGGTAATATTTCTATTGGCAGGCAGAATTGGAACATGAAATTTAAAGATGCTACCTCTGCTGCTCAAGCAGCGGCTGAGTGTGCAGAACATGCATGCCTAGCTGCCAGAGCTGTTGTAGAACTTTCAAGGTAATATTGTGTTGATGATGGTTGTTCATGCCACTTGGGATTCAAGGATGAAAGGTTGGAACAAGGGCAATCATTTCCTGGAGATGGTAATGGTAATTTTTCTATTGACAGACAGAATTGGAACATGAAATTTAACGATTCTACATCTGCTGCTCCAGTAGCGACTGAGTTTGCAGAACATGCAAGCCTAGCTGCCAGAGCTGTTGTAGAACTTTCAAGGCAATATTGTGTTGATGATGGTGGTTCATGCCACTTAGTTTTAAAGGATGAAAGGTTGGAACATAGGCAATCATTTCCTGGAGATGGTAATGGTAATTTTTTTATTGGCAAGCATAATTGGAATATGAAATTTAAGGATGCTACCTCTGCTGCTCAAGCAGCGGTTGAGTTTGCAGAACATGCAAGCCAAGCTACCAGAGCTATTGTAGAACTTTCAAGGAAATATTGTGTTGATGGTGGTGGTTCATGCCACTTGGTTTTCAAGGATGAAAGGTTGGAACATGGGCAATCATTTCCTAGAGATGGTAATGGTAATATTTCTATTGGCAGGCATAATTGGAATATGAAATTTAAGGATTCTACCTCTGCTGCTCAAGTAGTGGTTGAGTTTGCAGAACATGTAAGCCTAGCTGCCAGAGCTATTGTTGGATTTTCAAGACAATATTGTGTTGATGATGGTGGTTCATGCTACTTGGGTTTCAAGGATGAAAGGTTGGAACATGGGCAATCATTTCCTGGAGATGGTGATGGTAATATTTCTATTGGCAGCCATAATTGGAATATGAAATTTAAGGATGCTACCTCTGCTGCTCAAGCAATGGTTGAGTTTGCAGAACATGCAAGCTTAGCTGCCAGAGCCGTTGTAGGATTTTCAAGGCAATATTGTATTGATGATGGTGGTTCATGCCACTTGGTTTTCAAGGATGAAAGGTTGGAACATGGGCAATCATTTCCTTGAGATGGTAATGGTGATTTTTCTATTGGCAGGCAATATTGGAACATGAAAATTAAGCATGCTATCTCTGCTGCTCAAGCAGCAGCTGAGTTTGCAGATCATGCAAGCCTAGCTGCCAGAGCTATTGTAGAACTTTCAAGGGAATATTGTGCTGATGATGGTGGTTCATGCCACTTGGGTTTCAAGGATGAAAGGTTGGAACAAGGGCAATCATTTCCTAGAGATGGTAATGGTAATATTTCTATTGGCAGGTAGAATTGGAACATGAAATTTAAAGATGCTACCTCTGCTGCTCAAGCAGCGGCTGAGTGTGCAGAACATGCATGCCTAGCTGCCAGAGCTGTTGTAGAACTTTCAAGGTAATATTGTGTTGATGATGGTGGTTCATGCCACTTGGGATTCAAGGATGAAAGGTTGGAACAAGGGCAATCATTTCCTGGAGATGGTAATGGAAATTTTTCTGTTGACAGACAGAATTGGAACATGAAATTTAACGATTCTACATCTGCTGCTCCAGTAGCGACTGAGTTTGCAGAACATGCAAGCCTAGCTGCCAGAGCTGTTGTAGAACTTTCAAGGCAATATTGTGTTGATGATGGTGGTTCACGCCACTTAGTTTTAAAGGATGAAAGGTTGGAACATGGGCAATCATTTCCTGGAGATGGTAATGGTAATTGTTTTATTGGCAAGCATAATTGGAATATGAAATTTAAGGATGCTACCTCTGCTGCTCAAGCAGCGGTTGAGTTTGCAGAACATGCAAGCCAAGCTACCAGAGCTATTGTAGAACTTTCAAGGCAATATTGTGTTGATGGTGGTGGTTCATGCCACTTGGTTTTCAAGGATGAAAGGTTGGAACATTGGCCATCATTTCCTGGAGATGGTAATGGTAATTTTTCTATTGGCAGGCAAAATTGGAATATGAAATTTAAGGATGCTACCTCTGCTGCTCAAGTAATGACTGAGTTTGCAGAACATGAAACCTAGCTGCCAGAGCTGTTGTATAACTTTCAAGGCAATATTGTGTTGATGGTGGTGGTTCATGCCACTTAGTTTTCAAGGATGAAAGGTTGGAAAATGGGCAATCATTTCCTGAAGATGGTAATGGTAATATTTTTATTGGCAGGCATAATTGGAATATTAAATTTAAGTATTCTACCTCTGCTGCTCAAGTAGCGGTTGAGTTTGCAAAAAATGAAAGCCTAGCTGCCAGAGCTGTTGTAGGATTTTCGAGGCAATATTGTGTTGATGATAGTGGTTCATGCCACTTGGTTTTCAAGGATGAAAGGTTGGAACATGTTCAACCATTTCCTGGAGATGGTAATGGTAATTTTTCTATTGGCAGGTAAAATTGGAATATGAAATTTAAGGATGCTACCTCTGCTGCTCAAGTAATGACTGAGTTTTGCAGAACATACAAGCCTAGCTGCCAGAGCTGTTGTAGAACTTTTAAGGCAATATTGTGTTGATGATGGTGGTTCATGCAACTTAGTTTTCAAGGATGAAAGGTTGGAACATGGGCAATCATTTCCTGGAGATGGTAATGGTAATTTTTCTATTGGCAGGCATAATTGGAATATGAAATTTAAGGATGCTACCTCTGCTGCTCAAGCAGCGGTTGAGTTTGCAGAACATGCAAGCCTAGCTGCCAGAGCTGTTGTAGGAATTTCAAGGCAATATTGTGTTGATGTTTGTGGTTCATGCCACTTGGTTTTCAACGATGAAAGGTTGGAACATGGGCAATCATTTCTTGGAGATGGTAATGGTAATTTTTCTATTAGCAGGCATAATTGGAATATGAAATTTAAGGATTCAACCTCTGCTGCTCAAGCAGCGGTTGAGTTTGCAGAACATGCAAGCCTAGCTGCCAGAGCTGTTGTAGGATTTTCAAGGCAATATTGTGTTGATGATGGTGGTTCATGCCACTTGGTTTTCAAGGATGAAAGGTTGGAACATGGGCAATCATTTCCTAGAGATGGTAATGGTAATATTTCTATTAGCAGGCATAATTGGAATATGAAATTTAAGGATGCTACCACTGCTGCTCAAGTAGCTACTTAGTTTGCAGAACATGCAAGCCTATATGCCAGAGTTATTGTAGAACTTTCAAGGCAATATTGTGTTGATAATGGTGGTTCATGCCACTTAGTTTTCAAGGATGAAAGGTTGGAACATGGGCAATCATTTCCTGGAGATGGTAATGGTAATTTTTCTATTGGCAGTCATAATTGGAATATGAAATTTAAGGATGCTACCTCTGCTTCTCAAGCAGCGGTTGAGTTTGCAGAACATGCAAGCCTAGCTGCCAGAGCTGTTGTAGAACTTTCAAGGCAATATTGTATTGATGATGGTGGTTCATGCCACTTAGTTTTCAAGGATGAAAGGTTGGAACATGGGCAATCATTTCCTGGAGATGGTAATGGTAATATTTCTATTGGCATGCATAATTGGAATATGATATTTAAGGATGCTACCTCTTCTGCTCAAGTAGTGGTTGAGTTTGCAGAAGATGCAAGCCAAACTACCAGAGCTATTGTAGAACTTTCAAGGCAACATTGTGTTTATGGTGGTGGTTCATGCCACTTGGTTTTCAAGGATGAAAGGTTGGAACATTGGCCATCATTTCCTGGAGATGGTAATGGTAATTTTTCTATTGGCAGGCAAAATTGGAATATGAAATTTAAGGATGCTACCTCTGCTGCTCAAGTAATGACTGAGTTTGCAGAACATGCAAGCCTAGCTGCCAGAGCTGTTGTAGAACTTTTAAGGAAATATTGTGTTGATGATGGTGGTTCATGCCACTTAGTTTTCAAGGATGAAAGGTTGGAACATGGGCAATCATTTCCTGGAGATGATAATGGTAATTTTTCTATTGGCAGGCAAAATTGGAATATGAAATTTAAGGATGCTACCTCTGCTGCTCAAGCAACGGTTGAGTTTGCAGAACATGCAAGCCTAGCTGCCAGAGCTATTGTAGGATTTTCAAGGCAATATTGTGTTGATGATGGTGGTTCATGCCACTTGGTTTTCAACGATGAAAGGTTGGAAAATAGGCAATCACTTCTTGGAGATGGTAATGGTAATTTTTCTATTAGCAGGCATAATTCGAATATCAAATTTAAGGATTCAACCTCTGCTGCTCAAGCAGCGGTTGAGTTTGCAGAACATGCAAGCCTAGCTGCCAGAGCTGTTGTAGGATTTTCAAGGAAATATTGTGTTGATGATGGTGGTTCATGGCACTTGGTTTTCAAGGATGAAAGGTTGGAACATGGGCAATCATTTCCTAGAGATGGTAATGGTAATATTTCTATTGGTAGGTATAATTGGAATATGAAATTTAAGGATGCTACCACTGCTGCTCAAGTAGCGACTGAGTTTGCAGAACATGCAAGCCTATATGCCAGAGTTGTTGTAGAACTTTCAAGGCAATATTGTGTTGATGATGGTGGTTCATGCCACATGGGATTCAAGGATGAAAGGTTGGAACAAGGGCAATCATTTCCTGGAGATGGTAATGGTAATTTTTCTATTGGCAGTCATAATTGGAATATGAAATTTAAGGATGCTACCTCTGCTGCTCAAGCAGCGGTTGAGTTTGCAGAACATGCAAGCCTAGCTGCCAGAGCTGTTGTAGAACTTTCAAGGCAATATTGTATTGATGATGGTGGTTCATGCCACTTAGTTTTCAAGGATGAAAGGTTGGAACATGGGCAATCATTTCCTGGAGATGGTAATGGTAATATTTCTATTGGCATGCATAATTGGAATATGATATTTAAGGATGCTACCTCTGCTGCTCAAGTAATGACTGAGTTTGCAGAACATGCAAGCCTAGCTGCCAGAGCTGTTGTAGAAATTTTAAGGCAATATTGTGTTGATGATGGTGGTTCATGCCACCTAGTTTTCAAGGATGAAAGGTTGGAACATGGGCAATCATTTCCTGGAGATGGTAATGGTAATATTTCTATTGGCATGCATAATTGGAATATGATATTTAAGGATGCTACCTCTGCTGCTCAAGTAATGACTGAGTTTGCAGAACATGCAAGCCTAGCTGCCAGAGCTGTTGTAGAACTTTTAAGGCAATATTGTGTTGATGATGGTGGTTCATGCCACATAGGATTCAAGGATGAAAGGTTGGAACAAGGGCAATCATTTCCTGGAGATGGTAATGGTAATTTTTCTATTGGAAGGCATAATTGGAATATGAGATTTAAGGATGCTACCTCTGCTGCTCAAGCAGCGGCTGAGTTTGCAGAACATGCAAGCCTAGCTGCCAGAGCTGTTGTAGAACTTTTAAGGCAATATTGTGTTGATGATGGTGGTTCATGCCACATGGGATTCAAGGATGAAAGGTTGGAACAAGGGCAATCATTTCCTGGAGATGGTAATGGTAATTTTTCTATTGGCAGGCATAATTGGAATATGAGATTTAAGGATGCTACCTCTGCTGCTCAAGAAGCGGTTGAGTTTGCAGAACATGCAAGCCTAGCTGCCAGAGCTGTTGTAGAACTTTCAAGGTAATATTGTGTTGATGGTGGTGGTTCATGCCACTTAGTTTTCAAGGATGAAAGGTTGGAACATGGGCAATCATATCTTGGAGATTGTAATGGTAATATTTCTATTGACAGGAATAATTGGAATACGAAATTTAAGGATGCTACCTCTACTGCTCAAGTAGCGGTTGAGTTTGCAGAACATGCAAGCCTAGCTGCCATAGTTGTTGTAGGATTTTCAAGGCAATATTGTGTTGATGATGGTGGTTCATGCCACTTGGTTTTCAAGGATGAAAGGTTGGAACATGGGCAATCATTTCCTGGAGATGGTAATGGTAATTTTTCTATTGGCAGGCAAAATTGGAATATGAAATTTAAGGATGCTACCTCTGCTGCTCAAGTAATGACTGAGTTTGCAGAACATGCAAGCCTAGCTGCCAGAGCTGTTGTAGAACTTTCAAGGCAATATTGTGTTGATGATGGTGGTTCATGCCACTTAGTTTTCAAGGACGAAAGGTTGGAACATGGGCAATCATTTCCTGTAGATTGTAATGGTAATATTTCTATTGGCAGGCAGAATTGGAACATGAAATTTAAGGATGCTACCTCTGCTGCTCAAGAAGCGACTGAGTTTGCAGAACATGCAACCCTAGCTGCCAGAGCTGTTGTAGAACTTTTAAGGGAATATTGTGTTGATGATGGTGGTTCATGCCACTTAGTTTTCAAGGATGAAAGGTTGGAAAATGGGCAATCATTTTCTGGAGATGGTAATGGTAATTTTTCTATTGGCAGGCATAATTGGAATATGAGATTTAAGGATGCTACCTCTGCTGCTCAAGCAGCGGTTGAGTTTGCAGAACATGCAAACCTAGCTGCCAGAGCTGTTGTAGAACTTTCAATTTAATATTGTGTTGATGGTGGTGGTTCATGCCACTTAGTTTTCAAGGATGAAAGGTTGGAACATGGGCATTCATTTCTTGGAGATGGTAATGGTAATATTTCTATTGGCAGGAATAATTGGAATATGAAATTTAAGGATGCTACCTCTGCTGCTCAAGTAATGACTGAGTTTGCAGAACATGCAAGCCTAGCTGCCAGAGCTGTTGTAGAACTTTTAAGGCAATATTGTGTTGATGATGATGGTTCATGCCACATAGGATTCAAGGATGAAAGGTTGGAACAAGGGCAATCATTTCCTGGAGATGGTAATGGTAATTTTTCTATTGCCAGGCATAATTGGAATATGAGATTTAAGGATGCTACCTCTGCTGCTCAAGCAGCGGCTGAGTTTGCAGAACATGCAAGCCTAGCTGCCAGAGCTGTTGTAGAACTTTTAAAACAATATTGTGTAGATGATGGTGGTTCATGCCACATGGGATTCAAGGATGAAAGGTTGGAACAAGGGCAATCATTTCCTGGAGATGGTAATGGTAATTTTTCCATTGGCAGGCATAATTGGAATATGAGATTTAAGGATGCTACCTCTGCTGCTCAAGCAGCGGTTGAGTTTGCAGAACATGCAAGCCTAGCTGCCAGAGCTGTTGTAGAACTTTCAAGGTAATATTGTGTTGATGGTGGTGGTTCATGCCACTTAGTTTTCAAGTATGAAATGTTGGAACATGGGCAATCATTTCTTGGAGATTGTAATGGTAATATTTCTATTGGCAGGAATAATTGGAATACGAAATTTAAGGATGCTACCTCAACTGCTCAAGTGGCGGTTGAGTTTGCAGAACATGCAAGCCTAGCTGCCATAGCTGTTGTAGGATTTTCAAGGCAATATTGTGTTGATGATGGTGGTTCATGCCACTTGGTTTTCAAGGATGAAAGGTTGGAACATGGGCAATCATTTCCTGAAGATGGTAATGGTAATTTTTCTATTGGCAGGCATAATTGGAACATGAAATTTAAGGATTCTACCTCTGCTGCTCAAGTAGCGACTGAGTTTGCAGAACATGCAAGCCTAACTGCCAGAGCTGTTGTAGAACTTTCAAGGTAATATTGTGTTGATGATGGTGGTTCATGCCACTTAGTTTTGAAGGATGAAAGGTTGGAACATGGGCAATCATTTCCTGGAGATGGTAATGGTAATTTTTCTATTGGCAGGTATAATTGGAATATGAAATTTAAGGATGCTACCTCTGCTGCTCAAGCAGCGGTTGAGTTTGCAGAACATGCAAGCCTAGCTGCCAGAGCTGTTGTAGAACTTTCAATTTAATATTGTGTTGATGGTGGTGGTTCATGCCACTTAGTTTTCAAGGATGAAAGGTTGGAACATGGGCAATCATTTCTTGGAGATGGTAATGGTAATATTTCTATTGGCAGGAATAATTGGAATATGAAATTTAAGGATGCTACCTCTGCTGCTCAAGTAATGACTGAGTTTGCAGAACATGCAAGCCTAGCTGCCAGAGCTGTTGTAGAACTTTTAAGGCAATATTGTGTTGATGATGATGGTTCATGCCACATAGGATTCAAGGATGAAAGGTTGGAACAAGGGCAATCATTTCCTGGAGATGGTAATGGTAATTTTTCTATTGGCAGGCATAATTGGAATATGAGATTTAAGGATGCTACCTCTGCTCCTCAAGCAGCGGCTGAGTTTGCAGAACATGCAAGCCTAGCTGCCAGAGCTGTTGTAGAACTTTTAAGGCAATATTGTGTTGATGATGGTGGTTCATGCCACATGGGATTCAAGGATGAAAGGTTGGAACAAGGGCAATCATTTCCTGGAGATGGTAATGGTAATTTTTCTATTGGCAGGCATAATTGGAATATGAGATTTAAGGATGCTACCTCTGCTGCTCAAGCAGCGGTTGAGTTTGCAGAACATGCAAGCCTAGCTGCCAGAGCTGTTGTAGAACTTTCAAGGTAATATTGTGTTGATGGTGGTGGTTCATGCCACTTAGTTTTCAAGGATGAAATGTTGGAACATGGGCAATCATTTCTTGGAGATTGTAATGGTAATATTTCTATTGGTAGGAATAATTGGAATACGAAATTTAAGGATGCTACCTCTACTGCTCAAGTAGCGGTTGAGTTTGCAGAACATGCAAGCCTAGCTGCCATAGCTGTTGTAGGATTTTCAAGGCAATATTGTGTTGATGATGGTAGTTCATGCCACTTGGTTTTCAAGGATGAAAGGTTGGAACATGGGCAATCATTTCCTGGAGATGGTAATGGTAATGTTTCTATTGGCAGGCATAATTGGAACATGAAATTTAAGGATTCTACCTCTGCTGCTCAAGTAGCGACTGAGTTTGCAGAACATGCAAGCCTAACTGCCAGAGATGTTGTAGAACTTTCAAGGTAATATTGTGTTGATGATGGTGGTTAATGCCACTTAGTTTTGAAGGATGAAAGGTTGGAACATGGGCAATCATTTCCTGGAGATGGTAATGGTAATTTTTCTATTGGCAGGCATAATTGGAATATGAAATTTAAGGATGCTACCTCTGCTGCTCAAGTAATGACTGAGTTTGCAGAACATGCAAGCCTAGCTGCCAGAGCTGTTATAGAACTTTTAAGGCAATATTGTGTTGATGATGGTGGTTCATGCCACATAGGATTCAAGGATGAAAGGTTGGAACAAGGGCAATCATTTCCTGGAGATGGTAATGGTAATTTTTCTATTGGCAGGCATAATTGGAATATGAGATTTAAGGATGCTACCTCTGCTGCTCAAGCAGCGGCTGAGTTTGCAGAACATGCAAGCCTAGCTGCCAGAGCTGTTGTAGAACTTTTAAGGCAATATTGTGTTGATGATGGTGGTTCATGCCACATGGGATTCAAGGATGAAAGGTTGGAACAAGGGCAATCATTTCCTGGAGATGGTAATGGTAATTTTTCTATTGGCAGGCATAATTGGAATATGAGATTTAAGGATGCTACCTCTGCTGCTCAAGCAGCGGTTGAGTTTGCAGAACATGCAAGCCTAGCTGCCAGAGCTGTTGTAGAACTTTCAAGGTAATATTGTGTTGATGGTGGTGGTTCATGCCACTTAGTTTTCATGATGAAAGGTTGGAACATGGGCAATCATTTCTTGGAGATTGTAATGGTAATATTTCTATTGGCAGGAATAATTGGAATACGAAATTTAAGGATGCTACCTCTACTGCTCAAGTAGCGGTTGAGTTTGCAGATCATGCAAGCCTAGCAGCCATAGCTGTTGTAGGATTTTCAAGGCAATATTGTGTTGATGATGGTGGTTCATGCCACTTGGTTTTCAAGGATGAAAGGTTGGAACATGGGCAATCATTTCCTGGAGATGGTAATGGTAATTTTTCTATTGGCAGGCATAATTGGAACATGAAATTTAAGGATTCTACCTCTGCTGCTCAAGTAGCGACTGAGTTTGCAGAACATGCAAGCCTAACTGCCAGAGCTGTTGTAGAACTTTCAAGGTAATATTGTATTGATGATGGTGGTTCATGCCACTTAGTTTTGAAGGATGAAATGTTGGAACATGGGCAATCATTTCCTGGAGATGGTAATGGTAATTTTTCTATTGGCAGGTATAATTGGAATATGAAATTTAAGGATGCTACCTCTGCTGCTCAAGTAATGACTGAGTTTGCAGAACATGCAAGCCTAGCTGCCAGAGCTGTTATAGAACTTTTAAGGCAATATTGTGTTGATGATTGTGGTTCATGCCACATAGGATTTAAGGATGAAAGGTTGGAACAAGGGCAATCATTTCCTGGAGATGGTAATGGTAATTTTTCTATTGGCAGGCATAATTGGAATATGAGATTTAAGGATGCTACCTCTGCTGCTCAAGCAGCGGCTGAGTTTGCAAAACATGCAAGCCTAGCTGCCAGAGCTGTTGTAGAACTTTTAAGGCATTATTGTGTTGATGATGGTGGTTCATGCCACATGGGATTCAAGGATGAAAGGTTGGAACAAGGGCAATCATTTCCTGGAGATGGTAATGGTAATTTTTCTATTGGCAGGCATAATTGGAATATGAGATTTAAGGATGCTACCTCTGCTGCTCAAGCAGCGGTTGAGTTTGCAGAACATGCAAGCCTAGCTGCCAGAGCTGTTGTAGAACTTTTAAGGCATTATTGTGTTGATGATGGTGGTTCATGCCACATGGGATTCAAGGATGAAAGGTTGGAACAAGGGCAATCATTTCCTGGAGATGGTAATGGTAATTTTTCTATTGGCAGGCATAATTGGAATATGAGATTTAAGGATGCTACCTCTGCTGCTCAAGCAGCGGTTGAGTTTGCAGAACATGCAAGCCTAGCTGCCAGAGCTGTTGTAGAACTTTCAAGGTAATATTGTGTTGATGGTGGTGGTTCATGCCACTTAGTTTTCAAGGATGAAAGGTCGGAACATGGGCAATCATTTCTTGGAGATTGTAATGGTAATATTTCTATTGGCAGGAATAATTGGAATACGAAATTTAAGGATGCTACCTCTACTGCTCAAGTAGCGGTTGAGTTTGCAGAACATGCAAGCCTAGCAGCCATAGCTGTTGTAGGATTTTCAAGGCAATATTATGTTGATGATGGTGGTTCATGCCACTTGGTTTTCAAGGATGAAAGGTTGGAACATGGGCAATCATTTCCTGGAGATGGTAATGGTAATTTTTCTATTGGCAGGCATAATTGGAATATGAAATTTAAGGATTCTACCTCTGCTGCTCAAGTAGCGACTGAGTTTGCAGAACATGCAAGCCTAACTGCCAGAGCTGTTGTAGAACTTTCAAGGTAATATTGTGTTGATGATGGTGGTTCATGCCACTTAGTTTTGAAGGATGAAAGGTTGGAACATGGGCAATCATTTCCTGGAGATGGTAATGGTAATTTTTCTATTGGTAGGCATAATTGGAATATGAAATTTAAGGATGCTACCTCTGCTGCTCAAGTAATGACTGAGTTTGCAGAACATGCAAGCCTAGCTGCCAGAGCTGTTATAGAACTTTTAAGGCAATATTGTGTTGATGATGGTGGTTCATGCCACATGGGATTCAAGGATGAAAGGTTGGAACAAGGGCAATCATTTCCTGGAGATGGTAATGGTAATTTTTCTATTGGCAGGCATAATTGGAATATGAGATTTAAGGATGCTACCTCTGCTGCTCAAGTAGCGGTTGAGTTTGCAGAACATTCAAGCCTAGCTGCCAGAGCTGTTGTAGAACTTTCAAGGTAATATTGTGTTCATGGTGGTGGTTCATGCCACTTAGTTTTCAAGGATGAAAGGTTGGAACATAGGCAATCATTTCCTGGAGATTTTAATGGTAATATTTCTATTGGCAGGCATAATTGGAATATGAAATTTAAGGATGCTACCTCTGCTGCTCAAGTAGCGGTTGAGTTTGCAGAACATGCAAGCCTAGCTGCCAGAGCTGTTGTAGGATTTTCAAGGCAATATTGTGTTGATGATGGTGGTTCATGCCACTTGGTTTTCAAGGATGAAAGGTTGAAACATGGGCAATCATTTCCTGGAGATGGTAATGGTAATTTTTCTATTGGCAGGCAAAATTGGAATATGAAATTTAAGGATGCTACCTCGGCTGCTCAAGTAATGACTGAGTTTGCAGAACATGCAAGCCTAGCTGCCAGAGCTGTTGTAGAACTTTCAAGGCAATATTGTGTTGATGATGGTGGTTTATGCCACTTAGTTTTCAAGGTTGAAAGGTTGGAACATGGGCAATCATTTCCTGGAGATGGTAATGGTAATTTTTCTTTTGGCAGGCATAATTGGAATATGAAATTTAAGGATGCTACCACTGCTGCTCAAGCAGCGGTTGAGTTTGCAGAACATGCAAGCCTAGCTGCCAGAGCTGTTGCAGAACTTTAAAGGCAATATTGTGTTGTTGGTGGTGGTTCATGCCACTTGGGTTTCAAGGATGAAAGGTTGGAACAAGGGCAATCATTTCCTAGAGATGGTAATGGTAATTTTTCTATTGGTAGGCAGAATTGGAACATGAAATTTAAGGATGCTACCTCTGCTGCTTAAGCAGCGGCTGAGTGGGCAGAACATGCATGCCTAGCTGCTAGAGCTGTTGTAGAACTTTCAAGGCAATATTGTGTTGATGATGGTGGTTCATGCCACTTGGGATTCAAGGATGAAAGGTTGGAACAAGGGAAATCATTTCCTGGAGATGGTAATGGTAATGTTTCTATTGGCAGCCAGAATTGGAACATGAAATTTAAGGATTCTACCTCTGCTGCTCAAGTAGCGACTGAGTGTGCAGAACATGCAAGCCTAGCTGCTATAGCTGTTGTAGAACTTTCAAGGCAATATTGTGTTGATGATGGTGGTTCATGCCACCTAGTTTTAAAGGATTAAAGGTTGGAACATGAGCAATCATTTCCTGGAGATGGTAATGGTAATTTTTCTATTGGCAGGCATAATTGGAACATAAAATTTAAGGATTCTACCTCTGCTGCTCAAGTAGCGACTGAGTTTGCAGAACATGCAAGCCTAGCTGCCAGAGCTGTTGTAGAACTTTCAAGGCAATATTGTGTTGATTATGGTGGTTCATGCCACTTGGTTTTAAAGGATGAAAGGTTGGAACATGAGTATTCATTTCCTGGATATGGTAATGGTAATTTTTCTATTGGGAGGCATAATTGGAATATGAAATATAAGGATGCTACCTCTGCTGCTCAAGCAGCGGTTGAGTTTGCAGAACATGCAAGTCTAGTTGCCAGAGTTGTTATAGAACTTTCAAGGCAATATTGTGTTGATGGTGGTGGTTCATGCCACTTGGTTTTCAAGGATGAAAGGTTGGAACATGGGCAATCATTTCCTTGAGATGGTAATGGTAATTTTTCTATTGGCAGGCAAAATTGGAATATGAAATTTAAGGATGCTACCTTTGCTGCTCAAATAATGACTTAGTTTGCAGAACATGCAAACCTAGCTGCCATAGCTGTTGTAGAACTTTCAAGGCAATATTGTGTTGATGATGGTGGTTCATGCCACTTGGTTTTCAAGGATGAAAGGTTGAAACATGGGCAATCATTTCCTGGAGATGGTAATGGTAATTTTTCTATTGGCAGGCAAAATTGGAATATGAAATTTAAGGATGCTACCTCGGCTGCTCAAGTAATGACTGAGTTTGCAGAACATGCAAGCCTAGCTGCCAGAGCTGTTGTAGAACTTTCAAGGCAATATTGTGTTGATGATGGTGGTTTATGCCACTTAGTTTTCAAGGTTGAAAGGTTGGAACATGGGCAATCATTTCCTGGAGATGGTAATGGTAATTTTTCTATTGGCAGGCATAATTGGAATATGAAATTTAAGGATGCTACCTCTGCTGCTCAAGCAGCGGTTGAGTTTGCAGAACATGCAAGCCTAGCTGCCAGAGCTGTTGCAGAACTTTCAAGGCAATATTGTGTTGATGGTGGTGGTTCATGCCACTTGGGTTTCAAGGATGAAAGGTTGGAACAAGGGCAATCATTTCCTAGAGATGGTAATGGTAATTTTTCTATTGGTAGGCAGAATTGGAACATGAAATTTAAGGATGCTACCTCTGCTGCTTAAGCAGCGGCTGAGTGGGCAGAACATGCATGCCTAGCTGCTAGAGCTGTTGTAGAACTTTCAAGGCAATATTGTGTTGATGATGGTGGTTCATGCCACTTGGGATTCAAGGATGAAAGGTTGGAACAAGGGAAATCATTTCCTGGAGATGGTAATGGTAATGTTTCTATTGGCAGCCAGAATTGGAACATGAAATTTAAGGATTCTACCTCTGCTGCTCAAGTAGCGACTGAGTGTGCAGAACATGCAAGCCTAGCTGCTATAGCTGTTGTAGAACTTTCAAGGCAATATTGTGTTGATGATGGTGGTTCATGCCACCTAGTTTTAAAGGATTAAAGGTTGGAACATGAGCAATCATTTCCTGGAGATGGTAATGGTAATTTTTCTATTGGCAGGCATAATTGGAACATAAAATTTAAGGATTCTACCTCTGCTGCTCAAGTAGCGACTGAGTTTGCAGAACATGCAAGCCTAGCTGCCAGAGCTGTTGTAGAACTTTCAAGGCAATATTGTGTTGATGATGGTGGTTCATGCCACTTGGTTTTAAAGGATGAAAGGTTGGAACATGAGTAATCATTTCCTGGATATGGTAATGGTAATTTTTCTATTGGGAGGCATAATTGGAATATGAAATATAAGGATGCTACCTCTGCTGCTCAAGCAGCGGTTGAGTTTGCAGAACATGCAAGTCTAGTTGCCAGAGTTGTTATAGAACTTTCAAGGCAATATTGTGTTGATGGTGGTGGTTCATGCCACTTGGTTTTCAAGGATGAAAGGTTGGAACATGGGCAATCATTTCCTTGAGATGGTAATGGTAATTTTTCTATTGGCAGGCAAAATTGGAATATGAAATTTAAGGATGCTACCTTTGCTGCTCAAATAATGACTTAGTTTGCAGAACATGCAAACCTAGCTGCCATAGCTGTTGTAGAACTTTCAAGGCAATATTGTGTTGATGGTGGTGGTTCATGCCACTTAGTTTTCAAGGATGAAAGGTTGGAACATGGGCAATCATTTCCTGGAGATTTTAATGGTAATATTTCTATTGGCAGGCATAATTGGAATATGAAATTTAAGGATGCTACCTCTGCTGCTCAAGTAGCGGTTGAGTTTGTAGAACATGCAAGCCTAGCTGCCAGAGCTGTTGTAGGATTTTCAAGGCAATATTGTGTTGATGATGGTGGTTCATACCACTTGGTTTTCAAGGATGAAAGGTTGGAACATGGGCAATCATTTCCTGGAGATGGTAATGGTAATTTTTCTATTGGCAGGCAAAATTGGAATATGAAATTTAAGGATGCTACCTCTGCTGCTCAAGTAATGACTGAGTTTGCAGAACATGCAAGCCTAGCTGCCAGAGCTGTTGTAGAACTTTCAAGGCAATATTGTGTTGATGGTGGTGGTTTATGCCACTTAGTTTTCAAGGTTGAAAGGTTGGAACATGGGCAATCATTTCCTGGAGATGGTAATGGTAATTTTTCTATTGGCAGGCATAATTGGAATATAAAATTTAAGGATTCTACCTCTACTACTCAAGCAGCGGCTGAGTGTGGAGAACATGAAAGCCTAGCTGCCAGAGCTGTTGTAGAACTTTCAAGTCAATATTGTGTTGATGATGGTGGTTCATGCCACTTGGGATTCAAGGATGAAATGTTGGAACAAGGGTAATCGTTTCCTGGAGATGGTAATGGTAATTTTTCTATTGGCAGCCAGAATTGGAACATGAAATTTAAGGATTCTACCTCTGCTGCTCAAGTAGCAACTGAGTTTGCAGAACATGCAAGCCTAACTGCCAGAGCTGGTGTAGAACTTTCAAGGCAATATTGTGTTGATGATGGTGGTTCATGCCACTTAGTTTTGAAGGATGAAAGGTTGGAACATGGGCAATCATTTCCTGGAGATGGTTATGGTAATTTTTCAATTGGCATGCATAATTGGAATATGAAATTTAAGGATGCTACCTCTGCTGCTCTAGCAGCGGTTGAGTTTGCAGAACATGCAAGCCTAGCTGCCAGAGCTGTTGTAGGAATTTCAAGGCAATATTGTGTTGATGTTTGTGGTTCATGCCACTTGGTTTTCAACGATGAAAGGTTGGAACATGGGCAATCATTTCTTGGAGATGGTAATGGTAATTTTTCTATTAGCAGGCATAATTGGAATATGAAATTTAAGGATTCAACCTCTGCTGCTCAAGCAGCGGTTGAGTTTGCAGAACATGCAAGCCTAGCTGCCAGAGCTGTTGTAGGATTTTCAAGGCAATATTGTGTTGATGATGGTGGTTCATGCCACTTGGTTTTCAAGGATGAAAGGTTGGAACATGGGCAATCATTTCCTAGAGATGGTAATGGTAATATTTCTATTAGCAGGCATAATTGGAATATGAAATTTAAGGATGCTACCACTGCTGCTCAAGTAGCGACTTAGTTTGCAGAACATGCAAGCCTATATGCCAGAGTTATTGTAGAACTTTCAAGGCAATATTGTGTTGATAATGGTGGTTCATGCCACTTAGTTTTCAAGGATGAAAGGTTGGAACATGGGCAATCATTTCCTGGAGATGGTAATGGTAATTTTTCTATTGGCAGTCATAATTGGAATATGAAATTTAAGGATGCTACCTCTGCTTCTCAAGCAGCGGTTGAGTTTGCAGAACATGCAAGCCTAGCTGCCAGAGCTGTTGTAGAACTTTCAAGGCAATATTGTGTTGATGATGGTGATTCATGCCACTTGGGTTTCAAGGATGAAAGGTTGGAACAAGGGCAATCATTTCCTAGAGATGGTAATGGTAATTTTTCTATTGGCAGGCAGAATTGGAACATGAAATTTAAGGATGCTACCTCTGCTGCTTAAGCAGCGGCTGAGTGTGCAGAACATGCATGCCTAGCTGCTAGAGCTGTTGTAGAACTTTCAAGGCAATATTGTGTTGATGATGGTGGTTCATGCCACTTGGGATTCAAGGATGAAAGGTTGGAACAAGGGCAATCATTTCCTAGAGATGGTAATGGTAATGTTTCTATTGGCAGGCCTAATTGGAATATAAAATTTAAGGATTCTACCTCTATTGCTCAAGCAGCGGCTGAGTGTGCAGAACATGCAAGCCTAGCTGCCAGAGCTGTTGTAGAACATTCAAGGCAATATTGTGTTGATGATGGTGGTTCATGCCACTTAGTTTTAAAGGATTAAAGGTTGGAACATGAGCAATCATTTCCTGGAGATGGTAATGGTAATTTTTCTATTGGCAGGCATAATTGGAATTTGAAATTAAAGGATGCTACCTCTACTGCTCAAGCAACGGTTGAGTTTGCAGAACATGCAAGCCTAGCTGCCAGAGCTGTTGTAGAACTTTCAAGGCAATATTGTGTTGATGATGGTGGTTCATGCCACTTGGGATTCAAGGATGAAAGGTTGGAACAAGGGCAATCATTTCCTAGAGATGGTAATGCTAATTTTTCTATTGGCAGGCAGAATTGGAACATGAAATTTAAGGATGCTACCTCTGCTGCTTAAGCAACAGCTGAGTGTGCAGAACATGCATGCCTAGCTGCTAGAGCTGTTGTAGAACTTTCAAGGCAATATTGTGTTGATGATGGTGGTTCATGCCACTTGGGATTCAAGGATGAAAGGCTGGAACAAGGGCAATCATTTCCGGGAGATGGTAATGGTAATGTTTCTATTGGCAGCCAGAATTGGAACATGAAATTTAAGGATTCTACCTCTGCTGCTCAAGTAGCGACTGAGTTTGCAGAACATGCAAGCCTAGCTGCCAGAGCTGTTGTAGAACTTTCAAGGCAATATTGTGTTGATGAGGGTGGTTCATGCCACTTAGTTTTGAAGGATGAAAGGTTGGAACATGAGCAATCATTTCCTGGAGATGGTAATGGTAATTTTTCTATTGGCAGGCATAATTGGAATATGAAATTTAAGGATGCTACCTCTACTGCTCAAGCAGCGGTTGAGTTTGCAGAACATGCAAGCCTAGCTGCCAGAGCTGTTGTAGAACTTTCAAGGCAATATTGTGTTGATGATGGTGATTCATGCCACTTGGGTTTCAAGGATGAAAGGTTGGAACAAGGGCAATCATTTCCTAGAGATGGTAATGGTAATTTTTCTATTGGCAGGCAGAATTGGAACATGAAATTTAAGGATGCTACCTCTGCTGCTTAAGCAGCGGCTGAGTGTGCAGAACATGCATGCCTAGCTGCTAGAGCTGTTGTAGAACTTTCAAGGCAATATTGTGTTGATGATGGTGGTTCATGCCACTTGGGATTCAAGGATGAAAGGTTGGAACAAGGGCAATCATTTCCTGGAGATGGTAATGGTAATGTTTCTATTGGCAGGCCTAATTGGAATATAAAATTTAAGGATTCTACCTCTATTGCTCAAGCAGCGGCTGAGTGTGCAGAACATGCAAGCCTAGCTGCCAGAGCTGTTGTAGAACATTCAAGGCAATATTGTGTTGATGATGGTGGTTCATGCCACTTAGTTTTAAAGGATTAAAGGTTGGAACATGAGCAATCATTTCCTGGAGATGGTAATGGTAATTTTTCTATTGGCAGGCATAATTGGAATTTGAAATTAAAGGATGCTACCTCTACTGCTCAAGCAACGGTTGAGTTTGCAGAACATGCAAGCCTAGCTGCCAGAGCTGTTGTAGAACTTTCAAGGCAATATTGTGTTGATGATGGTGGTTCATGCCACTTGGGATTCAAGGATGAAAGGTTGGAACAAGGGCAATCATTTCCTAGAGATGGTAATGCTAATTTTTCTATTGGCAGGCAGAATTGGAACATGAAATTTAAGGATGCTACCTCTGCTGCTTAAGCAACAGCTGAGTGTGCAGAACATGCATGCCTAGCTGCTAGAGCTGTTGTAGAACTTTCAAGGCAATATTGTGTTGATGATGGTGGTTCATGCCACTTGGGATTCAAGGATGAAAGGTTGGAACAAGGGCAATCATTTCCGGGAGATGGTAATGGTAATGTTTCTATTGGCAGCCAGAATTGGAACATGAAATTTAAGGATTCTACCTCTGCTGCTCAAGTAGCGACTGAGTTTGCAGAACATGCAAGCCTAGCTGCCAGAGCTGTTGTAGAACTTTCAAGGCAATATTGTGTTGATGAGGGTGGTTCATGCCACTTAGTTTTGAAGGATGAAAGGTTGGAACATGAGCAATCATTTCCTGGAGATGGTAATGGTAATTTTTCTATTGGCAGGCATAATTGGAATATGAAATTTAAGGATGCTACCTCTACTGCTCAAGCAGCGGTTGAGTTTGCAGAACATGCAAGCCTAGCTGCCAGAGCTGTTGTAGAACTTTCAAGGCAATATTGTGTTGATGATGGTGATTCATGCCACTTGGGTTCAAGGATGATAGGTTGGAACAAGGGCAATCATTTCCTAGAGATGGTAATGGTAATTTTTCTATTGGCAGGCAGAATTGGAACATGAAATTTAAGGATGCTACCTCTGCTGCTTAAGCAGCGGTTGAGTGTGCAGAACATGCATGCCTAGCTGCTAGAGATGTTGTAGAACTTTCAAGGCAATATTGTGTTGATGATGGTGGTTCATGCCACTTGGGATTCAAGGATGAAAGGTTGAAACAAGGGCAATCATTTCCTGGAGATGGTAATGGTAATGTTTCTATTGGCAGGCATAATTGGAATATAAAATTTAAGGATTCTTACCTCTACTGCTCATGCAGCGGCTGAGTGTGCAGAACATGCAAGCCTAGCTGCCAGAGCTGTTGTAGAACTTTCAAGTGAATATTGTGTTGATGATGGTGGTTCATGCCACTTGGGATTCAAGGATGATAAGTTGGAACAAGGGCAATCATTTCCTAGAGATGGTAATGGTAATTTTTCTATTGGCAGGCAGAATTGGAACATGAAATTTAAGGATGCTACCTCTGCTGCTTAAGCAGCGGCTGAGTATGCAGAACATGCATGCCTAGCTGCTAGAGCTGTTGTAGAACTTTCAAGGCAATATTGTGTTGATGATGGTGGTTCATGCCACTTGGGATTCAAGGATGAAAGGTTGGAACAAGGGCAATCATTTCCTGGAGATGGTAATGGTAATGTTTCTATTGGCACGCATAATTAGAATATAAAATTTAAGGATTCTACCTCTACTGCTCAAGCAGCGGCTGAGTGTGCAGAACATGCAAGCCTAGCTGCCAGAGCTGTTGTAGAACATTCAAGGCAATATTGTGTTGATGATGGTGGTTCATGCCACTTAGTTTTAAAGGATTAAAGGTTGGAACATGAGCAATCATTTCCTGGAGGTGGTAATGGTAATTTTTCTATTGGCAGGCATAATTGGAATTTGAAATTAAAGGATGCTACCTCTGCTGCTCAAGCAGCGGTTGAGTTTGCAGAACATGCAAGCCTAGCTGCCAGAGCTGTTGTAGAACTTTCAAGGCAATATTGTGTTGATAATGGTGGTTCATGCCACTTGGTTTTCAAGGATGAAAGGTTGGAACAAGGGCAATCATTTCCTAGAGATGGTAATGCTAATTTTTCTATTGGCAGGCAGAATTGGAACATGAAATTTAAGGATGCTACCTCTGCTGCTTAAGCAGCAACTGAGTGTGCAGAACATGCATGCCTAGCTACTAGAGCTATTGTAGAACTTTCAAGGCAATATTGTGTTGATGATGGTGGTTCATGCCACTTGGGATTCAAGGATGAAAGGTTGAAACAAGGGCAATCATTTCCTGGAGATGGTAATGGTAATGTTTCTATTGGCAGGCATAATTGGAATATAAAATTTAAGGATTCTACCTCTACTGCTCATGCAGCGGCTGAGTGTGCAGAACATGCAAGCCTAGCTGCCAGAGCTGTTGTAGAACTTTCAAGTGAATATTGTGTTGATGATGGTGGTTCATGCCACTTGGGATTCAAGGATGATAAGTTGGAACAAGGGCAATCATTTCCTAGAGATGGTAATGGTAATTTTTCTATTGGCAGGCAGAATTGGAACATGAAATTTAAGGATGCTACCTCTGCTGCTTAAGCAGCGGCTGAGTGTGCAGAACATGCATGCCTAGCTGCTAGAGCTGTTGTAGAACTTTCAAGGCAATATTGTGTTGATGATGGTGGTTCATGCCACTTGGGATTCAAGGATGAAAGGTTGGAACAAGGGCAATCATTTCCTGGAGATGGTAATGGTAATGTTTCTATTGGCAGGCATAATTGGAATATAAAATTTAAGGATTCTACCTCTACTGCTCAAGCAGCGGCTGAGTGTGCAGAACATGCAAGCCTAGCTGCCAGAGCTGTTGTAGAACATTCAAGGCAATATTGTGTTGATGATGGTGGTTCATGCCACTTAGTTTTAAAGGATTAAAGGTTGGAACATGAGCAATCATTTCCTGGAGATGGTAATGGTAATTTTTCTATTGGCAGGCATAATTGGAATTTGAAATTAAAGGATGCTACCTCTGCTGCTCAAGCAGCGGTTGAGTTTGCAGAACATGCAAGCCTAGCTGCCAGAGCTGTTGTAGAACTTTCAAGGCAATATTGTGTTGATGATGGTGGTTCATGCCACTTGGGTTTCAAGGATGAAAGGTTGGAACAAGGGCAATCATTTCCTAGAGATGGTAATGCTAATTTTTCTATTGGCAGGCAGAATTGGAACATGAAATTTAAGGATGCTACCTCTGCTGCTTAAGCAGCAGCTGAGTGTGCAGAACATGCATGCCTAGCTACTATAGCTATTGTAGAACTTTCAAGGCAATATTGTGTTGATGATGGTGGTTCATGCCACTTGGGATTCAAGGATGAAAGGTTGGAACAAGGGCAATCATTTCCGGGAGATGGTAATGGTAATGTTTCTATTGGCAGCCAGAATTGGAACATGAAATTTAAGGATTCTACCTCTGCTGCTCAAGTAGCGACTGAGTTTGCAGAACATGCAAGCCTAGCTGCCAGAGCTGTTGTAGAACTTTCAAGGCAATATTGTGTTGATGATGGTGGTTCATGCCACTTGGGATTCAAGGATGAAAGGTTGGAACAAGGGCAATCATTTCCTGGAGATGGTAATGGTAATGTTTCTATTGGCAGGCATAATTGGAATATAAAATTTAAGGATTCTACCTCTACTGCTCAAGCAGCGGCTGAGTGTGCAGAACATGCAAGCCTAGCTGCCAGAGCTGTTGTAGAACATTCAAGGCAATATTGTGTTGATGATGGTGGTTCATGCCACTTAGTTTTAAAGGATTAAAGGTTGGAACATGAGCAATCATTTCCTGGAGATGGTAATGGTAATTTTTCTATTGGCAGGCATAATTGGAATTTGAAATTAAAGGATGCTACCTCTGCTGCTCAAGCAGCGGTTGAGTTTGCAGAACATGCAAGCCTAGCTGCCAGAGCTGTTGTAGAACTTTCAAGGCAATATTGTGTTGATGATGGTGGTTCATGCCACTTGGGTTTCAAGGATGAAAGGTTGGAACAAGGGCAATCATTTCCTAGAGATGGTAATGCTAATTTTTCTATTGGCAGGCAGAATTGGAACATGAAATTTAAGGATGCTACCTCTGCTGCTTAAGCAGCAGCTGAGTGTGCAGAACATGCATGCCTAGCTACTATAGCTATTGTAGAACTTTCAAGGCAATATTGTGTTGATGATGGTGGTTCATGCCACTTGGGATTCAAGGATGAAAGGTTGGAACAAGGGCAATCATTTCCGGGAGATGGTAATGGTAATGTTTCTATTGGCAGGCAGAATTGGAACATGAAATTTAAGGATTCTACCTCTGCTGCTCAAGTAGCGACTGAGTTTGCAGAACATGCAAGCCTAGCTGCCAGAGCTGTTGTAGAACTTTCAAGGCAATATTGTGTTGATGAGGGTGGTTCATGCCACTTAGTTTTGAAGGATGAAAGGTTGGAACATGAGCAATCATTTCCTGGAGATGGTAATGGTAATTTTTCTATTGGCAGGCATAATTGGAATATGAAATTTAAGGATGCTACCTCTGCTGCTCAAGTAGTGGTTGAGTTTGCAGAACATGCAAGCCTAGCTGCCAGAGCTGTTGTAGAACTTTCAAGGCAATATTGTGTTGATGATGGTGATTCATGCCACTTGGGTTTCAAGGATGATAGGTTGGAACAAGGGCAATCATTTCCTAGAGATGGTAATGGTAATCTTTCTATTGGCAGGCAGAATTGGAACATGAAATTTAAGGATGCTACCTTTGCTGCTTAAGCAGCGGTTGAGTGTGCAGAACATGCATGCCTAGCTGCTAGAGCTGTTGTAGAACTTTCAAGGCAATATTGTGTTGATGATGGTGGTTCATGCCACTTGGGATTCAAGAATGAAAGGTTGAAACAAGGGCAATCATTTCCTGGAGATGGTAATGGTAATGTTTCTATTGGCAGGCATAATTGGAATATAAAATTTAAGGATTCTACCTCTACTGCTCATGCAGCGGCTGAGTGTGCAGAACATGCAAGCCTAGCTGCCAGAGCTGTTGTAGAACTTTCAAGTGAATATTGTGTTGATGATGGTGGTTCATGCCACTTGGGATTCAAGGATGATAAGTTGGAACAAGGGCAATCATTTCCTAGAGATGGTAATGGTAATTTTTCTATTGGCAGGCAGAATTGGAACATGAAATTTAAGGATGCTACCTCTGCTGCTTAAGCAGCGGCTGAGTGTGCAGAACATGCATGCCTAGCTGCTAGAGCTGTTGTAGAACTTTCAAGGCAATATTGTGTTGATGATGGTGGTTCATGCCACTTGGGATTCAAGGATGAAAGGTTGGAACAAGGGCAATCATTTCCTGGAGATGGTAATGGTAATGTTTCTATTGGCAGGCATAATTGGAATATAAAATTTAAGGATTCTACCTCTACTGCTCAAGCAGCGGCTGAGTGTGCAGAACATGCAAGCCTAGCTGCCAGAGCTGTTGTAGAACATTCAAGGCAATATTGTGTTGATGATGGTGGTTCATGCCACTTAGTTTTAAAGGATTAAAGGTTGGAACATGAGCAATCATTTCCTGGAGATGGTAATGGTAATTTTTCTATTGGCAGACATAATTGGAATTTGAAATTAAAGGATGCTACCTCTGCTGCTCAAGCAGCGGTTGAGTTTGCAGAACATACAAGCCTAGCTGCCAGAGCTGTTGTAGAACTTTCAAGGCAATATTGTGTTGATGATGGTGGTTCATGCCACTTGGGTTTCAAGGATGAAAGGTTGGAACAAGGGCAATCATTTCCTAGAGATGGTAATGCTAATTTTTCTATTGGCAGGCAGAATTGGAACATGAAATTTAAGGATGCTACCTCTGCTGCTTAAGCAGCAGCTGAGTGTGCAGAACATGCATGCCTAGCTTCTAGAGCTGTTGTAGAACTTTCAAGGCAATATTGTGTTGATGATGGTGGTTCATGCCACTTGGGATTCAAGGATGAAAGGTTGGAACAAGGGCAATCATTTCCGGGAGATGGTAATGGTAATGTTTCTATTGGCAGCCAGAATTGGAACATGAAATTTAAGGATTCTACCTCTGCTGCTCAAGTAGCGACTGAGTTTGCAGAACATGCAAGCCTAGCTGCCAGAGCTGTTGTAGAACTTTCAAGGCAATATTGTGTTGATGAGGGTGGTTCATGCCACTTAGTTTTGAAGGATGAAAGGTTGGAACATGAGCAATCATTTCCTGGAGATGGTAATGGTAATTTTTCTATTGGCAGGCATAATTGGAATATGAAATTTAAGGATGCTACCTCTGCTGGTCAAGCAGCGGTTGAGTTTGCAGAACATGCAAGCCTTGCTGCCAGAGCAGTTGTAGAACTTTCAAGGCAATATTGTGTTGATGATGGTGATTCATGCCACTTGGGTTTCAAGGATGATAGGTTGGAACAAGGGCAATCATTTCCTAGAGATGGTAATGGTAATTTTTCTATTGGCAGGCAGAATTGGAACATGAAATTTAAGGATGCTACCTCTGCTGCTTAAGCAGCGGTCGAGTGTGCAGAACATGCATGCCTAGCTGCTAGAGCTGTTGTAGAACTTTCAAGGCAATATTGTGTTGATGATGGTGGTTCATGCCACTTGGGATTCAAGGATGAAAGGTTGAAACAAGGGCAATCATTTCCTGGAGATGGTAATGGTAATGTTTCTATTGGCAGGCATAATTGGAATATAAAATTTAAGGATTCTACCTCTACTGCTCATGCAGCGGCTGAGTGTGCAGAACATGCAAGCCTAGCTGCCAGAGCTGTTGTAGAACTTTCAAGTGAATATTGTGTTGATGATGGTGGTTCATGCCACTTGGGATTCAAGGATGATAAGTTGGAACAAGGGCAATCATTTCCTAGAGATGGTAATGGTAATTTTTCTATTGGTAGGCAGAATTGGAACATGAAATTTAAGGATGCTACCTCTGCTGCTTAAGCAGCGGCTGAGTGTGCAGAACATGCATTCCTAGCTGCTAGAGCTATTGTAGAACTTTCAAGGCAATATTGTGTTGATGATGGTGGTTCATGCCACTTGGGATTCAAGGATGAAAGGTTGGAACAAGGGCAATCATTTCCTGGAGATGGTAATGGTAATGTTTCTATTGGCAGCCAGAATTGGAACATGAAATTTAAGGATGCTACCTCTGCTGCTCAAGTAGCGGTTGAGTTTGCAGAACATGCAAGCCTAGCTGCCAGAGCAGTTGTAGAACTTTCAAGGCAATATTGTGTTGATGATGGTGGTTCATGCCACTTGGGATTCAAGGATGAAAGGTTGGAACAAGGGCAATCATTTCCTGGAGATGGTAATGGTAATGTTTCTATTGGCAGGCATAATTGGAATATAAAATATAAGGATTCTACCTCTGCTGCTCAAGCAGCGGCTGAGTGTGCAGAACATGCAAGCCTAGCTGCCAGAGCTGTTGTAGAACTTTCAAGTCAATATTGTGTTGATGATGGTGGTTCATGCCACTTGGGATTCAAGGATGAAAGGTTGGAACAAGGGCAATCATTTCCTGGAGATGGTAATGGTAATGTTTCTATTGGCAGCCAGAATTGGAACATGAAATTTAAGGATTCTACCTCTGCTGCTCAAGTAGCGACTGAGTTTGTAGAACATGCAAGCCTAGCTGCCAGAGCTGTTGTAGAACTTTGAAGGCAATATTGTGTTGATGATGGTGGTTCATGCCACTTGGTTTTTAAGGATGAAAGGTTGGAACATGGGCAATCATTTTCTGGAGATTTTAATGGTAATATTTCTATTGGTAGGCATAATTGGAATATGAAATTTAAGGATGCTACCTCTGCTGCTCAAGTAGCGGTTGAGTTTGCAGAACATGCAAGCCTAGCTGCCAGAGCTGTTGTAGGA
This sequence comes from Nicotiana tomentosiformis, assembly GCF_000390325.3. NCBI lineage: Eukaryota > Viridiplantae > Streptophyta > Magnoliopsida > Solanales > Solanaceae > Nicotiana > Nicotiana tomentosiformis. Next base: position 515,758 of record NW_027174572.1, read on the forward strand.
TTTTCAAGGCAATATTGTGTTGATAATGGTGGTTCATGCCACTTGGTTTTCAAGGATGAAAGGTTGGAACATGGGCAATCATTTCCTGGAGATGGTAATGGTAATTTTTCTATTGGCAGGCATAATTGGAATATAAAATTTAAGGATTCTACCTCTACTACTCAAGCAGCGGCTGAGTGTGCAGAACATGAAAGCCTAGCTGCCAGAGCTGTTGTAGAACTTTCAAGGCAATATTGTGTTGATGATGGTGATTCATGCCAGTTGTGTTTCAAGGATGATAGGTTGGAACAAGGGCAATCATTTCCTAGAGATGGTAATGGTAATTTTTCTATTGGCAGGCAGCATTGGAACATGAAATTTAAGGATGCTACCTCTGCTGCTTAAGCAGTGGCTGAGTGTGCAGAACATGCATGCCTAGCTGCTAGAGCTGTTGTAGAACATTCAAGGCAATATTGTGTTGATGATGGTGGTTCATGCCACTTGGGATTCAAGGATGAAAGGTTGGAACAAGGGAAATCATTTCCTGGAGATGGTAATGGTAATGTTTCTATTGGCAGGCATAATTGGAATATAAAATTTAAGGATTCTACCTCTACTGCTCAAGCAGCGGCTGAGTGTGCAGAACATGCAAGCCCAGCTGCCAGAGCTGTTGTAGAACTTTCAAGTCAATATTGTGTTGATGATGGTGGTTCATGCCACTTGGGATTCAAGGATGAAATGTTGGAACAAGGGCAATCGTTTCCTGGAGATGGTAATGGTAATTTTTCTATTTGCAGCCAGAATTGGAACATGAAATTTAAGGATTCTACCTCTGCTGCTCAAATAGCGACTGAGTTTGCAGAACATGCAATCCTAACTGCCAGAGCTGTTGTAGAACTTTCAAGGCAATATTGTTTTGATGATGGTGGTTCATGCCACTTGGTTTTCAAGGATGAAAGGTTGGAACATGGGCAATCATTTCGTGGAGATGGTAATGGTAATTTTTCTATTGGCAGGCAAAATTGGAATATGAAATTTAAGGATGCTACCTCTGCGGCTCAAGTAGTGACTTAGTTTGCAAAACATTCAAGCCTAGCTGCCAGAGCTGTTGTAGAACTTTCAAGGCAATATTGTGTTGATGATGGTGGTTTATGCCACTTAGTTTTCAAGGATGAAAGGTTGGAACATGGGCAATCATTTCCTAGAGATGGTAAGGGTAATTTTTCTATTGGCAGGCATAATTGGATTATAAAATTTAAGGATTCTACCTCTACTGCTCAAGCAGCGGCTGAGTGTGCAGAACATGCAAGCCTAGCTGCCAGAGCTGTTGTAGAACTTTCAAGTCAATATTGTGTTGATGATGGTGGTTTATTCCACTTGGGATTCAAGGATGAAAGGTTGGAACAAGGGCAATCGTTTACTGGAGATGATAATGGTAATTTTTCTATTGGCAGCCAGAATTGCAACATGAAATTTAAGGATTCTACCTCTGCTGCTCAAGTAGCGACTGAGTTTGCAGAACATGCAAGCCTAACTGCCAGAGCTGTTGTAGAACTTTCAAGGCAATATTGTGTTGATGATGGTGGTTCATGCCACTTAGTTTTGAAGGATGAAAGGTTGGAACATGGGCAATCATTTCCTAGAGATGGTAATGGTAATTTTTCTATTAGCAGGCATAATTGGAACATGAAATTTAAGGATACAACCTCTGCTGCTCAAGCAGCGGTTGAGTTTGCAGAACATGCAAGCCTAGCTGCCAGAGCTGTTGTAGAACTTTCAAGGCAATATTGTGTTGATGATGGTGGTTCATGCCACTTGGGTTTCAAGGATGAAAGGTTGGAACAAGGGCAATCATTTCCTGGAGATGGTAATGGTAATTTTTCTATTGGCAGGCAGAATTGGAACATGAAATTTAAGGATGCTACCTCTGCTGCTTAAGCAGCGGCTGAGTGTGCAGAACATGCATGCCTAGCTGCTAGAGCTGTTGTAGAACTTTCAAGGCAATATTCTGTTGATGATCGTGGTTCATGCCACTTGGGATTCAAGGATGAAAGGTTGGAACAAGGGCAATCATTTCCTGGAGATGGTAATGGTAATGTTTCTATTGGCAGCCAGAATTGGAACATGAAATTTAAGGATTCTACCTTTGCTGCTCAAGTAGCGACTGAGTTTGCAGAACATACAAGCCTAGCTGCCAGAGCTGTTGTAGAACTTTGAAGGCAATATTTTGTTGATGATGGTGGTTCATGCCACTGGGGTTTCAAGGATGAAAGGTTGGAACATGAGCAATCATTTCTTGGAGATGGTAATGGTAATTTTTCTATTGGCAGGCACAATTGGAATATGAAATTTAAGGATACAACCTCTGCTGCTCAAGCAGCGGTTGAGTTTGCAGAACATGCAAGCCTAGCTGCTAGAGCTGTTGTAGAACTTTCAAGGCAATATTGTGTTGATGATGGTGGTTCATGCCACTTGGGTTTCAAGGATGAAAGGTTGGAACATGGGCAATCATTTCCTCGAGATGGTAATGGTAATTTTTCTATTGGCAATCATAATTGGAATATAAAATTTAAGGATGCTACCTCTGCTGCTCAAGCAGCGGGTGAGTTTGCAGAACATGCAAGCCTAGCTGCCAGAGCTGTTGTAGAACTTTCAAGGCAGTATTGTGTTGATGATGGTGGTTCATGCCACTTGGGATTTAAGGATGAAAGGTTGGAACAAGGGCAATCATTTCCTGGAGATGGTAATGGTAATGTTTCTATTGGCAGCCAGAATTGGAACATGAAATTTAAGGATTCTACCTCTGCTGCTCAAGTAGCAACTGAGTTTGCAGAACATGCAAGCCTAGCTGCCAGAGCTGTTGTAGAACTTTCAAGGCAATATTGTGTTGATGATGGTGGTTCATGCCACTTGGATTTCAAGGATGAAAGGCTGGAACAAGGGAAATCATTTCCTGGAGATGGTAATGGTAATTTTTCTATTGGCAGGCATAATTGGAATATGAAATTTAAGGATGCTACCTCTGCTGCTCAAGCAGCGGTTGAGTTTGCAGAACATGCAAGCCTAGCTGCCAGAGCTGTTGTAGAACTTTCAAGGCAATATTGTGTTGATGATGGTGGTTCATGCCACTTGGGTTTCAAGGATGAAAGGTTGGAACAAGGACAATCATTTCCTAGAGATGGTAATGGTAATTTTTCTATTGGCAGGCAGAATTGGAACATGAAATTTAAGGATGCTACCTCTGCTGCTTAAGCAGCGGCTGAGTGTGCAGAACATGCATGCCTAGCTGCTAGAGCTGTTGTAAAACTTTAAAGGCAATATTGTGTTGATAATGGTGGTTCTTGCCACTTGGGATTCAAGGATGAAAGGTTGGAACAAGGGTAATCATTTCCTGGAGATGGTAATGGTAATGTTTCGATTGGCAGCCAGAATTGGAACATGAAATTTAAGGATTCTACCTCTGCTGCTCAAGTGGATACTGAGTTTGCAAAACATGCAAGCCTAGCTGCCAGAGCTGTTGTAGGACTTTCAAGGCAATATTGTGTTGATGATGGTGGTTCATGCCACTTAGTTTTAAAGGATGAAAGGTTGGAACATGCGCAATCATTTCTTGGAGATGGTAATGGTAATTTTTCTATTGGCAGGCATAATTGGAATATGAAATTTAAGGATGCTACCTCTGCTGCTCAAGCAGCGGTTGAGTTTGCAGAACATGCAAGCCTAGCTGCCAGAGCTGTTGTAGAACTTTCAAGGCAATATTGTGTTGATGATGGTGGTTCATGCCACTTGGGTTTCAAGGATGAAAGGTTGGAACAAGGACAATCATTTCCTGGAGATGGTAATGGTAATGTTTCTATTGGCAGCCAGAATTGGAACATGAAATTTAAGGATTCTACCTCTGCTGCTCAAGCAGCGGGTGAGTTTGCAGAACATGCAAGCCTAGCTGCCAGAGCTATTGTAGAACTTTCAAGGCAGTATTGTGTTGATGATGGTGGTTCATGCCACTTGGGATTCAAGGATGAAAGGTTGGAACAAGGGCAATCGTTTCCTGGAGATGGGAATGGTAATTTTTCTATTGGCAGCCAGAATTGGAACATGAAATTTAAGGATGCTTCCTCTGCTGCTCAAGTAGCGGTTGAGTTTGCAGAACATGCTAGCCTAGCTGCCAAAGCTGTTGTAGAACTTTCAAGGGAATATTGTGTTGATGATGGTGGTTCATGCCACTTGGATTTCAAGGATGAAAGGTTGGAACATGGGCAATTATTTTCTGGAGATGGTAATGGTAATTTTTCTATTGGCAGGCATAATTGGAATATGAAATTTAAGGATGCTACCTCTGCTGCTCAAGCAGCGGTTGAGTTTGTAGAACATGCAAGCCTAGCTGCCAGAGCTGTTGTAGAACTTTCAAGGCAATATTGTGTCGATAATGGTGGTTCATGCCACTTGGGTTTCAAGGATGAAAGGTTGGAACAAGGACAATCATTTCCTAGAGATGGTAATGGTAATTTTTCTATTGGCAGGCAAAATTGGAACATGAAATTTAAGGATGCTACCTCTGCTGCTTAAGCAGCGGCTGAGTGTGCAGAACATGCATGCCTAGCTGCTAGAGCTGTTGTAGAACTTTAAAGGCAATATTGTGTTGATAATGGTGGTTCTTGCCACTTGGGATTCAAGGATGAAAGGTTGGAACAAGGGCAATCATTTCCTGGAGATGGTAATGGTAATGTTTCGATTGGCAGCCAGAATTGGAACATGAAATTTAAGGATTCTACCTCTGCTGCTCAAGTGGATACTGAGTTTGCAAAACATGCAAGCCTAGCTGCCAGAGCTGTTGTAGAACTTTCAAGGCAATATTATGTTGATGATGGTGGTTCATGCCACTTAGTTTTAAAGGATGAAAGGTTGGAACATGAGCAATCATTTCCTGGAGATGGTAATGGTAATGTTTCTATTGGCATCCAGAATTGGAACATGAAATTTAAGGATTCTACCTCTGCTGCGCAAGCAGCAGGTGAGTTTGCAGAATATGCAAGCCTAGCTGCCAGAGCTATTGTAGAACTTTCAAGGCAGTATTGTGTTGATGATGGTGGTTCATGCCACTTGGGATTCAAGGATGAAAGGTTGGAACAAGGGCAATCGTTTCCTGGAGATGGTAATGGTAATTTTTCTATTGGCAGGCATAATTGGAATATGAAATTTAAGGATGCTACCTCTGCTGCTCAAGCAGCGGTTGAGTTTGCAGAACATGCAAGTCTAGCTGCCAGAGCTGTTGTAGAACTTTCAAGGCAATATTGTGTTGATGATGGTGGTTCATGCCACTTGGATTTCAAGGATGAAAGGTTGGAACATGGGCAATCATTTTCTGGAGATGGTAATGGTAATTTTTCTATTGGCAGGCATAATTGGAATATGAAATTTAAGGATGCTACCTCTGCTGCTCAAGCAGCGGTTGAGTTTGTAAAACATGCAAGCCTAGCTGCCAGAGCTGTTGTAGAACTTTCAAGGCAATATTGTGTCGATAATGGTGGTTCATGCCACTTGGGTTTCAAGGATGAAAGGTTGGAACAAGGACAATCATTTCCTAGAGATGGTAATGGTAATTTTTCTATTGGCAGGCAAAATTGGAACATGAAATTTAAGGATGCTACCTCTGCTGCTTAAGCAGCGGCTGAGTGTGCAGAACATGCTTGCCTAGCTGCTAGAGCTGTTGTAGAACTTTAAAGGCAATATTGTGTTGATAATGGTGGTTCTTGCCACTTGGGATTCAAGGATGAAAGGTTGGAACAAGGGCAATCATTTCCTGGAGATGGTAATGGTAATGTTTCGATTGGCAGCCAGAATTGGAACATGAAATTTAAGGATTCTACCTCTGCTGCTCAAGTGGATACTGAGTTTGCAAAACATGCAAGCCTAGCTGCCAGAGCTGTTGTAGAACTTTCACGGCAATATTGTGTTGATGATGGTGGTTCATGCCACTTGGATTTCAAGGATGAAAGGTTGGAACATGAGCAATCATTTCCTGGAGATGGTAATGGTAATGTTTCTATTGGCAGCCAGAATTGGAACATGAAATTTAAGGATTCTACCTCTGCTGCGCAAGCAGCAGGTGAGTTTGCAGAACATGCAAGCCTAGCTTCCAGAGCTATTGTAGAACTTTCAAGGCAGTATTGTGTTGATGATGGTGGTTCATGCCACTTGGGATTCAAGGATGAAAGGTTGGAACAAGGGCAATCGTTTCCTGGAGATGGTAATGGTAATTTTTCTATTGGCAGGCATAATTGGAATATGAAATTTAAGGATGCTACCTCTGCTGCTCAAGCAGCGGTTGAGTTTGCAGAACATGCAAGTCTAGCTGCCAGAGCTGTTGTAGAACTTTCAAGGCAATATTGTGTTGATGATGGTGGTTCATGCCACTTGGGTTTCAAGGATGAAAGGTTGGAACAAGGACAATCATTTCCTAGAGATGGTAATGGTAATTTTTCTATTGGCAGGCAGAATTGGAACATGAAATTTAAGGATGCTACCTCTGCTGCTTAAGCAGCGGCTGAGTGTGCAGAACATGCATGCCTAGCTGCTAGAGCTGTTGTAGAACTTTAAAGGCAATATTGTGTTGATAATGGTGGTTCTTTCCACTTGGGATTCAAGGATGAAAGGTTGGAACAAGGGCAATCATTTCCTGGAGATGGTAATGGTAATGTTTCTATTGGCAGCCAGAATTGGAACATGAAATTTAAGGATTCTACCTCTGCTGCTCAAGTAGCGACTGAGTTTGCAGAACATGCAAGCCTAGCTGCCAGAGCTGTTGTAGAACTTTCAAGGCAATATTGTGTTGATGATGGTGGTTCATGCCACTGGGGTTTCAAGGATGAAAGGTTTGAACAAGGGCAATCATTTCCTAGAGATGGTAATGGTAATGTTTCTATTGGCAGGCATAATTGGAACATGAAATTTAAGGATGCTACCTCTGCTGCTCAAGCAGTGGTTGAGTTTGCAGAACATGCAAGCCTAGCTGCCAAAGCTATTGTAGAACTTTCAAGGCAATATTGTGTTGATGATGGTGGTTCATGCCACTTGGGTTTCAAGGATGAAAGGTTGGAACATGGGCAATCATTTCCTGGAGATGGTAATGGTATTTTTTCAATTGGCAGGCATAATTGGAATATGAAATTTAAGGATGCTACCTCTGCTGCTCAAGTAGCGGTTGAGTTTGCAGAACATGCAAGCCTAGCTGCCAGAGCTGTTGTAGAACTTTCAAGGCAATATTGTGTTGATGATGGTGGTTCATGCCACTTGGATTTCAAGGATGAAAGGTTGGAACATGGGCAATCATTTCCTGGAGATGGTAATGGTAATTTTTCTATTGGCAGGCATAATTGGAATATGAAATTTAAGGATGCTACCTCTGCTGCTTAAGCAGCGGCTGAGTGTGCAGAACATGCATGCCTAGCTGCTAGAGCTGTTGTAGAACTTTAAAGGCAATATTGTGTTGATAATGGTGGTTCTTTCCACTTGGGATTCAAGGATGAAAGGTTGGAACAAGGGCAATCATTTCCTGGAGATGGTAATGGTAATGTTTCTATTGGCAGCCAAAATTGGAACATGAAATTTAAGGATTCTACCTCTGCTGCTCAAGTAGCGACTGAGTTTGCAGAACATGCAAGCCTAGCTGCCAGAGCTGTTGTAGAACTTTCAAGGCAATATTGTGTTGATGATGGTGGTTCATGCCACTGGGGTTTCAAGGATGAAAGGTTTGAACAAGGGCAATCATTTCCTAGAGATGGTAATGGTAATGTTTCTATTGGCAGGCATAATTGGAATATGAAATTTAAGGATGCTACCTCTGCTGCTCAAGCAGTGGTTGAGTTTGCAGAACATGCAAGCCTAGCTGCCAAAGCTATTGTAGAACTTTCAAGGCAATATTGTGTTGATGATGGTGGTTCATGCCACTTGGGTTTCAAGGATGAAAGGTTGGAACATGGGCAATCATTTCCTGGAGATGGTAATGGTATTTTTTCAATTGGCAGGCATAATTGGAATATGAAATTTAAGGATGCTACCTCTGCTGCTCAAGTAGCGGTTGAGTTTGCAGAACATGCAAGCCTAGCTGCCAGAGCTGTTGTAGAACTTTCAAGGCAATATTGTGTTGATGATGGTGGTTCATGCCACTTGGATTTCAAGGATGAAAGGTTGGAACATGGGCAATCATTTCCTGGAGATGGTAATGGTAATTTTTCTATTGGCAGGCATAATTGGAATATGAAATTTAAGGATGCTACCTCTGCTGCTTAAGCAGCGGCTGAGTGTGTAGAACATGCATGCCTAGCTGCTAGAGCTGTTGTAGAACTTTAAAGGCAATATTGTGTTGATAATGGTGGTTCTTTCCACTTGGGATTCAAGGATGAAAGGTTGGAACAAGGGCAATCATTTCCTGGAGATGGTAATGGTAATGTTTCTATTGGCAGCCAGAATTGGAACATGAAATTTAAGGATTCTACCTCTGCTGCTCAAGTAGCGACTGAGTTTGCAGAACATGCAAGCCTAGCTGCCAGAGCAGTTGTAGAACTTTCAAGGCAATATTGTGTTGATGATGGTGGTTCATGCCACTGGGGTTTCAAGGATGAAAGGTTTGAACAAGGGCAATCATTTCCTAGAGATGGTAATGGTAATGTTTCTATTGGCAGGCATAATTGGAATATGAAATTTAAGGATGCTACCTCTGCTGCTCAAGCAGTGGTTGAGTTTGCAGGACATGCAAGCCTAGCTGCCAAAGCTATTGTAGAACTTTCAAGGCAATATTGTGTTGATGATGGTGGTTCATGCCACTTGGGTTTCAAGGATGAAAGGTTGGAACATGGGCAATCATTTCCTGGAGATGGTAATGGTATTTTTTCAATTGGCAGGCATAATTGGAATATGAAATTTAAGGATGCTACCTCTGCTGCTCAAGTAGCGGTTGAGTTTGCAGAACATGCAAGCCTAGCTGCCAGAGCTGTTGTAGAACTTTCAAGGCAAATTTGTGTTGATGATGGTGGTTCATGCCACTTGGATTTCAAGGATGAAAGGTTGGAACATGGGCAATCATTTCCTGGAGATGGTAATGGTAATTTTTCTATTGGCAGGCATAATTGGAATATGAAATTTAAGGATGCTACCTCTGCTGCTTAAGCAGCGGCTGAGTGTGCAGAACATGCATGCCTAGCTGCTAGAGCTGTTGTAGAACTTTAAAGGCAATATTGTGTTGATAATGGTGGTTCTTGCCACTTGGGATTCAAGAATGAAAGGTTGGAACAAGGGCAATCATTTCCTGGAGATGGTAATGGTAATGTTTCGATTGGCAGCCAGAATTGGAACATGAAATTTAAGGATGCTATGTCACGACCCAACTGGAGGGTCATGACTAGCACCCGGGCCATACTTGCCGAGCACCAACGTATATTTTTTCTAACCTTCCTTATTATCTTTAAGGGCCGACAAGATCAATATAAATAGTAGACATGGATCATGAACATCCAACAATGAAAGATAATGTTATGAACATACATAACATGGGACGACAAGACTGTCAAGAACTATATATAAGGTACGAGCTATCATGATGCCATGAAAGACTATACAACAAAAATCAGCCGAAAAGGCATTCTAAACCTTATATAAGTCGACACCTGTCTATGAGCCTCTAAAGGAACATAAGTGCTACAACATTGCCGGAACAGGGCCCCGACATACTCATAATGTCTATAACAAAAATGCATACCAAGACCACGGCAAGTCCGGAGAAGGGATCTCGCCAATAACCGCTGAACTGGACAGCCTACTGTGGTGGGGGAGCTACGTCTACCTGTCTATAAGGACCTGTAGCATGACATGCAGCGTCCATAAATAAAAAGGACGTCAGTACGAATAAAGTACTGAGTATGTGAGGCAAGAAAGCATAAGTAAGAACAGTAATGTAAACAGGGATAGAGAATATACAACCTGTGATATCTGGGTACCTTTGAGGGCTACTGACGTGAAATAAATGATACATACATATATATACATAAACTTTTAAAACATACGCCTTTGTGGGCATCACCATCATCATATCGTACCCGGCCATAATAGGCTCGGTAAAACGTACCCGGCCATCATAGGGCTCGGTAAAATCGTACCCGGCCACGTGGAGCTCGGTAAAACCCAACTGATCAGTGGTTGCACAATAGGTGCCATACCCGGCCGACTATAGCGCGGCTCGGTAGAGTAAAATAGATACATATATATGATACATGCTGGACTCATTGGAATCACATTTTGAACCTTTCGGAGTGACGTAAGGTCGGTATCCTTCGTAAATGTTATTAGGATTAAATCTTCATCAAGAATCTTATAAGAATAAGGAACTACCAACAACATTGATAATATAAGAATAAGATAAGTAACATCAATATCAATTGTTTCATAAGAAGGGCAGCAATGTAAGTACTGCTACCTTCTAAGAGTAGAGTATCTTTGTGAGCTCGTTCATTATATTATGTACAATCGGAGTTGTGCAAAAGAATGAAGAGGATAGCCTCACATACCTTGTATATACTTCCCAACCTCAAGCTATGCAAATGTCACGACTCCTTAGTCTACAATAAGATAAATGACACTATCATTATCGTTTAAGCGTCGTAACTATTATGTATCGACCACAACCTATTTTACGATGAAACGGACAGCACCTCCCCTATTTATATGACTTCCCACAAGTCAATACAATCACCAAACAGCCCAAACAACATCATTAATAATCATATTGAGCCTCCAAAACAGTCCACCAACCAACAACATTACTACCAAGCCTTTCGATATATATTTCACAAGTTCTAGCTTCAATGACTTAGCTGCAACTTGGATAATCTTAAATATATATAGAGTAAGAGGTTCCTTATATTTAAACAGAAATAACAACTCCAATTTGACCTTAATTTTCCACGAAATATCCCTTCAATTCTGCCACAAGAACAAGGAAGCGAAACTAGCAATTAATTCGGGTTTTTCGGCACTAGAATTACTTTAGAAGACTTGAAATCACCTAGGGTTGATATTAAAAACTTGAAGGTGTATTTACAGAACATAAAGAACTTAAAACAACCTCCCACACGAGCTGGAACAACACAAAAATCAGCAACAACAAGAAGAACAAGAAACTTACTAGCGCCACGGGATTCCCGACACTTGATTTGTGTTGTTTGCCCTTTGTTTGGGTCTTGGATCATGAGAGAACCTTGAGAGAGTGTTTTTAGGGTTCTAAGGTCTGAATATACTGAAAATAATGACCTAAAACGGGTTTGAGGTATGTTAAATATATCCATATGTCTTAAACCGCCTTTGTGGGCCCCATAGAGCAGCTTGGCGCACTCTCGCGAAAACGCGAATATCTCTCTATTCCGAGATCGTATCGATGAACGGTTTAATGCGTTGGAAACTAGACTCAAAGATATTCAATTTGATAGGTAGATCACGCCATAATTCCAAGCACATTGGGAGAAAAATGCAGTAACATTTGACCTAATGTTTAAGTAAAATTATAAACCTAAGTTGCGACAACTTTTATCGACTTTTGTTTCATAACTCGCTTGACTTCAAGACTTATGATACGGATATTATATGATTCAAATACATTAAAACAAGACCTCTTGGGACAGTTAATCACCTCTAGTGTTACCCGAAAATACGGGTTACAACATCCTTGATTCGTTTAACTTCTAATACTTGTTAACCACTCTTATACACCCTTGTATCGTTTAAGACCAATAGGATTAACTTCTTATCATCTCAAAGATAATCTCTTCTTGGATTTACGTCGACTAACTTACGGCGTGATCTATGGTATGCGAATTTGGGTTGTAACACCCTCTCCCCCTTAGGAACATTCGTCCTCGAATGTAAGGGTTTATGGGGTGTCTAACTCATTGTGGATTCCGACGGAGATTTCCGGCTGAGTTTCCCCTATAAAATGGACACTAGCCAAACTTGCAAGCAGTTAAACCTAACCTATGGCCTTACAAGACTATACAAAGCATTATGGATATGTACATTATCTGCATATTACCATTTTGTATTAAAAAAAAGAGTATTCACAAGCTATTGCTTACCTCATAGAGCCGTTTCACCTTATAATGCGTCCTTCTTTCCCCCGGCATCCTCGTTATCTTCACTCTGGAATAGGTAAGGGTATTTAGACTTCATCTCCTCTTCTGCTTCCCATGTCATTTCTTCTATATTCTTGTTCCTCCATAATACTTTCACGGAAGCTACATCCTTTGTTCTCAGCTTGCGGACTTGTCGATCTAATATAGCCACTGGCACTTCATCATATGATAGATCCTTTGTAACTTGTACATCTTTGATAGGGACGACCCGAGAAGGGTCTCCAATACATTTCCTCAACATAGATACATGGAATACCGGGTGGACAAATTCCAATTCAGATGGCAATTCTAACTCGTAAGCAACCTGTCCAATTCGTCGAAGAATTTTGTACGGCCCAATATACCGCGGACTCAACTTACCCTTCTTCCCAAAACGCATAACACCCTTCATCGGCGAGATCTTCAGGAAAACCCAATCACCAACCTCAAATTCCAGATCACGACGTCGGACATCGGAATAAGACTTTTGCCTGCTTTGTGCCGTCCTCAGTCGATCTTGTATCACTTTCACCTTCTCAATGGCTTGGTGAATCAAATCTGGCCCATATAATTCTGTCTCACCGACTTTGAACCATCCAACTGGTGATCTACATCTCCTCCCGTACAGTGCCTCATACGGGACCATTTTAATACTGGAATGGTAGCTATTATTGTAGGCAAATTCTATAAGTGCCAGATGGTCATCCCAATTCCCCTTGAAATCTAGAACACATGCTCGTAGCATATCTTCAAGTGTCTGGATGGTACGTTCAGCCTGTCCGTCAGTCTGCGGATGGAATGCAGTGCTGAGATTTACTTGTGTGCCTAAACCCTTCTGAAAAGACCTCCAAAAGTTAGCCGTAAATTGAGCTCCTCGGTTTGATATAATAGATACCATCACACCATGAAGCCTAACAATCTCCTTGACATACAACTTCGCATAATCTTCATCCGTGTAAGTTGTCTTAACTGGTAGAAAATGGGCAGATTTTGTAAGTCGATGAACTATCACCCAGATGGAGTCAAACTTATGATAAGAGCGAGGTAATCCAATAATGAAGTCCATATTAATCACCTCCCATTTCCAGGTCGGAATCTCTATATTCTGAATCAATCCACTCTGTTTCTGATGCTCGATCTTTACTTGTTGACAATTAGGACACTGGGCTACAAATTCTGCAATAGACTTCTTCATGTTATCCCACCAATACTGCTCCTTAACGTCATGATACATCTTTGTCGAGCCCGGATGGATAGAATATCGGGACTGATGAATCTCAATCATAATCTTCTCTCGCAACCCTGCCACACTAGGCACACATAATCGGCCCTGGTATCTCAATGTCCCATCTCCTCCGATCTTGAAAGATGTAATCTTACACTACTGAATTCCCTCTCTCAATCTTACTAAGGTAGGATCTTCATATTGCCGTGCTTTTACCTCGGCTACCAAAGATGATTCTGCTGTATTTTGTACAGTAACACCTCCGTCATCAGAGTCCAACAATCTGATTCTCATATTGGCCAGCTGGTGAAGCTCTTTGGTCAACCCTTGTCTACCTGCCTCAATATGTATTAAGCTTCCCATTGACTTACGGCTGAGAGCATCTGCCACAACATTAGCTTTACCGGGATGGTACAATATCTCGACATCGTAGTCTTTCAGTAATTCAAGCCACCTACGCTGCCTCAAATTCAACTCCTTCTGCTTGAAGATGTATTGTAAACTCTTATAATCTGTGTAGATGTCAACATGGACGCCGTATAAGTAGTGCCGCCATATCTTCAAAGAATATATTACTGCAGCCAATTCCAAATCATGAGTCGGGTAATTCTTTTCATGCTTCTTCAATTGTCTTGATGCATAAGCAATCACCTTCCCACGTTGCATCAATACGCACCCCAAACCTATAACTGAGGCATCACAGTATACCACATAACCTTCTGTTCCTTCTGGGAGAGTGAGCACTGGCGCGGATGTCAATCAATTCTTTAGCTCCTGAAAACTATATTCACAAGCATCAGACCACTGGAACTTGGTAGCTTTCTGTGTTAACTTAGTCAATGGTGCTGATATAGAAGAAAACCCTTCTACAAACCGCCTATAATATCCTGCTAGCCCCAGGGAGCTGCAGACTTCTGACGGTGTTGTAGGTCTCGGCCAATTCTTCACTGCATCGATCTTCTGAGTGTCGACACTAATACCCTCATCAGATATCACATGGCCAAGGAATGCTACTGAGTTCAGCCAGAATTCACATTTAGAGAGATTAGCATATAACTTATGATCCTGAAGGGTCTGTAATACTATCCGCAAGTGGCCCGCATGTTCCGCCTCCGAACGAGAATACACCAGAATGTCATCAATGAATACGATCACGAACACATCAAGATAGGGCCTGAATACACTATTCATGAGATCCATAAAAGCTGCTGGGGCATTTGTTAGCCCGAACGACATCACCAAGAACTCAAAATGCCCATATCTTGTCCGGAAGGCCGTCTTTGGAATATCCTTCTCCTTAACCCTCACCTGATGATACCCTGAACGCAAGTCAATCTTGGAGAAATACTTGGCACCCTGGAGTTGGTCAAACAGGTCATCAATTCTTGGAAGTGGATACTTGTTCTTTATTGTAAACTTATTCAACTGTCGATAATCGATACACATCCTTAACGACCCATCTTTCTTCCGCACGAACAAGACTGGCGCACCCCAAGGTGAAGTGCTAGGCCTAATGAAACCCTTATCCAGCAAGTCCTTCAACTGTGCCTTCAACTCTCGCAACTCTGCCGGGGCCATCCTGTATGGAGGGATAGAGATCGGTTGAGTGTCAGGCAATGCATCAATGCTAAACTCAATCTCCCTTTCAGGAGGAAGGCCTGGGAGTTCATCTGGGAAAACATCTGGAAATTCATTGACCACGAGGATTAATTGTAGAGTAGGCAGCTTCGCCTCCGCATCGCTAACGCGAACAAGATGATAAATGTAACCTTTTGAGATCATCTTCCTTGCCTTAAGATAGGAAATAAACCTACCTTTCGGCGTAGCAATGTTCCCCTTCCATTCAATGGCGGGTTCACCTGGAAACTGAAACCTAACCATCTTCGTACGACAGTCAACATTTGCATAGCATGAGGCCAACCAGTCCATTCCCATTATCACATCGAAATCAACCATTTCTAACTCAAATAAATTTGCCGAGGTTTGACGACTACAAATCATCACAGTGCAACCTTTATATACCCTTCTAGCAATCACAGAATCTCCTATCGGAGTGGATACCGCAAGTGGTTTATTATTAATTCAGGTTCAATGCCAAACTTATTAGCCACAAAGGGTGTAACATATGATAAGGTAGATCCTGGATCAATTAGCTCATATACATCATAAGAAAACACAGACAATATACCTGTAACAACATCCGGAGATGACTCGAGATCTTGTCGACCTACTAGAGCATAGGTTCGATTTTGAGCACCACTCGAACTTGGCACTGAACCTCTACCTCTACCACGACCTATCGACTGTTGAAAACCTTGTGCTGGAGGTCGAACTGATGAGGAAGAACCAGACACAAATCCTGTCGGTCGAGCCATACCACCACCTCCTCTGTTAGGAAAATCCCGCATCATATGGCCAGGCTGTCTGCAAGAATAGCACGCATCGAAACCTCGACGGCACAGTCCAAAGTGGGCCTTGCCGCACTGATCACAACGAGGTGTTGGGGGTCTCGTCTGACTAGTATCTCTATGAAATTGTGAACCTGATGCCCTCGAACTCTGACCTGAACTAGAATAGGTAAATCGATCATACCGAGGCCTCTGAAACTGTGGAGGAGCACTAGCTACAGGTGGTGCCGAACTCCTCAAAGATTGGGGCCTGATACTGCCTCTGAACTCATCAGAATACCCTGCAAATCTCGCCCTCTTATGCTGGCCCCTATCCTGCTCCCTATCTGCCCTCTGCTGGCGGTTACGATCCTCTAGGGTTTGGGCATAAGCCTGAATATGGGAAATATCCATGCCCTCTACCAAGGAGGCTGTTGTGCACTCATTTATCAGATGTGGTCCCAACCCGTTCACGAATAGATGCACCCTATCACTCATTTCGGCCACCATATGGGGAGCATACCTTGCTAAAGAATCAAATTGTATACTATACTCTCGTACACTCATATTACCCTGTCGAAGGTTCAAGAACTTATTAGCTCTTGCTCGTCGTATCTCAACTGGCAAGTAGTGACGAAGAAAGGCCTCAGAAAATTCCTTCCACACGGCTGGAGGAGCGTTCGGACCCCTAGATCTCTCCCAACTATCATACCAGAAAACCGCTAAATCCCGTAACCGATAAGAAGCCAACTCTACTGCCTCCGTATCACTAGCATGCATAACCCGCAATGTACGATGAACCTGATCAATAAATGTTTGTGGGTCCTCCTTGGGATCTGATCCGGTAAACACTGGAGGGTCTAGATTAATAAAATCACGAACTCTCGCACTAACCGGTTTATCAGCAACACCGGTATTCTGCCTCTGAGCCTGAGCAGCTACCAAGCTAGTCAACAACTGCACCGCACTGCGCATATCGTGGTCTGTAGTGCCAGACGGGGGAACTGGATCTACTGGGTGCCTCCTAATATCCTCTGGAGGAGATGGCGAGGTATGAGACGGCATCTCACTCTGAGCCTCACTTTGGCCTGCTCTGGCTGGAGGCACCTGAATGTTACCCTCTCCCACAGTTGTATCAAGTCGTTTACTAATCGCTTGCTTCCTAGTTGAAGGCATCGCTGAAAGAAAATAAGGTGAATATTAGATATGAACACTTACGACTCAACTCTATGCACGATCTAGATTCAGGAAGAAGGTAACAACCCTAGATGTCACGTAGCCTCCTGATTATAAATGTGGCGCGCTACACATCCATAATCAAAACTCTACTAGACATGGCTCATAGACAACCCCTAGGACAGACATGCTCTGATACAAAGTTTGTCACGACCCAACTGGAGGGTCATGACTAGCACCCGGGCCATAATTGCCGAGCACCAACGTACATTTTATCTAACCTTCATTATTATCTTTAAGGGCCGACAAGATCAATATAAATAGTAGACATGGATCATGAACATCCAACAATGAAAGATAATGTTATGAACATACATAACATGGGACGACAAGACTGTCAAGAACTATATATAAGGTACGAGCTATCATGATGCCATGAAAGACTATACAACAAAAATCAGCCAAAAAGGCATTCTAAACCTTATATAAGTCGACACCTGTCTATGAGCCTCTAAAGGAACATAAGTGCTACAACATTGCTGGAACAGGGCCCCGACAAACCCATAATGTCTATAACAAAAATGCATACCAAGACCACGACAAGTCCGGAGAAGGGATCTCGCCCATAACCGCTGAACTGGACAGCCTACTGTGGTGGGGGAGCTACGTCTACCTGTCTATAAGGACCTGCAGCATGACATGCAGCGTCCACAAATAAAAAGGACGTCAGTACGAATAAAGTACTGAGTATGTGAGGCAAGAAAGCATAAGTAAGAACAGTAATGTAAACAAGGATAGAGAATATACAACCTGTGACATCTGGGTACCTCTGAGGGCTACTGACGTGAAATACATGATACATACATATATATACATAAACTTTTAAAACATACGCCTTTGTGGGCATCACCATCATCATATCGTACCCGGCCATAATAGGCTCGGTAAAACGTACCCGGCCATCATAGGGCTCGGTAGAATCGTACCCGGCCACGTGGAGCTCGGTAAAACCCAACTGATCAGTGGTTGCACAATAGGTGCCATACCCGGCCGACTATAGCGCGGCTCGGTAGAGTAAAATAGATACATATATATGATGCATGCTGGACTCATTGGAATCACATTTTGAACCTTTCGGAGTGACGTAAGGTCGGTATCCTTCGTACATGTTATTAGGATTAACTCTTCATCAAGAATCTTATAAGAATAAGGAACTACCAACAACATTGATAATATAAGAATAAGAGAAGTAACATCAATATCAATCGTTTCATAAGAAGGGCAGCAATGTAAGTACTGCTAGCTTCTAAGAGTAGAGTATCTTTGGGAGCTCGTTCATTACATTATGTACAATCGGAGTCGTGCAAAAGAATGAAGGGGATAGCCTCACATACCTTGTATATACTGCCCAACCTCAAGCTATGCAAATGTCACGACTCCTTAGTCTACAATAAGACAAATGACACTATCATTATCGTTTAAGCGTCGTAACTATTATGTATCGACCACAACCTATTTTACGATGAAACGGACAGCACCTCCCCTATTTATATGACTTCCCACAAGTCAATACAATCACCAAACAGCCCAAACAACATCATTAATAATCATATTGAGCCTCCAAAACAGTCCACCAACCAACAACATTACTACCAAGCCTTTCGATATATATTTCACAAGTTCTAGCTTCAATGACTTAGCTGCAACTTGGATAATCTTAAATATCTATAGAGTAAGGGGTTCCTTACCTTTAAACAGAAAGAACAACTCCAATTTGACCTTAATGTTCCACGAAATATCCCTCAAATTCTGCCACAAGAACAAGGAAGCGAAACTAGCAATCAATTTGGGCTTTTCGGAACTAGAATTACTTTAGAAGACTTGAAATCACCTAGGGTTGATATTAAGAACTTTAAGGAGTATTTACAGAACATAAAACACTTAAAACAACCTCCAACACGAGCTGGAACAACACAAAAATCAGCAACAACAAGAAGAACAAGAAACTTACTAGCGCCACGGGATTCCCGACACTTGATTTGTGTTGTTTGCCCTTTGTTTGGGTCTTGGATCATGAGAGAACCTTGAGAGAGTGTTTTTAGGTGTCTAGGGTCTGAAGAGAATGAAAATAATGACTTGAAACGGGGTTGAGGTATCTTATATATATCCATATGTCTTAAACCGCCTTTGTGGGCCCCATAGAGAGCAGCTTGGCGCACTCTCGCGAAAATGCAAATATCTCTCTATTCCGAGATCGTATCGACAAATGGTTTAATGCGTTGGAAACTAGACTCATAGATATTCAATTTTATAGGTAGATCACCCCATAATTCCAAGCACATTGGGAGAAAAATGAAGTAACATTTTACCTAATGTTTAAGTAAACTTATAAACCTAAGTTGCGACAACTTTTATCGACTTTTGTTTCATAACTCGCTTGACCTCATGACTTATGATACGGATATTATATGATTCAAATATATTAAAACAAGACCTCTTGGGACAGTTAATCACCTCTAGTGTTACCCGAAAATACAGGTTACAACATCCTTGATTCGTTTAACTTCAAATACTTGTTAACCCCTCTTATACACCCTTGTATCGTTTAAGACCAATAGGATTAACTTCTTATGATCTCAAAGATAATCTCTTCTTGGATTTACGTCTACTAACTAACGACGTGATCTAAGGTACGCAAATTTGGGTTGTAACATGCTACCTCTGCTGCTCAAGTAATGACTGAGTTTGCAGAACATGCAAGCCTAGCTGCCAGAGCTGTTGTAGAACTTTCAAGGCAATATTGTGTTGATGATGGTGGTTCATGCCACTTAATTTTCAAGGATGAAAGGTTGGAACATGGGAAATCATTTCCTGGAGATGGTAATGGTAATTCTTCTATTGGCAGGCATAATTGGAATATAAAATTTAAGGATTCTACCTCTACTGCTCAAGCAGCGGCTGAGTTTGCAGAACATGAAAGCCTAGGTGCCAGAGATGTTGTAGAACTTTCAAGGCAATATTGTGTTGATGATGGTGGTTCATGCCACTTGGTTTTCAAGGATGAAAGGTTGGAACAAAGGCAATCATTTCCTGGAGATGGTAATGGTAAGTTTTCTATTGGCAGGCAGAATTGGAACATGAAATTTAAGGTTACTACCTCTGCTTCTCAAGTAGCGGCTGAGTGTGCAGAACATGCAAGCCTAGCTGCCAGAGCTGTTGTAGAACTTTCAAGTCAATATTGTGTTGATGATGGTTCTTCATGCCACTTGGGATTCAAGGATGAAAGGTTTGAACAAGGGCAATCGTTTCCTGGAGATGGTAATGGTAATTTTTCTATTGGCAGCCAGAATTGGAACATGAAATTTAAGGATTCTACCTCTGCTGCTCAAGTAGCAACTGAGTTTGCAGAACATGCAAGCCTAGCTGCCAGAGCTGTTGTAGAACTTTCAAGGCAATATTGTGTTGATGATGGTGGTTCATTCCACTTAGTTTTAAAGGATGAAAGGTTGGAACATGAGCAATCATTTCCTGGAGATGGTAATGGTAATATTTCTATTGGCAGGCATAATTGGAATATGAAATTTAAGGATGCTACCTCTGCTGCTCAAGCAACGGTTGAGTTTGTAGAACATGAAAGCCTAGCTGCCAGAGCTGTTGTAGAACTTTCAAGGCAATATTGTGTTGATGGTGGTGGTTCATGCCACTTGGTTTTCAAGGATGAAAGGTTGGAACATGGGCAATCATTTCCTGGAGATCGTAATGGTAATTTTTCTATTGGCAGGCAGAATTGGAACATGAAATTTAAGGATGCTACCAATGCTACTCAAGCAGCGGCTGAGTTTACAGAACATGCAAGCCTAGCTGCCACAGCTGTTGTAGAACTTTCAAGGCAATATTGAGTTGATGATTATGGTTCATGCCACTTAGTTTTCAAGGATGAAAGGTTGGAACATGGGTAATCGTTTCCTTGAGGTGGTAATGGTAATTTTTCTGTTGTCAGTCAGAATTGGAGCATGAAATTTAAGGATGCTACATCTGCTGCTCAAGTAGCGACTGAGTTTGCAAAACATGCAAGCCTAGCTACAAATGTTGTTGTATAACTTTCAAGGCAATATTGAGTTGATGATGGTGGTTCATGCCACTTAGGTTTCAAGGATGAAAGGTTGGAACGTGGGCAAGCATTTCCTGGAGATGTTTATGTAAATTTTTCTGTTGGCAAGCAGAATTGGAACTTGAAATTTAAGGATGCTACCTCTGCTGCTCAAGTAGCGGCTGAGTTTGCAGAACATGCAAGCCTAGCTGCCAGAGTTGTTGTAGAACTTTCAAGGCAATATTGTGTTGATGATGGTGGTTCAGGCCACTTAGGTTTCCAGGATGAAAGGTTGGAACATGGGCAATCATTTCTTGGAGATGGTAATGGTAATTTTTCTATTGGCAGGCAGAATTGGAACATGAAATTTAAGGATGCTACCATTGCTACTCAAGCAGCGGCTGAGCTTGCAGAACATGCAAGCCTAGCTGCCAGAGCAGTTGTAGAACTTTTGAGGCAATATTGTGTTGATTATGATGGTTCATGCTACTTAGGTTTCAAGGATAAAAGGTTGGAACATGGGAAAGCGTTTCCTGGAGATGGTAATGTTAATTTTTCTATTAGCAAGCAGAATTGGAACATGAAATTTAAGAATGCTACCTCTGCTGCTCAAGCAGTGGCTGAGTTTGCAGAACATGCAAGCCTAGCTGCTAGAGCTGTTGTCGAACTTTCAAGGCGATATTGTGTTGATGAAGGTGGTTCATGACACTTAGGTTTCAAGGATAAAATGTTGGAACATGGGCAATCATTTCCTGGAGATGGTAATGGTAATTTTTCTATTGGCAGGCAGAATTGGAACATGAAATTTAAGGATGCTACCATTGCTACTCAAGCAGCGACTGAGTTTGCAGAACATGCAAGCCTAGCTGCCAGAGCTATTGTAGAACTTTCAAGGCAATATTGAGTTGATGATTATGGTTCATGCCACTTAGTTTTCAAGGATTTTTCTGTTGGCAGGCAGAATTGGAGCATGAAATTTAAGGATGCTACCTCTGCTGCTCAAGTAGAGACTGAGTTTGCAAAACATGCAAGCCTAGCTACAAATGTTGTTGTATAACTTTCAAGGCAATATTGAGTTGATGATGGTGGTTCATGCCACTTAGGTTTCAAGGATGAAAGGTTGGAACGTGCGCAAGCATTTCCTGGAGATGGTTATGTTAATTTTTCTGTTGGCAAGCAGAATTGGAACATGAAATTTAAGGATGCTACCTCTGCTGCTCAAGTAGCGGCTGAGTTTGCAGAACATGCAAGCCTAGCTGCCAGAGCTGTTGTAGAACTTTCAAGGCAATATTGTGTTGATAATGGTGGTTCAGGCCACTTAGGTTTCCAGGATGAAAGGTTGGAACATGGGCAATCATTTCTTGGAGATGGTAATGGTAATTTTTCTATTGGCAGGCAGAATTGGAACATGAAATTTAAGGATGCTACCATTGCTACTCAAGCAGCGGCTGAGCTTGCAGAACATGCAAGCCTAGCTGCCAGAGGAGTTGTAGAACTTTTGAGGCAATATTGTGTTGATTATGATGGTTCATGCTACTTAGGTTTCAAGGATAAAAGGTTGGAACATGGGAAAGCGTTTCCTGGAGATGGTAATGTTAATTTTTCTATTAGCAAGCAGAATTGGAACATGAAATTTAAGAATGCTACCTCTGCTGCTCAAGCAGTGGCTGAGTTTGCAGAACATGCAAGCCTAGCTGCTAGAGCTGTTGTCGAACTTTCAAGACGATATTGTGTTGATGAAGGTGGTTCATGACACTTAGGTTTCAAGGATAAAATGTTGGAACATGGGCAATCATTTCCTGGAGATGGTAATGGTAATTTTTCTATTGGCAGGCAGAATTGGAACATGAAATTTAAGGATGCTACCATTGCTACTCAAGCAGCGACTGAGTTTGCAGAACATGCAAGCCTAGCTGCCAGAGCTATTGTAGAACTTTCAAGGCAATATTGAGTTGATGATTATGGTTCATGCCACTTAGTTTTCAAGGATTTTTCTGTTGGCAGGCAGAATTGGAGCATGAAATTTAAGGATGCTACCTCTGCTGCTCAAGTAGAGACTGAGTTTGCAAAACATGCAAGCCTAGCTACAAATGTTGTTGTATAACTTTCAAGGCAATATTGAGTTGATGATGGTGGTTCATGCCACTTAGGTTTCAAGGATGAAAGGTTGGAACGTGCGCAAGCATTTCCTGGAGATGGTTATGTTAATTTTTCTGTTGGCAAGCAGAATTGGAACATGAAATTTAAGGATGCTACCTCTGCTGCTCAAGTAGCGGCTGAGTTTGCAGAACATGCAAGCCTAGCTGCCAGAGCTGTTGTAGAACTTTCAAGGCAATATTGTGTTGATAATGGTGGTTCAGGCCACTTAGGTTTCCAGGATGAAAGGTTGGAACATGGGCAATCATTTCCTGGAGATGGTAATGGTAATTTTTCTATTGGCAGGCAGAATTGGAACATGAAATTTAAGGATGCTACCATTGCTACTCAAGCAGCGGCTGAGCTTGCAGAACATGCAAGCCTAGCTGCCAGAGGAGTTGTAGAACTTTTGAGGCAATATTGTGTTGATTATGATGGTTCATGCTACTTAGGTTTCAAGGATAAAAGGTTGGAACATGGGAAAGCGTTTCCTGGAGATGGTAATGTTAATTTTTCTATTAGCAAGCAGAATTGGAACATGAAATTTAAGAATGCTACCTCTGCTGCTCAAGCAGCGGCTGAGTTTGCAGAACATGCAAGCCTAGCTGCTAGAGCTGTTGTAGAACTTTCAAGGCAATATTGTGTTGATGAAGGTGGTTCATGCCACTTAGGTTTCAAGGATAAAAGGTTCGAACATGGGCAATCATTTCCTGGAGATGGTAATGGTAATTTTTCTATTGGCAGGCAGAATTGGAACATGAAATTTAAGGATGCTACCATTGCTACTCAAGCAGCGGCTGAGTTTGCAGAACATGCAAGCCTAGCTGCCAGAGCTATTGTAGAACTTTCAAGGCAATATTGAGTTGATGATTATGGTTCATGCCACTTAGTTTTCAAGGATTTTTCTGTTGGCAGGCAGAATTGGAGCATGAAATTTAAGGATGCTACCTCTGCTGCTCAAGTAGAGGCTGAGTTTGCAAAACATGCAAGCCTAGCTACAAATGTTGTTGTATAACTTTCAAGGCAATATTGAGTTGATGATGGTGGTTCATGCCACTTAGGTTTCAAGGATGAAAGGTTGGAACGTGCGCAAGCATTTCCTGGAGATGGTTATGTTAATTTTTCTGTTGGCAAGCAGAATTGGAACATGAAATTTAAGGATGCTACCTCTGCTGCTCAAGTAGCGGCTGAGTTTGCAGAACATGCAAGCCTAGCTGCCAGAGCTGTTGTAGAACTTTCAAGGCAATATTGTGTTGATAATGGTGGTTCAGGCCACTTAGGTTTCCAGGATGAAAGGTTGGAACATGGGCAATCATTTCCTGGAGATGGTAATGGTAATTTTTCTATTGGCAGGAAGAATTGGAACATGAAATTTAAGGATGCTACCATTGCTACTCAAGCAGCGGCTGAGTTTGCAGAACATGCAAGCCTAGCTGCCAGAGCAGTTGTAGAACTTTTGAGGCAATATTGTGTTGATTATGATGGTCCATGCTACTTAGGTTTCAAGGATAAAAGTTTGGAACATGGGAAAGTGTGTCCTGGAGATGGTAATGTTAATTTTTCTATTAGCAAGCAGAATTGGAACATGAAATTTAAGAATGCTACCTCTGCTGCTCAAGCAGCGGCTGAGTTTGCAGAACATGCAAGCCTAGCTGCTAGAGCTGTTGTAGAACTTTCAAGGCAATATTGTGTTGATGAAGGTGGTTCATGCCACTTAGGTTTCAAGGATAAAAGGTTCGAACATGGGCAATC
This sequence comes from Nicotiana tomentosiformis, assembly GCF_000390325.3. NCBI lineage: Eukaryota > Viridiplantae > Streptophyta > Magnoliopsida > Solanales > Solanaceae > Nicotiana > Nicotiana tomentosiformis. Next base: position 540,658 of record NW_027174572.1, read on the forward strand.
ATTTCCTGGAGATGGTAATGGTAATTTTTCTATTGGCACGCAGAATTGGAACATGAAATTTAAGGATGCTACCATTGCTACTCAAGCAGCGGCTGAGTTTGCAGAACATGCAAGCCTAGCTGCCAGAGCTATTGTAGAACTTTCAAGGCAATATTGAGTTGATGATTATGGTTCATGCCACTTAGTTTTCAAGGATTTTTCTGTTGGCAGGCAGAATTGGAGCATGAAATTTAAGGATGCTACCTCTGCTGCTCAAGTAGAGGCTGAGTTTGCAAAACATGCAAGCCTAGCTACAAATGTTGTTGTATAACTTTCAAGGCAATATTGAGTTGATGATGGTGGTTCATGCCACTTAGGTTTCAAGGATGAAAGGTTGGAACGTGGGCAAGCATTTCCTGGAGATGGTTATGTAAATTTTTCTGTTGGCAAGCAGAATTGGAACATGAAATTTTAGGATGCTACCTCTGCTGCTCAAATAGCGGCTGAGTTTGCAGAACATGCAAGCCTAGCTGCCAGAGCTGTTGTAGAACTTTCAAGGCAATATTGTGTTGATGATGGTGGTTCAGGCCACTTAGGTTTCCAGGATGAAAGGTTGGAACATGGGCAATCATTTCCTGGAGATGGTAATGGTAATTTTTCTATTGGCAGGCAGAATTGGAACATGAAATTTAAGGATGCTACCATTGCTACTCAAGCAGCGGCTGAGCTTGCAGAACATGCAAGCCTAGCTGCCAGAGCAGTTGTAGAACTTTTGAGGCAATATTGTGTTGATTATGATGGTTCATGCTACTTAGGTTTCAAGGATAAAAGGTTGGAACATGGGAAAGCGTTTCCTGGAGATGGTAATGTTAATTTTTCTATTAGCAAGCAGAATTGGAACATGAAATTTAAGAATGCTACCTCTGCTGCTCAAGCAGCGGCTGAGTTTGCAGAACATGCAAGCCTAGCTGCTAGAGCTGTTGTAGAACTTTCAAGGCAATATTGTGTTGATGAAGGTGGTTCATGCCACTTAGGTTTCAAGGATAAAAGGTTCGAACATGGGCAATCATTTCCTGGAGATGGTAATGGTAATTGTTCTATTGGCACGCAGAATTGGAACATGAAATTTAAGGATGCTACCATTGCTACTCAAGCAGCGGCTGAGTTTGCAGAACATGCAAGCCTAGCTGCCAGAGCTATTGTAGAACTTTCAAGGCAATATTGAGTTGATGATTATGGTTCATGCCACTTAGTTTTCAAGGATTTTTCTGTTGGCAGGCAGAATTGGAGCATGAAATTTAAGGATGCTACCTCTGCTGCTCAAGTAGAGGCTGAGTTTGCAAAACATGCAAGCCTAGCTACAAATGTTGTTGTATAACTTTCAAGGCAATATTGAGTTGATGATGGTGGTTCATGCCACTTAGGTTTCAAGGATGAAAGGTTGGAACGTGCGCAAGCATTTCCTGGAGATGGTTATGTTAATTTTTCTGTTGGCAAGCAGAATTGGAACATGAAATTTAAGGATGCTACCTCTGCTGCTCAAGTAGCGGCTGAGTTTGCAGAACATGCAAGCCTAGCTGCCAGAGCTGTTGTAGAACTTTCAAGGCAATATTGTGTTGATAATGGTGGTTCAGGCCACTTAGGTTTCCAGGATGAAAGGTTGGAACATGGGCAATCATTTCCTGGAGATGGTAATGGTAATTTTTCTATTGGCAGGAAGAATTGGAACATGAAATTTAAGGATGCTACCATTGCTACTCAAGCAGCGGCTGAGTTTGCAGAACATGCAAGCCTAGCTGCCAGAGCAGTTGTAGAACTTTTGAGGCAATATTGTGTTGATTATGATGGTCCATGCTACTTAGGTTTCAAGGATAAAAGTTTGGAACATGGGAAAGTGTGTCCTGGAGATGGTAATGTTAATTTTTCTATTAGCAAGCAGAATTGGAACATGAAATTTAAGAATGCTACCTCTGCTGCTCAAGCAGCGGCTGAGTTTGCAGAACATGCAAGCCTAGCTGCTAGAGCTGTTGTAGAACTTTCAAGGCAATATTGTGTTGATGAAGGTGGTTCATGCCACTTAGGTTTCAAGGATAAAAGGTTCGAACATGGGCAATCATTTCCTGGAGATGGTAATGGTAATTTTTCTATTGGCACGCAGAATTGGAACATGAAATTTAAGGATGCTACCATTGCTACTCAAGCAGCGGCTGAGTTTGCAGAACATGCAAGCCTAGCTGCCAGAGCTATTGTAGAACTTTCAAGGCAATATTGAGTTGATGATTATGGTTCATGCCACTTAGTTTTCAAGGATTTTTCTGTTGGCAGGCAGAATTGGAGCATGAAATTTAAGGATGCTACCTCTGCTGCTCAAGTAGAGGCTGAGTTTGCAAAACATGCAAGCCTAGCTACAAATGTTGTTGTATAACTTTCAAGGCAATATTGAGTTGATGATGGTGGTTCATGCCACTTAGGTTTCAAGGATGAAAGGTTGGAACGTGGGCAAGCATTTCCTGGAGATGGTTATGTAAATTTTTCTGTTGGCAAGCAGAATTGGAACATGAAATTTTAGGATGCTACCTCTGCTGCTCAAATAGCGGCTGAGTTTGCAGAACATGCAAGCCTAGCTGCCAGAGCTGTTGTAGAACTTTCAAGGCAATATTGTGTTGATGATGGTGGTTCAGGCCACTTAGGTTTCCAGGATGAAAGGTTGGAACATGGGCAATCATTTCCTGGAGATGGTAATGGTAATTTTTCTATTGGCAGGCAGAATTGGAACATGAAATTTAAGGATGCTACCATTGCTACTCAAGCAGCGGCTGAGCTTGCAGAACATGCAAGCCTAGCTGCCAGAGCAGTTGTAGAACTTTTGAGGCAATATTGTGTTGATTATGATGGTTCATGCTACTTAGGTTTCAAGGATAAAAGGTTGGAACATGGGAAAGCGTTTCCTGGAGATGGTAATGTTAATTTTTCTATTAGCAAGCAGAATTGGAACATGAAATTTAAGAATGCTACCTCTGCTGCTCAAGCAGCGGCTGAGTTTGCAGAACATGCAAGCCTAGCTGCTAGAGCTGTTGTAGAACTTTCAAGGCAATATTGTGTTGATGAAGGTGGTTCATGCCACTTAGGTTTCAAGGATAAAAGGTTCGAACATGGGCAATCATTTCCTGGAGATGGTAATGGTAATTGTTCTATTGGCACGCAGAATTGGAACATGAAATTTAAGGATGCTACCATTGCTACTCAAGCAGCGGCTGAGTTTGCAGAACATGCAAGCCTAGCTGCCAGAGCTATTGTAGAACTTTCAAGGCAATATTGAGTTGATGATTATGGTTCATGCCACTTAGTTTTCAAGGATTTTTCTGTTGGCAGGCAGAATTGGAGCATGAAATTTAAGGATGCTACCTCTGCTGCTCAAGTAGAGGCTGAGTTTGCAAAACATGCAAGCCTAGCTACAAATGTTGTTGTATAACTTTCAAGGCAATATTGAGTTGATGATGGTGGTTCATGCCACTTAGGTTTCAAGGATGAAAGGTTGGAACGTGGGCAAGCATTTCCTGGAGATGGTTATGTAAATTTTTCTGTTGGCAAGCAGAATTGGAACATGAAATTTAAGGATGCTACCTCTGCTGCTCAAGTAGCGGCTGAGTTTGCAGAACATGCAAGCCTAGCTACCAGAGCTTTTGTAGAACTTTCAAGGCAATATTGTGTTGATGATGGTGGTTCAGGCCACTTAGGTTTCCAGGATGAAAGGTTGGAACATGGGCAATCATTTCTTGGAGATGGTAATGGTAATTTTTCTATTGGCAGGCAGAATTGGAACATGAAATTTAAGGATGCTACCATTGCTACTCAAGCAGCGGCTGAGCTTGCAGAACATGCAAGCCTAGCTGCCAGAGCAGTTGTAGAACTTTTGAGGCAATATTGTGTTGATTATGATGGTTCATGCTACTTAGGTTTCAAGGATAAAAGGTTGGAACATGGGAAAGTGTTTCCTAGAGATGGTAATGTTAATTTTTCTATTAGCAAGCAGAATTGGAACATGAAATTTAAGAATGCTACCTCTGCTGCTTAAGCAGCGGCTGAGTTTGCAGAACATGCAAGCCTAGCTGCTAGAGCTGTTGTAGAACTTTCAAGGCAATATTGTGTTGATGAAGGTGGTTCATGACACTTAGGTTTCAAGGATAAAAGGTTGGAACATGGGCAATCATTTCCTGGAGATGGTAATGGTAATTTTTCTATTGACAGGCAGAATTGGAACATGAAATTTAAGGATGCTACCATTACTACTCAAGCAGCGGCTGAGTTTGCAGAACATGCAAGCCTAGCTGCCAGAGCTATTGTAGAACTTTCAAGGCAATATTGAGTTGATGATTATGGTTCATGCCACTTAGTTTTCAAGGATTTTTCTGTTGGCAGGCAGAATTGGAGCATGAAATTTAAGGATGCTACCTCTGCTGCTCAAGTAGAGACTGAGTTTGCAAAACATGCAAGCCTAGCTACAAATGTTGTTGTATAACTTTCAAGGCAATATTGAGTTGATGATGGTGGTTCATGCCACTTAGGTTTCAAGGATGAAAGGTTGGAACGTGGGCAACCATTTCCTGGAGATGGTTTTGTTAATTTTTCTGTTGGCAAGCAGAATTGGAACATGAAATTTAAGGATGCTACCTCTGCTGCTCAAGTAGCGGCTGAGTTTGCAGAACATGCAAGCCTAGCTGCCAGAGCTGTTGTAGAACTTTCAAGGCAATATTGTGTTGATGATGGTGGTTCAGGCCACTTAGGTTTCCAGGATGAAAGGTTGGAACATGGGCAATCATTTCCTGGAGATGGTAATGGTAATTTTTCTATTGGCAGAAAGAATTGGAACATTAAATTTAAGGATGCTACCATTGCTACTCAAGCAGCGGCTGAGTTTGCAGAACATGCAAGCCTAGCTGCCAGAGCAGTTGTAGAGCTTTTGAGGCAATATTGTGTTGATTATGATGGTCCATGCTACTTAGGTTTCAAGGATAAAAGTTTGGAACATGGGAAAGCGTTTCCTGGAGATGGGAATGTTAATTTTTCTATTGGCAAGCAGAATTGGAACATGAAATTTAAGAATGCTACCTCTGCTGCTCAAGAAGCGGCTGAGTTTGCAGAACATGCAAGCCTAGCTGCTAGTGCTGTTGTAGAACTTTCAAGGCAATATTGTGTTGATGAAGGTGGTTCATGCCACTTAGGTTTCAAGGATAAAAGGTTCGAACATCGGCAATCATTTCCTGGAGATGGTAATGGTAATTTTTCTATTGCCAGGCAGAATTGGAACATGAAATTTAAGGATGCTACCATTGCTACTCAAGCAGCGGCTGAGTTTGCAGAACATGCAAGCCTAGCTGCCAGAGCTATTGTAGAACTTTCAAGGCAATATTGAGTTGATGATTATTGTTCATGCCACTTAGTTTTCAAGGATTTTTCTGTTGGCAGGCAGAATTGGAGCATGAAATTTAAGGATGCTACCTCTGCTGCTCAAGTAGAGACTGAGTTTGCAAAACATGCAAGCCTAGCTACAAATGTTGTTGTATAACTTTCAAGGCAATATTGAGTTGATGATGGTGGTTCATGCCACTTAGGTTTCAAGGATGAAAGGTTGGAACGTGGGCAAGCATTTCCTGGAGATGGTTATGTTAATTTTTCTGTTGGCAAGCAGAATTGGAACATGAAATTTAAGGATGCTACCTCTGCTGCTCAAGTAGCGGCTGAGTTTGCAGAACATGCAAGCCTAGCTGCCAGAGCTGTTGTAGAACTTTCAAGGCAATATTGTGTTGATGATGGTGGTTCAGGCCACTTAGGTTTCCAGGATGAAATGTTGGAACATGGGCAATCATTTCCTGGAGATGGTAATGGTAATTTTTCTATTGGCAGGAAGAATTGGAACATTAAATTTAAGGATGCTACCATTGCTACTCAAGCAGCGGCTGAGTTTGCAGAACATGCAAGCCTAGCTGCTAGAGCAGTTGTAGAGCTTTTGAGGCAATATTGTGTTGATTATGATGGTCCATGCTACTTAGGTTTCAAGGATAAAAGTTTGGAACATGGGAAAGCGTTTCCTGGAGATGGGAATGTTAATTTTTCTATTGGCAAGCAGAATTGGAACATGAAATTTAAGAATGCTACCTCTGCTGCTCAAGAAGCGGCTGAGTTTGCAGAACATGCAAGCCTAGCTGCTAGTGCTGTTGTAGAACTTTCAAGGCAATATTGTGTTGATGAAGGTGGTTCATGCCACTTAGGTTTCAAGGATAAAAGGTTCGAACATCGGCAATCATTTCCTGGAGATGGTAATGGTAATTTTTCTATTGCCAGGCAGAATTGGAACATGAAATTTAAGGATGCTACCATTGCTACTCAAGCAGCGGCTGAGTTTGCAGAACATGCAAGCCTAGCTGCCAGAGCTATTGTAGAACTTTCAAGGCAATATTGAGTTGATGATTATGGTTCATGCCACTTAGTTTTCAAGGATTTTTCTGTTGGCAGGCAGAATTGGAGCATGAAATTTTAGGATGCTACCTCTGCTGCTCAAGTAGAGACTGAGTTTGCAAAACATGCAAGCCTAGCTACAAATGTTGTTGTATAACTTTCAAGGCAATATTGAGTTGATGATGGTGGTTCATGCCACTTAGGTTTCAAGGATGAAAGGTTGGAACGTGGGCAAGCATTTCCTGGAGATGGTTATGTTAATTTTTCTGTTGGCAAGCAGAATTGGAACATGAAATTTAAGGATGCTACCTCTGCTGCTCAAGTAGCGGCTGAGTTTGCAGAACATGCAAGCCTAGCTGCCAGAGCTGTTGTAGAACTTTCAAGGCAATATTGTGTTGATGATGGTGGTTCAGGCCACTTAGGTTTCCAGGATGAAAGGTTGGAACATGGGCAATCATTTCCTGGAGATGGTAATGGTAATTTTTCTATTGGCAGGAAGAATTGGAACATTAAATTTAAGGATGCTACCATTGCTACTCAAGCAGCGGCTGAGTTTGCAGAACATGCAAGCCTAGCTGCCAGAGCAGTTGTAGAGCTTTTGAGGCAATATTGTGTTGATTATGATGGTCCATGCTACTTAGGTTTCAAGGATAAAAGTTTGGAACATGGGAAAGCGTTTCCTGGAGATGGGAATGTTAATTTTTCTATTGGCAAGCAGAATTGGAACATGAAATTTAAGAATGCTACCTCTGCTGCTCAAGAAGCGGCTGAGTTTGCAGAACATGCAAGCCTAGCTGCTAGTGCTGTTGTAGAACTTTCAAGGCAATATTGTGTTGATGAAGGTGGTTCATGCCACTTAGGTTTCAAGGATAAAAGGTTCGAACATCGGCAATCATTTCCTGGAGATGGTAATGGTAATTTTTCTATTGCCAGGCAGAATTGGAACATGAAATTTAAGGATGCTACCATTGCTACTCAAGCAGCGGCTGAGTTTGCAGAACATGCAAGCCTAGCTGCCAGAGCTATTGTAGAACTTTCAAGGCAATATTGAGTTGATGATTATTGTTCATGCCACTTAGTTTTCAAGGATGAAAGGTTGGAACATGGGTAATCATTTCCTTGAGGTGGTAATGGTAATTTTTCTGTTGGCAGTCAGAATTGGAACATGAAATTTAAGGATGCAACCTCTGCTGCTCAAGCAGCGGCTGAGTTTGAAGAACATGCAAGCCTAGCTACAAATGTTATTGTATAACTTTCAAGGCAATATTGAGTTGATGATGGTGGTTCATGCAACTTAGGTTTCAAGGATGAAAGGTTGGAACATGGGCAAGCATTTCCTGGTGATGGTTATGTTAATTTTTCTATTGTCAAGCAGAATTGGAACATGAAATTTAAGGATGCTACCTCTGCTGCTCAAGCAGCGGCTGAGTTTGCAGAACATGCAAGCCTAGCTGCCAGAGCTGTTGTAGAACTTTCAAGGCAATATTTTGTTGATGATGGTGGTTCATGCCACTTAGGTTTCAAGGATAAAAGGTTGGAACATGGGCAATCATTTCCAGGAGATGGTAATGGTAATTTTTCTATTGGCAGGCAGAATTGGAACATGAAATTTAAGGATGTTACCTCTGCTGCTCAAGTAGCGACTGAGTTTGCAGAACATGCAAGCCTAGCTACAAGAGTTGTTGCAGAACTTTCAAGGCAATATTGTGTTGTTGATGGTGGTTCATGCCACTTAGGTTTCAAAGATAAAAGGTTGGAACATGGGCAATCATTTCTTGGAGATGGTAATGGTAATTTTTCTATTGGCACGCAGAATTGGAACATGAAATTTAAGGATGCTACCTCTACTGCTCAAGTAGCGACTGAGTTTGCAGAACATGCAAGCCTAGCTGCTAGAGCTATTATAGAACTTTCTAGGCAATAATGTTTTGATGATGATGGTTCATGCTACTTAGGTTTCAAGGATAAAAGGTTGGAACATGGGAAAGCGTTTCCTGGAGATTGTAATGTTAATTTTTCTATTGGCTAGCAGAATTGGAACATGAAATTTAAGGATGCTACCTCTGCTACTCAAGTAGCGACTGAGTTTGCAAAACATGCAAGCCTAGCTACAAATGTTGTTGTAGAACTTTCAAGGCAATATTGAGTTGATGATAATGGTTCATGCCACTTATGTTTCAAGGATGAAAGGTTGGAACATGGGCAAGCATTTCCTGGAGATAGTGATGTTAATTTTTCTGTTGGCAAGTGAAATTGGAACATGAAATTTAAGGATGCTACCTCTGCTGCTCAAGCAGCGGCTGAGTTTGCAGAACATGCAAGCCTAGCGGCCAGAGCTGTTGTAGAACATTCTAGGCAATATTGTGTTGACGATGATGGTTCATGCCACTTAGGTTTCCAGGATGAAAGGTTGGAACATGGGAAATCATTTCCTTGAGATAGTAATGGTAATTTTTCTATTGGCAGGTAGTATTGGAACATGAAATTTAAGGATGATACCTCTGCTGCTCAAGCAACGGCTGAGTTTGCAGAACATGCAAGCCTGACTACCAGAGCTGTTCTGGAACTTTCAAGGCAATATTTTGTTGATGATGATAGTTCATGCCACTTAGATTTCAAGGATAAAAGGTTGGAACATGGGAAAGCATTTCCTGGAGATGGTAATGTTAATTTTTCTATTGGCAGGCAGAATTGGAACATGAAATTTAAGGATGCTACCTCTGCTACTCAAGCAGCGGCTGAGTTTGCAGAACATGCAAGCATAGCTGCCAGAGCTGTTGTAGAACTTTCAAGGCAATATTGTGTTGATGAAGGTGGTTCATGCCACTTAGGTTTCAAGGATAAAGGGTTGGAACATGGGCAATAATTTCCTGGAGATGGTAATGGTAATTTTTCTATTGGCAGGCAGAATTGGAACATGAAATTTAAGGATGCTACCATTGCTACTCAAGCAGCGGCTGAGTTTGCAGAACATGCAAGCCTAGCTGCCAGAGCTATTGTAGAACTTTCAAGGCAATATTGAGTTGATGATTATGGTTCATGCCACTTAGTTTTCAAGGATGAAAGGTTGGAACATAGGTAATCGTTTCCTTGAGGTGGTGTCGGGTCCAAACACACTCACGCAAGTATACGTGGTCGTCAAGTAATAAAGTAGTGAATAAAGTATCGTTCCCACGAAGACTTATGATTAACTTTTGACTAATTTAAACTCGAATAGCTTATTGATTCAAGATATTTCTAACAAAACATATAATTTTCTAAATTACTACCTAAACACTATCAAATAATGAATTGCTAAGAAAGAAACACAACACTTAAATAGTTTTGAATAACAATCAATAGGATATAATATTCCAGGGTCACGGGTCATCTAACATTCATGTTGCATTCTTGGTTTAAAATAACTAAATAATTTATCGGACTTGTTGATTCACAGAGTTAATTTCACTTATAAGAATCTGTCGAGTTCTTACAAACCTATTCAAGTTAGCTTAATACCTATATGTCTATGGAATTAAGTTTAACAAGAACGCATTTACAATTCCTGTATTACAACCGAGTAAGGCAATTAGGTATATCTCTATCCTAATCGTGAATCCGTTCCCCGATGCCCGGGTATGAGAACTTACTCTATTTACTTCTATATGCAATCTAGGGTTCCCACTTTCGAGTTCAACTCTAGATTCGTAGATAGTATTTCATTGTTAGCTACTCAGCAAAATAATTAAAAATAAAATTAAATAAACAACCCAATATGATAAACTCAACGTAGTCAAATTAAACTTCAAAAATCAACATTCATGTATACCCATGACCCTAGAACAATAGGATTCTTAGCCACTCATATTCAGGCAATCATCCAAAATTTCATAAGAGTGCATAAGACTCAATAAAAGAAAGAGAGAAATAAGAACTCAAGACGAATTCCGTGGTTTTTGAACTTGGTTGTAGCTTCCTGCTTGTTCCATCCCGTCTGCCTTAAAAAGCATTTTTAAGCTTTATATATATATCGTCCAAAAAGTCGTGGGCTAAAGTTCTCCTAACCCTAGCCCAAATCGGCTTCAGGGGCTGATGCTAAGGTGGATGCGACGCATCCACCTCGTTCTCCATTTCTTAACTTTGCATGTGAGGGTGGACGCGACGCATCCACCTTCTCTTCTGCTTCCCAATTTTGCATGCGAGGGTGGATGCGACGCATCCACCCTTCTCTTCTACTTCCCAGTTTTGGATGCTATGGCGGACGCTATGGGCCGACTTCACTGCTAAGGGTGCACGAAAGATGATATTTTTCTAGGTTGGATGCGACGCATCCAACCCTTCTTCCTCTGGCTAGACCACCTTTTCTTCATATTTTGCACTCCAAACACCTTAAATCGTCACACATAACTTAATTAGTCATAAAACCAATAATTAAACCATGTTGGAAATTTTAAAGATGAAATAACATCAAGAAGTGGTTAAAACATGGGTAAAGTAACATCAACACATATCGAAATATGCCAAACATCACTACCCCACACTTAAACCTTTGTTCGTCCTTGAACAAACCATCCTCTAGTAGACGAAACAAAATTAAGCTCTTATCATTCAAAGCACACTACACCTATGACCGTGGTTATTTGCAACAATTCAGCTCTAGGCTATGCATCACATACCCTTCCCTTTACTTATGCCCTTCTTCAAAAGTATTCAAACAAGTCAACATGCTCATAACAATCCTAGCCTCAATGTACGACTCATTGTCACAATATATTCGTGGCTTGAACACCCAACATCCTAGAGAAGTCTAATAATGTTACCTATCCCTCTTGAAACCATGTGCCCTCACAAAAACAAATAAAGTCAACATCAATCCACACATTCGAATCTCATGCTCATATATCAACGAAAATCGCTCACTCTCACAAAAGAAGTCACATGCATGTAATTGGTACCATAAGCTTGCCCTTAATGTAAATCTCTACTAATGTAAGCTCGCTCGATCTAAAATCAATTAGGACTTTTTCATGGTTGTAATGTGGGCTAAGGGATGGGTAGTATATATTTTAGGAATAGTGACTCAACCTCCCAAGCACTTTTAACACATCACCAAATGACTTAAGCGCAAATTCTTTAACCCCACTTCAATTTCACAAATAATATCACCCCAACAATATTTCCTCTTTCTTTAAGCACTACTTTAATTCATACCCACTAGCAAGAACAAGACAACAATTATTTCAACAAAGCTTTCTTCTTCTTTTATTTATTTATTTATTATTATTATTATTTTTTTCAATTTCCGCTAGTGGTGTATTATTTTCCAAAATAAGTGCACCCTTCTTTCTTTCATTGGTTCCACTCAAAAGTCACCCCACACTTAGTCCCTTCTTACTTCTTTTAGCGCTCATCTAACAATTAAAGTGCTTTAAAAGGTAAAAGGATCAAAACAATGTCAATTAAGAATAAAAAGTGTATAGGCTTGTAATGTGGGTACCAAATAACAGGTCTACAGGCTCAAAAGGGTTAACTAGGGATTGATTTTATTCGTGATAAGCAATAAGCTCAAAAAGATTAAAGAAAGCCTAAAATCATTTTTTTTCAAACCGAGCATCACCTAAAATTTCGCTTCAACTCACATACCGGGCAAGTTCTAGACACAAGTACAATACATGGACTACACAAAAGCTCTCACCACACATGGCACATGACTCATTAAGGACAGTCACATTCCGACTCTCAAACAATGCAAGTAGTCACGAAGCCACGAGATATTAAACATTAAGCGCAAAGTGAACATAAGTCATGTAAAAGAGACATAGGTATCACAAATATGCTATCCAATACATGAAGGCTTCATGATCAATTTCAAAACATAGGAGAGGCCCTACATATGCCAAAGCCTGACTATGCTACTATCAAACAAGTCAGTAGCCCCCTCGGAATCTCATATTTCTTCCTCCCTTTATTTTCTAACTCTAATCTATTCTAAAAGAAAAAAAATTTCTACCCGGTTCAAAATACATCCCATGGAAAAGAACCGATGCACAAAGAAAAACCACAGGAGATTACTACTACCTACAAAGAAAATAAATAATTACATAAATAAATATATATATAAATTTTTTCTTTTATACGAGAATAAACTGAGAGTTACTCCATATAGATGAATTTACTGCTATTATATACCATTAAACCAGTGAATATTTTAGTACATTCATCCATACAACAAAATATGAATAGCCCCACCCCACACTTAGGACTGTGCGTTGTCCCCAATGCACACAAACAAGGTAGAGAAGGGTGAGAAGAACTCCCTCAAGTCAAGGTGGAGGGCTCTTCCTCAGTCTGTGGAAGAGCATCTGCATCCATAGCTGTCATTGTCCTATCATCAACAACTGGAGCTGATGCTGTAGCAGGTGTTACAGCGACCTCAGTAGGCCTGTTGTGTTGAGCCTCAGTGACTATAGGAGGAACATGAGTGAATGGTCCGGCAGTGGATGATGCAGTCAGCTGTGAGATGTCTGTACCTGCACATTGAACCAGAGCTCTGAGGAGTAATGATATCTCCTTCATCATCGTGGCCTGCTCGGTCTGAACCCGGCTTAGATCCGCACGAGTCTGTCTCAACTCATCCCTGGTGGCACTCAACTCGACACGAGTCGCTGTCAGCTCAGCTCTGTTCTCTTGCATATCTGCTTGCACCTGCTCAAATAATTGTTGAATGGTGAGCTTAGAAGACCTTCCCTTGTTCGGCTCTAGAACATGAGTGACATCGTATGGTCCTGGAGCTTTAGCCTCAATGTCGTCATTCTCCTTGTCCCATAGTACTCCCATCTCTGTCAAGAAAGCTGATAGGGTATTAGCAAAGAATAGCCTCCACTTGTAATTCAACCTGGTGCGCTGCATTTGATCATGCATCATGGCTCCTAAGTTGAGCGGTATCCCCTCTAATAAAGCATATAATACTAATGCGCGGTGACGAGGGACATCAGTTTTGTGTTGGCATGGCATCAGGCGGTTACATATGAAATTTAGAGCCACACGTGCTAACGCACTCATGAATTCCTTGGCTATAGAATGGTACTCCATACTCCCATGCTTCCACTCTCCATCCTTCCTGGTAGGGCATAGGACAAACTTAATGTGTGCATAATCGGGTGTTTTGCATATGGAGTCAAACCTATCTGTAAGTGTGTGTGGCACCCTTAAGAAGTTATTTAGAGCTTCAGCTGACACATTAATATCTACCCCTCTTACTCGAACAATGTTGCCCTTGGCGTGACGCCAATTGGCGTAAATCTCTCTAACAATGGTGAGGTTGGCTTTGCCGTGACCTTTCAAGATGGGTCCCCATTGTTGCACCTCTCGAATTGATTTTAGAAACTCTGAGTACTTTTTCTTAAGTGTTCCGACGTTGATCGGCTTTTCCGGAATATACTTCTTTGAAAACAGTATCTTCTTATAGGCTCGGAATGCCTTCTCCTTAACAAAGTTTTTCTCCCAATCAACTCGGTCTATGGGTTCAACCTCGTCTTCATCACTCATGTCGGCATGTAAAAGGTCATTATCCGAATCGGATTCGGATTCAGATTCTGTAGTAATCTTCTCCTTCCCTTTATCAGTCGGATCACTCTTTTTGGAGGCTTTTCTTTGGTATGTCACAGGCTCTCTTATCTCTAGTCCTTTGCTTGGTGTAATACCCTTCTTCACTGTTCTCCTGACTAATGTATCCTCTTCCTCTTGCTCTGAATCATCTCTTAACTGCCTAGGCAGCAGTTCCATTTCCTTCTCCGTCCGCTTCCTTTTTTTCTGTGGATTTGGGCCGCCTGCTGCCCTTCCGGTAGGCTTTTTGGGCGGTTGCTTGTTACCATCTTTGTCTTGTTGCTTTGACGGTTTACTTGTTGCTATCATTTTACAAATCTAAGTACCTGCAATGCAAAGAAATCAACAATTAGCATATGAAACAGTGAAGTTCAGCTTTAAAGCCGTTGCAACAGCTTGCACTTCCAATTATTCGTAATTATAGTGTCCGCCATTCAATACTTCATAGAATTATAGCTCATGGCTTTCAGCAAGTATGTGATAACACTCTTCAATTTTACACAAAAGCCTTGCGCTATATAGATATCGTTATGCTCAACATGAGGTCTATCCTAGCGACGCTCACTAACCACGGTCAATTTCACATAGCACCTCACTCGACCCCACACCCATTCTCAAGCATATACCAATGTTGCTCGGTTACTCAGACTTCACCGACGCCTAAATTCTCCTCTTGGACAATTCGTCGAACATGTGATATGCAACAAGTGTGCCTAGTTCATTCTATCAGTTGGGTAATACGACTACCCTCCCAAAATTTGACAAGATGAAGGGAATTATAGTTTATCATCTCGCACCCAGTACAACTACCAAGAACGACAGCCCTAAACCCCAGGCTTTTACATGTGTGATAGTTGAAATTGAAAAACCTACTTGTTGCTACCATTGAGAGAGAGAAGAGAGACGAATTAGGAGAGAAACCAAGGAAAAAAACGAAGAAGATGATGCGTACCTGTTGCGTTTGTATGCTTGCAAGTTGAATTAGAGAGATGTGTGTGCATTTGTATGCGTCGCAAGTTCGATTAACGAATTTGTATGCGTTTGTATGCCTTAGTTTATTCTTAAGATGTGTTAAAATATATAGTACTTACCTGTGTGTGCGAGCTTAGACGCGACGCATCCCCTCTTTTTCCTTCAAAATTTGTTGGACGCGACACGGACGCGATAGGCAGACTTCACTGCCTTGAGCAATTGGCCCGTCAATTTTTTTCATGCTGAGGGGGATGCGACGCATCCCCGCTTTTTTTTATCTTTCTTTTTTTTTTAATTTTTTTTATATGATACAAAATCTAATTCCTACAAAACAATGAACTAACTAACCTGGGTGGCCTCCCAAGAAGCGCCTGATTTAACGTCGCGGCACGACGCAACATGTTCTTCATGCCTCCACTAAATTCATCGTGGTCTTGTGACGTGAAATGTCACCACCCCAATAGTGTTTTACTCTTTGGCCATTTACCAAGAATTTCGCATTGGACCCTTTATCACTCAATTCTATCGCACCATGAGGTTTCACACTAACCACTTCAAACGGACCCGACCATCGAGATTTAAGCTTTCCTGGAAAAAGCTTTAGCCTTGAATTAAACAGTAGAACTTCTTGACCTGGTTCAAAATCACGATGTTGGATATGCTTATCATGCCATCTTTTGGTCTTTTCTTTATATAATTTGGCATTTTCATACGCATGCAATCGAAACTCATCAAGCTCGTTGAGTTGTAGCAATCTCTTCTCACCGGCCAAGTCCATCTCCATATTTAGCTTTTTAATCGCCCAATATGCTTTGTGTTCAAGCTCGACGGGCAGATGGCAGGCCTTCCCATAAACCAACCTGTACGGAGAAGTACCTATTGGGGTCTTGTATGCAGTGCGATATGCCCATAATGCGTCATCCAGCTTCCCGGCCCAGTCCCTTCGATTCATACTTACTGTCTTTTCCAAAATTTGCTTTACCTCTCTGTTGGAAACTTCTACTTGACCACTCGTTTGGGGATGATAGGCAGTGGAAACTTTGTGCTTAACTCCGTATTTTGCAAGAATATTATTCAGCAATTTGTTACAAAAGTGAGTTCCCCCGTCGCTTATCAACACTCTTGGAGTCCCAAAACGTGTGAAGATGTGCTTCTTTACAAAGCTTACCACTACCTTTGCGTCATTAGTAGGAAGAGCAGTGGCCTCCACCCACTTAGAAACATAGTCGACCGCCACCAAAATGTATCTGTGCCCGTTAGAATATGGGAATGGTCCCATGAAATCAATCCCCCAAACATCAAAAAGTTCTACTGCCAGAATATTTTGCAAGGGCATCTCGTGCTTCCTCGTGATAGTTCCAGTTCTTTGGCATCTATCACAATTTTTAACGAAGGCATATGCATCCTTAAACAATTTTGGCCAATAGAAACCTAATTGTAGCACTTTTTGGGCGGTTCTATCCCCGCCGTGATGACCTCCATACGGCGAAGCATGGCAGTCATGCAGTATAGCCTTCATTTCTTCCTCAGGAACACACCTTCTCACCAACTGATCTGCACACTGCCTATATAAGAATGGCTCATCCCACATGTAGAACCTTACATCATGTAAGAATCTTCTTCTATTGTCAGGTGTCCATTCTAGTGGCGTCACCCCACTTGCAATAAAATTCACATAATCTGCATACCATGGGGCTTCACCCGAGGAGACTGCTAACATTTGCTCATCCGGAAATGTTTCTTTGATTGACCCTCCTTCAGCTACATGGTCCCGACTTTCTAATCTGGACAAATGATCGGCCACTTGATTTTCTGTCCCTTTTCGATCTCGGATCTCTAAGTCAAATTCTTGCAAGAGGAGGACCCAACGAATCAGCCTCGGCTTGGCGTCTTTCTTTTCAAATAAGTATCTGATAGCTGAATGATCTGTGTAGACGATGACTTTGGTTCCCACTAGATAGGATCTGAACTTGTCAAACGCCCACACCACTGCAAGCAACTCCTTTTCAGTAACTGTATAATTCATCTGAGCTGGATTCATAGTTTTGCTCGCATAATAAATGGAGTGAAAGATTTTATCCCTCCTTTGTCCCAACACCGCTCCGATTGCTATGTCACTTGCATCGCACATCAACTCAAATGGTTGTGCCCAATCGAGGCCAATGATAATTGGTGCAGTCACCAATCGTCCCTTCAGCTCCTTAAATGCTTTCAGACATGCATTATCAAACTTGAAGGTAGCATCTTTCTCTAGAAGCCTGCACAAAGGAGAAGAAATTTTTGAAAAATCTTTAATGAAACGACGATAAAAACCTGCATGACCCAAGAAACTGCGAATGCCTTTGACGGATGTCGGTGGGGGCAATTTTTCAATCGTCTCCACCTTTGCTTTATCCACCTGTAGACCATCTTTTGAAACCTTGTGCCCCAAAACTATACCCTCACGTACCATGAAATGGCACTTTTCCCAGTTTAGCACCAGGTTCGTCTCTTCACACCTAGCAAGCACTTTATCAAGGTTCATCAAACAACTATCAAAAGAAAATCCAAACACAGAAAAATCGTCCATGAATACTTCTACGAATCTTTCAACCATGTCAGTAAAAATAGCCATCATACACCTTTGAAAAGTTGCAGGTGCATTACAAAGACCGAAGGGCATTATCTTGAACGCATACGTGCCATAAGGACATGTAAATGTAGTTTTCTCTTGGTCTTCTGTGCTATAGCAATCTGATTATACCCCGAATAACCGTCCAGGAAATAGTAGTATTCCTGGCCAGCTAATCTATCAAGCATTTGGTCAAGAAAGGGAAGGGGAAAGTGGTCTTTCCGGGTGGCATTGTTCAGTTTTCTATAATCTATGCAAATTCTCCATCCAGTGACAGTTCTTGTAGGAATTAAGTCATTATTTTCATTAACTACTACAGTTATCCCCCTTTCTTCGGTACACATTGAACGGGGCTTACCCATTTACTATCAGAGATTGGAAATACAATACCTGCATCAAGCCACTTAATCACTTCTTTTCTTACCACTTCTTTCATGATTGGATTTAGTCGGCGTTGGTGCTCTACACTTGGCTTGTGTTCGTCCTCCATGAGTATTTTGTGCATGCAGAAAGCTGGACTAATGCCTTTAATGTCAGACATTGTCCACCCAATTGCTCGCTTGTGCTCACGCAGCACCCTTAATAGCTTTTCTTCCTGTAATTTAGACAAGTGAGAAGAAATAATAACAGGTAAAGTGTCAGAACTTCCCAAATAAGCATATTGAAGGTGAAGGGGTAGGGGTTTAAGTTCCAATTTTGGAGCTTCCTCAATTGACGGCTTTGATGGGGGGGCACTTGGCCTATTCAGGGGCTCAAACGGGATTATTCCTTGCATGTAAGCACATGATGCATCTAGAATATGCATCATCTCCTCAACCTCATCATCCATCTCCAAGCTATCAAACATCATGACTGCTTTTTCTAGAGAATCGTCTAGATATACACTCGTGTCAAGAAGTTTCTCATGCACCTCCACAACAGATATCATAGAGAGCTCCTCATAGTGGCGGGGAAGTTGGATTGCTTTGTAGACATTGAAGACTGCCTCCTCGTTGTCCACCCTCATATTCATTTTCCATTCTCTCACTTTAATTATTGCATCACCAGTAGCCAAGAGAGGTCGTCCCAATATGATTGGGACTTGTTCATCAGCCTCGAAGTTTAGAATAATGAAGTCAGCTGGGAAGATGAATTTTCCAATTTGCAGCAGCACATCTTCAATCACTCCTTCGGGGTAGGCTATGTACCTATCAGCTAATTGCAACATCACCGTAGTTGGTCTCGGAGCTCCCAGACCCAATTGCTTAAACAAGGATAAAGGCATCAGATTTATGCTTGCACCCAAATCACAAAGAGCACGTCCCACGTCGATATTACCGATTCGCACTGGAATGGTGAAGCTGCCAGGATCCTTAAGCTTTTGGGGAAGCTTGTTTTGGACCCTTGATGTGCTCTCCTCAGTAAGTGCAACCGTCTCAAACTCAGTCAATTTCCTCTTGTGAGCCACTATGTCTTTTATGTACTTAGCATACTTTGGAATTTCAAGAAAGTACATCCACTAATGGAATATTTAATTGAACCTGACTCAACATAGAGAGAAATTTGTTGAACATGAGATCGTCATTCTTTTTCTGCAACCTTTGGGGGAAAGGTGGTGGTGGCCTTGTAACCTCCATTCGCTCTGAACTTGCATCATTTTCCTTTGACTCTTTTCTTGCCTTAGGTGTCAGCTCCCCCTCAGGTAAGGGTTTTTCCTTTATCTTCTTTGGCACTTCCTCTAGTTCCCTCCCGTTTCTAAGTGTAACTACATTAACTTGAGGGTTCTTCTCTGTATCACTGGGAAGTGAGCCTGTAGGTCTAGTATTTTGGTTTGCTGCTAACTGCCCCATTTGCCTCTCAAGATTTCTGAAATCGGTTCTGAGCTGTTGATTATCTAGCAACAACTTTTTCAGCAAGTCATTTGTACTTTCTTCCATTTGTTGGGGTGGCTTCTGAGGTTGAGTGAAATTTCCTTGAGGCCTATACTGATTCTGATTCTGTTGATTTCCGCCCCATGAGAAGTTAGGATGATTCCTCCAGTTTGGGTTGTAAGTGTTCCCATATTGTGCATGTTGATTCATAGAACCTCTGTTTTGTTGCCCCACATAGTATATAGATTCAGTATTCGTGGGGCACATGTCAATCATATGACTGTCTCCGCATAGGTAGCAACAAATAGACATCTGTTGTACATGTTGCATTTGTTGTGTTGTCATTCTGTTCATCTGATTTGCCAATTTTGCTATATCGGCTCTCATGGCGGAAAAGTCATCAAGCTCAATCAACCCGGCTGCCTTCTATTTAATTCCCCTTCTTGGATCCCCCTCTCCTTGCCAATTATGGTCATTAGCAGTGAAGTTATTTAGCAAGAGTTGTATTTCACTATACGGCCTTGCCATGCAACTACCCCCACAAGCTGAGTCAAGATTCATCTTTGATGCTTCATCTAACCCATCAACAAAAGTGTGACCCAATACCTCATCAGTTTGACAATGATGCGGGCAGTCTCTGAGTAGCTTCTTGTATCTTTCCCAAGCTTGACGAAGTGTCTCGCCATCCCGTTGGTGGAACCCAAGAATTTGGCTCCTCAGCGACTTTGTCTTCTTAGTTGGGAAAAACTTGATCAGGAATTTCCTTGCTAGATCATCCCAAGTGTGGATAGAGTTCGCGGGCTCCTTTTGCAACCATTCCTTAGCTTCCCCCAACAGTGAAAAAGGAAAAAGTGTCAGCCTGACATAGTCCTTGGAAACGTTCGGATAATTGTAAGTGTCCGTAATTTCCAAGAAGTTCTGAATATGCCTCTGCGGGTCCTCATGAGATATACCCACATACTGTCCTGTGGACTGAATCAGCTGTACCATGTACTGTTTGAGTTCAAAATGCCTAGTGATATCAGGCTTTACAATAGCCTGAGTCATATTCGCAAGATTGGGCCTTGCGGCTTCAATCACCGGACGCTCTCCATTGCCTGCCATCTCTATTGGCAGTGGTTAAACTGCGATGTCCAACTCTCTTTCTATTCTCGTTCTAGCTTCAAGTTCCCTTCTCACTCTATGTAGTGTTCGTTCAATTTCTGGATCCATAGGAATGAGGTTGTTTGCACTTATACTCCTCTGCATTCAAGAGAAGATCCTGCGTTGATACAAACAAGGCAAACTGAAAATTAAAACTTGAACAAATATCTAATAAAAGCTTAACTTGGTCAAGTAGCTAATTTCTAAGTCCCCGGCAACGGCGCCAAAAACTTGTCGGGTCCAAACACACTCACGCAAGTATACGTGGTCGTCAAGTAATAAAGTAGTGAATAAAGTATCGTTCCCACGAAGACTTATGATTAACTTTTGACTAATTTAAACTCGAATAGCTTATTGATTCAAGATATTTCTAACAAAACATATAATTTTCTAAATTACTACCTAAACACTATCAAATAATGAATTGCTAAGAAAGAAACACAACACTTAAATAGTTTTGAATAACAATCAATAGGATATAATATTCCAGGGTCACGGGTCATCTAACATTCATGTTGCATTCTTGGTTTAAAATAACTAAATGATTTATCTTACTTGTTGATTCACAAAGTTAATTTCACTTGTAAGAATCTGTCGAGTTCTTACAAACCTATTCAAGTTAGCTTAATACCTATATGTCTATGGAATTAAGTTTAACAAGAACGCATTTACAATTCCTGTATTACAACCGAGTAAGGCAATTAGGTATATCTCTATCCTAATCGCGAATCCGTTCCCCGATGCCCGAGTATGAGAACTTACTCTATTTACTTCTATATGCAATCTAGGGTTCCCACTTTCGAGTTCAACTCTAGATTTGTAGATAGTATTTCACTGTTAGCTACTCAGCAAAATAATTAAAAATAGAATTAAATAAACAACCCAATATGATAAACTCAACGTAGTCAAATTAAACTTCAAAAATCAACATTCATGTATACCCATGACCCTAGAACAATAGGATTCTTAGCCACTCATATTCAGGCAATCATCCAAAATTTCATAAGAGTGCATAAGACTCAATAAAAGAAAGAGAGAAATAAGAACTCAAGACGAATTCCGTGGTTTTTGAACTTGGTTGTAGCTTCCTGCTTGTTCCATCCCGTCTGCCTTAAAAAGCGTTTTAAAGCTTTATATATATATCGTCCAAAATGTCGTGGGCTAAAGTTCTCCTAACCCTAGCCCAAATCGGCTTCAGGGGCTGATGCTAAGGTGGATGCGACGCATCCACCTCGTCCTTCATTTCTTAACTTTGCATGTAAGGGTGGACGCGACGCATCCACCTTCTCTTCTGCTTCCCAATTTTGCATGCGAGGGTGGATGCGACGCATCCACCCTTCTCTTCTACTTCCCAGTTTCGGATGCTATGGCGGACGCTATGGGCCGACTTCACTGCTAAGGGTGCACGAAAGATGATGTTTTTCTAGGTTGGATGCGACGCATCCAACCCTTCTTCCTCTGGCTAGACCACCTTTTCTTCATATTTTGCACTCCAAACACCTTAAATTGTCACACATAACTTAATTAGTCATAAAACCAATAATTAAACCATGTTAGGAATTTTAAAGATCAAATAACATCAAGAAGTGGTTAAAACATGGGTAAAGTAACATCAACACATATCGCAATATGCCAAACATCAGGTGTTAATGGTAATTTTTCTGTTGGCAGGCAGAATTTGAGCATGAAATTTAAGGATGCTACCTCTGCTGCTCAAGTAGCTACTGAGTTTGCAAAACATGCAAGCCTAACTACAAATGTTGTTGTATAACTTTCAAGGCAATATTGAGTTGATGATGGTGGTTCATGCCACTTAGGTTTTAAGGATGAAAGGTTGGAACATGGGCAAGCATTTCCTGGAGATGGTTATGTTAATTTTTCTGTTGGCAAGCAGAATTGGAACATGAAATTTAAGGATGTTACCTCTGCTGCTCAAGCAGCGGCTGAGTTTGCAGAACATGCAAGCCTAGCTGCCAGAGCTGTTGTAGAACTTTCAAGGCAATATTGTGTTGATGATGATGGTTCATGCCACTTAGGTTTCCAGGATGAAAGGTTGGAACATGGGAAATCATTTCCTTGAGATGGTAATGGTAATTTTTCTATTGGCAGGTAGTATAGGAACATAAAAATTAAAGGATGCTACCTCTGCTGCTCAAGCAGCGACTGAGTTTGCAGATCATGCAAGCTTAGCTGCCAGAGCTATTATAGAACTTTCAAGGCAATATTGTGTTGATGATGATGGTTCATGCGACTTAGGTTTCAAGGATAAAAGGTTGGAACATGGGAAAGCGTTTCCTGGAGATGGTAATGTTAATTTTTCTATTGGCAGGTAGAATTGGAACATGAAACTTAAGGATGCTATCTCTGCTGCTCAAGCAGCGGCTGAGTTTGCAGAACATGCAAGCCTAGCTGCCAGAGCAATTATAGAACTTTCAAGGCAATATTGTGTTGATGATGATGGTTCATGCGACTTAGGTTTCAAGGATAAAAGGTTGGAACATGGGAAAGCGTTTCCTGGATATGGTAATGTTAATTTTTCTGTTGGCAAGCAGAATTGGAACATGAAATTTAAGGATGCTACCTCTGCTGCTCAAGCAGCGGCTGAGTTTGCAGAACATGCAAGCCTAGCTGCCAGAGCTGTTGTAGAACTTTCAAGGCAATATTGTGTTGATGATGATGGTTCATGCCACTTAGGTTTCCAGGATGAAAGGTTAGAACATGGGAAATCATTTCCTTGAGATGGTAATGGTAATTTTTCTATTGGCAGGTAGTATTGGAACATAAAAATTAAAGGATGCTACCTCTGCTGCTCAAGCAGCGACTGAGTTTGCAGATCATGCAAGCTTAGCTGCCAGAGCTATTATAGAACTTTCAAGGCAATATTGTGTTGATGATGATGGTTCATGCGATTTAGGTTTCAAGGATAAAAGGTTGGAACATGGGAAAGCATTTCCTGGAGATGGTAATGTTAATTTTTCTATTAGCAAGCAGAATTGGAACATGAAACTTAAGGATGCTATCTCTGCTGCTCAAGCAGCGGCTGAGTTTGCAGAACATGCAAGCCTAGCTGCCAGAGCAATTATAGAACTTTCAAGGCAATATTGTGTTGATGATGATGGTTCATGCGATTTAGGTTTCAAGGATAAAAGGTTGGAACATGGGAAAGCGTTTCCTGGATATGGTAATGTTAATTTTTCTGTTGGCAAGCAGAATTGGAACATGAAATGTAAGGATGCTACCTCTGCTGCTCAAGCAGCGGCTGAGTTTGCAGAACATGCAAGCCTAGCTGCCAGAGCTGTTGTAGAACTTTCAAGGCAATATTGTGTTGATGATGATGGTTCATGCCACTTAGGTTTCCCGGATGAAAGGTTGGAACATGGGAAATCATTTCCTTGAGATGGTAATGGTAATTTTTCTATTGGCAGGTAGTATTGGAACATAAAAATTAAAGGATGCTACCACTGCTGCTCAAGCAGCGGCTGAGTTTGCAGAACATGCAAGCCTAGCTGCCAGAGCTATTATAGAACTTTCAAGGCAATATTGTGTTGATGATGATGGTTCATGCGACTTAGGTTTCAAGGATAAAAGGTTGGAACATGGGAAAGCGTTGCCTGGAGATGGTAAAGTTAATTTTTCTATTGGCAAGCAGAATTGGAACATGAAACTTAACGATGCTACCTCTGCTGCTCAAGCAGCGGCTGAGTTTACAGAACATGCAAGCCTAGCTGCCAGAGCAATTAAAGAACTTTCAAGGCAATATTGTGTTGATGATGATGGTTTATGCGACTTAGGTTTCAAGGATAAAAGGTTGGAACATGGGAAAGCGTTTCCTGGAGATGGTAATGTTAATTTTTCTGTTGGCAAGCAGAATTGGAACATGAAATTTAAGGATGCTACCTCTGCTGCTCAAGCAGCGGCTGAGTTTGCAGAACATGCAAGCCTAGCTGCCAGAGCTGTTGTAGAACTTTCAAGGCAATATTGTGTTGATGATGATGGTTCATGCCACTTAGGTTTCCAGGATGAAAGGTTGGAACATGGGAAATCATTTCCTTGAGATGGTAATGGTAATATTTCTATTGGCAGGTAGTATTGGAACATAAAAATTAAAGGATGCTACCTCTGCTGCTCAAGCATCGGCTGAGTTTGCAGAACATGCAAGCCTAGCTGCCAGAGCTATTATAGAACTTTCAAGGCAATATTGTGTGGATGATGATGGTTCGTGCGACTTAGGTTTCAAGGATAAAAGGTTGGAACATGGGAAAGCGTTTCCTGGAGATGGTAAAGTTAATTTTTCTATTGGCAAGCAGAATTGGAACATGAAACTTAAGGATGCTACCTCTGCTGCTCAAGCAGCGGCTGAGTTTGCAGAACGTGCAAGCCTAGCTGCCAAAGCAATTATAGAACTTTCAAGGCAATATTGTGTTGATGATGGTGGTTCATGCCACTTAGGTTTCAAGGATAAAAGGTTGGAACATGGGCAATCATTTCCTGGAGATTGTAATGGTAATTTTTCTATTGGCAGGCAGAATTGGAACATGAAATTTAAGGATGCTACCTCTGCTGCTCAAGCAGCGGCTGAGTTTGCAGAACATGCAAGCCTAGCTGCCAGAGCTGTTGTAGAACTTTCTAGGCAATATTGTGTTGATGATGATGGTTCATGCCACTTAGGTTTCCAGGATGAAAGGTTGGAACATGGGAAATTATTTCCTTGAGATGGTAATGGTAATTTTTCTATTGGCAGGTAGTATTGGAACATAAAAATTAAAGGATGCTACCTCTGCTGCTCAAGCAGCGGTTGAGTTTGCAGATCATGCAAGCTTAGCTGCCAGAGCTATTATAGAACTTTCAAGGCAATATTGTGTTGATGATGATGGTTCATGCGACTTAGGTTTCAAGGATAAAAGGTTGGAACATGGGAAAGCGTTTCCTGGAGATGGTAATGTTAATTTTTCTATTGGCAAGCAGAATTGGAACATGAAACTTAAGGATGCTATCTCTGCTGCTCAAGCAGCGGCTGAGTTTGCAAAACATGCAAGCCTAGCTGCCAGAGCAATTATAGAACTTTCAAGGCAATATTGTGTTGATGATGATGGTTCATGCGACTTAGGTTTCAAGGATAAAAGGTTGGAACATGGGAAAGCGTTTCCTGGAGATGGTAATGTTAATTTTTCTGTTGGCAAGCAGAATTGGAACATGAAATTTAAGGATGCTACCTCTGCTGCTCAAGCAGCGACTGAGTTTGCAGAACATGCAAGCCTAGCTGCCAGAGCTGTTCTAGAACTTTCAAGGCAATATTGTGTTGATGATGATGGTTCATGCCACTTAGGTTTCCAGGATGAAAGGTTGGAACATGGGAAATCATTTCCTTGAGATGGTAATGGTAATTTTTCTATTGGCAAGTAGTATTGGAACATAAAAATTAAAGGATGCTACCTCTGCTGCTCAAGCAGCGGCTGAGTTTGCAGAACATGCAAGCCTTGCTGCCAGAGCTATTATTGAACTTTCTAGGCAATATTGTGTTGATGATTGTGGTTCATGCCACTTAGGTTTCAAGGATGAAAGGTTGGAACATGGGCAATCATTTCCTGGGGATGGTAATGGTAATATTTCTATTGGCAGGCGGAATTGGAACATGAAATTTAAGGATGCTACCTCTGCTGCTCAAGCAGCGGCTGAGTTTGCAGAACATGCAAGCCTAGCTGCCAGAGCTATTATAGAACTTTCAAGGCAATATTGTGTTGATGATGATGGTTCATGCGACTTAGGTTTCAAGGATAAAAGGTTGGAACATGGGAAAGCGTTTCCTGGAGATGGTAATGTTAATTTTTCTGTTGGCAAGCAGAATTGGAACATGAAATTTAAGGATGCTACCTCTGCTGCTCAAGCAGCGGCTGAGTTTGCAGAACATGCAA
Source organism: Nicotiana tomentosiformis (assembly GCF_000390325.3). Taxonomy (NCBI): domain Eukaryota; kingdom Viridiplantae; phylum Streptophyta; class Magnoliopsida; order Solanales; family Solanaceae; genus Nicotiana; species Nicotiana tomentosiformis. The sequence continues at coordinate 567,165 of NW_027174572.1, forward strand.
GCCTAGCTGCCAGAGCTGTTGTAGAACTTTCAAGGCAATATTGTGTTGATGATGATGGTTCATGCCACTTAGGTTTCCAGGATGAAAGGTTGGAACATGGGAAATCATTTCCTTGAGATGGTAATGGTAATTTTTCTATTGGCAGGTAGTATTGGAACATAAAAATTAAAGGATGCTACCTCTGCTGCTCAAGCAGCGGCTGAGTTTGCAGAACATGCAAACCTAGCTGCCAGAGCTATTATAGAACTTTCAAGGAAATATTGTGTTGATGATGATGGTTCATGCGACTTAGGTTTCAAGGATAAAAGGTTGGAACATGGGAAAGCGTTTCCTGGAGATGGTAATGTTAATTTTTCTATTGGCAAGCAGAATTGGAACATGAAACTTAAGGATGCTACCTCTGCTGCTCAAGCAGCGGCTGAGTTTGCAGAACATGCAAGCCTAGCTGCCAGAGCAATTATAGAACTTTCAAGGCAATATTGTATTGATGATAGTGGTTCATGCCACTTAGGTTTCAAGGATGAAAGGTTGGAACATGGGCAAGCATTTCCTGGGGATGGTAATGTTAATTTTTCTGTTGGCAAGCAGAATTAGAACATGAAATTTATGGATGCTACCTCTGCTGCTCAAGCAGCGACTGAGTTTGCAGAAAATGCAAGCCTAGCTGCCAGAGATGTTGTAGAATTTTCAAGGCAAGATTGTTTTGATGATGGTGGTTCATGCCACTTAGGTTTCAAGGATGAATGGTTGGAACATGGGAAATCATTTCCTGAAGATGTTAATGGTAATTTTTCTATTGGTAGGCAGAATTGGAACATGAAATTTAAGGATGCTACCTCTGCTGCTGAAGCAGCGGCTGAGTTTGAACAACATGCAAGCCTAGCTGCCAAAGCTGTTGTAGAACTTTCAAGGCAATATTGTGTTGATGATGATGGTTCATGCCACTTAGTTTTCAAGGATGAAAGGTTGGAACATGGGCAATCATTTCCTTGAGGTGGTAATGGTAATTTCTCTATTGGCAGGCAGTATTGGAACATGAAATTTAAGGATGCTGCCTCTGCTGCTCAAGCAGTAGCTGAGTTTGGAGAACATACAAGCCTAGCTGCCAGAGCTATTGGAGAACTTTCTAGGCAATATTGTGTTGATGATGGTGGCTCATGCTAGTTAGGTTTCAAGGATGAAAGGTTGGAACATGGGCAAGCATTTCCTAGAGATGGTGATCCATAAAATCGCTAAATCCCATAACCGATAAGAAGCCAACTCTACTGCCTCTGTATCACTAGCATGCATAACACGCAATGTACAATGAACCTGATCAATAAATGTTTGCGGGTCCTCCTTGGGGCTTGATCCGGTAAACACTGGAGGGTCTAGATTAATAAAATCACGAACTCCTGCACTAACCGGTTTATCAGCAGCACCGGTATTCTGCCTCTGAGCCTGAGCAGCTACTAAGCTACTCAACAACTGCACTGCACTGCGCATATCGTGGTCTGTAGTGCCAGACGGAGGAACTGGATGTACTGGGTGCCTCCTAATATCCTCTGGAGGAGACAGAGAGGTATGAGACGGCATCTCACTCTGAGGCTCACTTTGGCCTGCTATGGCTGGAGGCACCTGAATGTTACCCTCTCCTACAGCTGTATCAAGCCGTTTACTAATCGCTTGCTTCCTAGTCGAAGGCATCGCTAAAAGAAAACAAGGTGAATATTAGATATGAACACTTACGACTCAACTCTACGCACGATCTAGATTCAGGAAGAAGGTAACAACCCTAGATGTCACGTAGCCTCCTGATTATAAATGTGGCGCGCTACACATCCATAATCAAAACTCTACTAGACACGGCTCATAGACAACCCCTAGGACAGACTTGCTCTGATACCAAGTTTGTCACGACCCAACTGGAGGGTCATGACTAGCACCCGGGCCATACTTGCCGAGCACCAACGTACATTTTATCTAACCTTCCTTATTATCTTTAAGGGCCGACAAGACCAATATAAATGAAAGACATGGATCATGAACATCCAACAATGAAAGATAATGTCATGAACATACGTAACATGGGACGACAAGACTGTCAAGAAACTATATATAAGGTACGAGCTACCATGGTGCCATGAAAGACTATACAACAAAAATCAGCCGACAAGGCATTCCAAACCATACATGAGTCGACACCTGTCTATGAGCCTCTAAAAGAACATAAGTGCTACAACATTGCCAGAACAGGGCCCCGACATACCCATAATGTCTATAACAAAAATGCATACCAAGACCACGGCAAGTCCGGAGAAAGGATCTTGCCAATAACGCTGAACCGGATAGCCTACTGTGATGGGTGAGCTGCGTCTACCCGTCTATCAGGACCTGCAGCATGACATGCAGCATCCACAAATAAAAAGGACATCAATACGAATAAAGTACTGAGTATGTAAGGCAGAATAGCATAAGTAAGAACAGTAATGTAAAAAGGGATAGGGAATATACAACCTGTGACATCTGGGTACCTCTGAGGTCTACTGACATGAAACACATGATACATACATATATATACATAAACTTTTAAAACATACGCCTTTGTGGGCATCACCATCATCATATCGTACCCGGCCGTAATAGGCTCGGTAAAACGTACCCGGCCATCATAGGGCTCGGTAGAATCATACCCGGCCACGTGGAGCTCGGTAAAACCCAACTGATCAGTGGTTGCATAATAGGTGCCATACCCGGCCGACTATAGCGCGGCTCGGTAGAGTAAAATAGATACATATATATGATGCATGCTGGACTCATTGGAATCACATTTTGAACCTTTCGGAGTGACGTAAGGTCGGTATCCTTCGTAAATGTTATTAGGATTAAATCTTCATCAAGAATCTTATAAGAATAAGGAACTACCAACAACATTGATAATATAAGAATAAGAGAAGTAACATCAATATCAATTGTTTCATAAGAAGGGCAGCAATGTAAGTACTGCTAGCTTCTAAGAGTAGAGTATCTTTGGGAGCTCGTTCATTACATTATATACAATCGGAGTCGTGCAAAAGAATGAAGGGGATAGCCTCGCATACCTTGTATATACTGCCCAACCTCAAGCCATGCAAATGTCATGACTCCTTAGTCTACAATAAGAGAAATGACACTATCATTATCGTTTAAGCGTCGTAACTATTATGTATCGACCGCAACCTATTTTATGATGAAACGGACAGCACCTCCCCTATTTATATGAGTTCCCACAAGTCAATACAATCACCAAACAGCCCAAACAACATCATTAATAATCATATTGAGCCTCCAAAACAGTCCACCAACCAACAACATTACTACCAAGCCTTTCGATATATATTTCACAAGTTCTAGCTTCAACGACTTAGCCGCAACTTGGATAATCTTAAATATATATAGAGTAAGAGGTTATTTACCTTTAAACAGAAAGAACAACTCAAATTTGACCTTAATTTTCCACGAAATATCCCTTCAATTCTGCCACGAGAACAAGGAAGCGAAACTAGCAATTAATTCGGGTTTTTCGGCACTAGAATTACTTTAGAAGACTTGAAATCACCTAGGGTTGATATTAAAAACTTGAAGGTGTATTTACAGAACATAAAACACTTAAAACAACCTCCCACACGAGCTGGAACAACACAAAAATCAGCAACAACAAGAAGAACAAGAAACTTACTAGCACCACGGGATTCCCGACATTTGATTTGTGTTGTTTGCCCTTTGTTTGGGTCTTGGATCATGAGAGAACCTTGAGAGAATGTTTTTAGGGTTATAAGGTCTGAATATACTGAAAACTAATGACTTAAAACGGGGTTGAGGTATCTTATATATGTCCAAATGTCTTAAACCGCCTTTGTGGCCCCCATAGAGAGCAGCTTGGCGCACTCTCGCGAAAACGCGAATATCTCTCTATTCCAAGATCGTATCGATGAACGGTTTAATGAGTTGGAAACTAGACTCATAGATCTTCAATTTTATAGGTAGATCACCCCATACTTCCAAGCACATTGGGAGAAAAATGCAGTAACATTTGACCTAATGTTTAAGTAAAATTATAAACCTAAGTTGCGACAACGTTTATCGACTTTTGTTTCATAACTCGCTTGACTTCAAGACTTATGATGCGGATATTATATGATTCAAATACATTAAAACAAGACCTCTTGGGACAATTAATCACCTCTAGTGTTACCCGAAAATACAGGTTACAACATCCTCAATTCGTTTAACGTCAAATACTTGTTAACCACTCTTATACACCCTTGTATCGTTTAAGACCAACATGATTAAATTATTATCGTCTCAAAGATAATATCTTCTTGGATTTACGTCGACTAACTTACGGCGTGATCTATGGTATGCGAATTTGGGTTGTAACAAGCTCAAGTAGCGGCTGAGTTTGCAGAATATCCAAGCCTAGCTGCCAGAGATGTTGTAGAACTTTCAAGGCAATATTGTGTTGATGATAGTGGTTCATGCCACTTATGTTTCAAGGATGAAAGGTTGGAACATGGGCAAGCATTTCCTGGAGATGGTAATGTTAATTTTTCTATTGGCAGGCAGTATTGGAACATGAAATTTAAGGATGCTACCTGTGATGCTCAAGCGGCGGCTGAGTTAGCAGAACATGCAAGCCTAGCTGCCAGAGCTGTTGTAGAACTTTCAAGGCAATATTGTGTTGATGGTGGTGGTTCATGCCACTTAGGCTTCAAGGATGAAAGGTTGGAACATGGGCATTCATTTCCTTGAGATGGTAATGGTAATTTTTCTATTGGCAGGCAGTATTGGAACATGAAATTTAAGGATGCTACCTCTGATGCTCAAGCAGCGGCTGAGTTTGGAGAACATGGAAGCCTAGCTGCCAGAGCTGTTGGAGAACTTGCAAGGAAATATTGTGTTGATGATGGTGGTTCATGCCACTTAGGTTTCAAGGATGACAGGTTGGAACATGGGCAATCATTTCCTTGAGATGGTAAGGGTAATTTTTCTATAGGCAAGCAGAATTGGAACATGAAATTTAAGGAGGCTACCTCTGCAGCTCAAGTAGCGGCTGAGCTTGCAGAACATCCAAGCCTAGCTGCCTGAGCTGTTGTAGAACTTTCAAGGCAATATTATGTTGATGATAGCGGTTCATGCCACTTAGGTTTCAAGGATGAAAGGTTGGAACATGGGCAAGCATTTACTGGGGATGGTAATGTTAATTTTTCTGTTGGTAAGCATAATTGGAACATGAAATTTAAGGATGCTACCTCTGCTGCTCAAGCAGCGGCTGAGTTTGCAGAAGATGCAAGCCTAGCTGCCAGAGATGTTGTAGAATTTTCAAGGCAAGATTGTTTTGATGATGGTGGTTCATGCCACTTAGGTTTCAAGGATGAATGGTAGGAACATGGGCAATCATTTCCTGGAGATGTTAATGGTAATTTTTCTATTGGTAGGCAGAATTGGAACATGAAATTTAAGGATGCTACCTCTGCTGCTGAAGCAGCGGCTGAGTTTGAACAACATGCAAGCCTAGCTGCCAAAGCTGTTGTAGAACTTTCAAGGCAATATTATGTTGATGATGATGGTTCATGCCACCTAGTTTTCAAGGATGAAAGGTTGGAACATGGGCAATCATTTCCTTGAGGTGGTAATGGTAATTTCTCTGTTGGCAGGCAGTATTGGAACATGAAATTTAAGGATGCTGCCTCTGCTGCTCAAGCAGCAGCTGAGTTTGGAGAACATACAAGCCTAGCTGCCAGAGCTATTGGAGAAATTTCTAGGCAATATTGTGTTGATGATGGTGGCTCATGCCAGTTAGGTTTCAAGGATTAAAGGCTGGAACATGGGCTAGCATTTCCTGGAGATGGTGATTGGTAATATTTCTGTTGGCAAGCAGAATTGGAACATGAAATTTAAGGATGCTACCTCTGCTGCTCAAGCAGCGGCTGAGTTTGCAGAACATGCAAGCCTATCTAAAAGAGATGTTGTAGAACTTTCAAGGAAATATTGTGCTGATGATGGTGGTTCATGGCACTTACTTTTCAAGGATGAAAGGTTGGAACATAAAAAATCATTTCCTTGAGATAGTAATGGTAATTTTCTATTGGCAGGCACAATTGGAACATGAAATTTAAGGATGCTACCTCTGCTGCTCAAGCAGCGGCTGAGTTTGCAGAACATGCAAGCCTAGATGCCAGAGCTGTTATAGAACTTTCAAGGCAATATTGTGTTGATGATGGTGGTTCATGCCACTTTGGTTTCAAGGAATAAAGGTTGGAACATGGGAAATCATTTCCTTGAGATGGTAATGGTAATTTTTCTGTTGGAAGGTAGTATTGGAACATGTAATTTAAGGATGCTACCTCTGCAGCTCAAGTAGCAGCTGAGTTTGCAGAACATCCAAGCCTAGCTGCCAGAGATGTTGTAGAACTTTCAAGGCAATATTGTGTTGATGATAGTGGTTCATGCCACTTATGTTTCAAGGATGAAAGGTTGGAACATGGGCAAGCATTTCCTGGAGATGGTAATGTTAATTTTTCTATTGGAAGGTAGTATTGGAACATGAAATTTAAGGATGCTACCTGTGATGCTCAAGCAGCGGCTGAGTTAGCAGAACATGCAAGCCTAGCTGCCAGAGCTGTTGTAGAACTTTCAAGGCAATATTGTGTTGATGGTGGTGGTTCATGCCACTTAGGCTTCAAGGATGAAAGGTTGGAACATGGGCATTCATTTCCTTGAGATGGTAATGGTAATTTTTCTATTGGCAGGCAGTATTGGAACATGAAATTTAAGGATGCTACCTCTGATGCTCAAGCAGCGGCTGACTTTGGAGAACATGGAAGCCTAGCTGCCAGAGCTGTTGGAGAACTTGCAAGGAAATATTGTGTTGATGATGGTGGTTCATGCCACTTAGGTTTCAAGGATGACAGGTTGGAACATGGGCAATCATTTCCTTGAGATGGTAAGGGTAATTTTTCTATAGGCAAGCAGAATTGGAACATGAAATTTAAGGAGGCTACCTCTGCAGCTCAAGTAGCGGCTGAGCTTGCAGAACATCCAAGCCTATCTGCCTGAGCTGTTGTAGAACTTTCAAGGCAATATTATGTTGATGATAGCGGTTCATGCCACTTAGGTTTCAAGGATGAAAGGTTGGAACATGGGCAAGCATTTACTGGGGATGGTAATGTTAATTTTTCTGTTGGCAAGCATAATTGGAACATGAAATTTAAGGATGCTACCTCTGCTACTCAAGCAGCGGCTGAGTTTGCAGAAGATGCAAGCCTAGCTGCCAGAGATGTTGTAGAATTTTCAAGGCAAGATTGTTTTGATGATGGTGGTTCATGCCACTTAGGTTTCAAGGATGAATGGTAGGAACATGGGCAATCATTTCCTGGAGATGTTAATGGTAATTTTTCTATTGGTAGGCAGAATTGGAACATGAAATTTAAGGATGCTACCTCTGCTGCTGAAGAAGCGGCTGAGTTTGAACAACATGCAAGCCTAGCTGCCAAAGCTGTTGTAGAACTTTCAAGGCAATATTATGTTGATGATGATGGTTCATGCCACCTAGTTTTCAAGGATGAAAGGTTGGAACATGGGCAATCATTTCCTTGAGGTGGTAATGGTAATTTCTCTGTTGGCAGGCAGTATTGGAACATGAAATTTAAGGATGCTGCCTCTGCTGCTCAAGCAGCAGTTGAGTTTGGAGAACATACAAGCCTAGCTGCCAGAGCTATTGGAGAACTTTCTAGGCAATATTATGTTGATGATGGTGGCTCATGCCAGTTAGGTTTCAAGGATTAAAGGCTGGAACATGGGCTAGCATTTCCTGGAGATGGTGATTGGTAATATTTCTGTTGGCAAGCAGAATTGGAACATGAAATTTAAGGATGCTACCTCTGCTGCTCAAGCAGCGGCTGAGTTTGCAGAACATGCAAGCCTATCTAAAAGAGATGTTGTAGAACTTTCAAGGAAATATTGTGCTGATGATGGTGGTTCATGGCACTTACTTTTCAATGATGAAAGGTTGGAACATGAGAAATCTTATCCTTGAGATAGTAATGGTAATTTTCTATTGGCAGGCACAATTGGAACATGAAATTTAAGGATGCTACCTCTGCTGCTCTAGCAGCGGCTGAGTTTGCAGAACATGCAAGCCTAGATGCCAGAGCTGTTATAGAACTTTGAAGGCAATATTGTGTTGATGATGGTGGTTCATGCCACTTTGGTTTCAAGGAATAAAGGTTGGAACATGGGAAATCATTTCCTTGAGATGGTAATGGTAATTTTTCTGTTGGAAGGTAGTATTGGAACATGTAATTTAAGGATGCTACCTCTGCAGCTCAAGTAGCGGCTGAGTTTGCAGAACATCCAAGCCTAGCTGCCAGAGCTGTTGTAGAACTTTCAAGGCAATATTGTGTTGATGATAGTGGTTCATGCCACTTATGTTTCAAGGATGAAAGGTTGGAACATGGGCAAGCATTTCCTGGAGATGGTAATGTTAATTTTTCTATTGGCAGGCATTATTGGAACATGAAATTTAAGGATGCTACCTGTGTTGCTCAAGCAGCGGCTGAGTTAGCAGAACATGCAAGCCTAGCTGCCAGAGCTGTTGTAGAACTTTCAAGGCAATATTGTGTTGAGGATGGTGGTTCATGCCACTTAGGCTTCAAGGATGAAAGGTTGGAACATGGGCATTCATTTCCTTGAGATGGTAATGGTAATTTTTCTATTGGCAGGCAGTATTGGAACATGAAATTTAAGGATGCTACCTCTGATGCTCAAGCAGCGGCTGAGTTTGGAGAACATGGAAGCCTAGCTGCCAGAGCTGTTGGAGAACTTGCAAGGAAATATTGTGTTGATGATGGTGGTTCATGCCACTTAGGTTTCAAGGATGACAGGTTGGAACATGGGCAATCATTTCCTTGAGATGGTAAGGGTAATTTTTCTATTGGCAGGCAGAATTGGAACATGAAATTTAAGGAGGCTACCTCTGCAGCTCAAGTAGCGGCTGAGTTTGCAGAACATCCAAGCCTAGCTGCCTGAGCTGTTGTAGAACTTTCAAGGCAATATTATGTTGATGATAGTGGTTCATGCCACTTAGGTTTCAAGGATGAAAGGTTGGAACATGGGCAAGCATTTACTGGGGATGGTAATGTTAATTTTTCTGTTGGCAAGCAGAATTGGAACATGAAATTTAAGGATGTTATCTCTGCTGCTCAAGCAGCGGCTGAGTTTGCAGAAGATGCAAGCCTAGCTGCCAGAGATGTTGTAGAATTTTCAAGGCAAGATTGTTTTGATGATGGTGGTTCATGCCACTTAGGTTTCAAGGATGAATGGTAGGAACCTGGGCAATCATTTCCTGGAGATGTTAATGGTAATTTTTCAATTGGTAGGCAGAATTGAAACATGAAATTTAAGGATGCTACCTCTGCTACTGAAGCAGCGACTGAGTTTGAACAACATGCAAGCCTAGCTGCCAAAGCTGTTGTAGAACTTTCAAGGCAATATTGTGTTGATGATGATGGTTCATGCCACCTAGTTTTCAAGGATGAAAGGTTGGAACATGGGCAATCATTTCCTTGAGGTGGTAATGGTAATTTCTCTGTTGGCAGGCAGTATTGGAACATGAAATTTAAGGATGCTGCCTCTGCTGCTCAAGCAGCAGCTGAGTTTGGAGAACATACAAGCCTAGCTGCCAGAGCTATTGGAGAACTTTCTAGGCAATATTGTGTTAATGATGGTGGCTCATGCCAGTTAGGTTTCAAGGATTAAAGGCTGGAACATGGGCTAGCATTTCCTGGAGATGGTGATTGGTAATATTTCTGTTGGCAAGCAGAATTGGATCATGAAATTTGAGGATGCTACCTCTGCTGCTCAAGCAGCGGCTGAATTTGCAGAACATGCAAGCCTATCTAAAAGAGATGTTGTAGAACTTTCAAGGAAATATTGTGCTGATGATGGTGGTTCATGGCACTTACTTTTCAAGGATGAAAGGTTGGAACATGGGAAATCATTTCCTTGAGATAGTAATGGTAATTTTCTATTGGCAGGCACAATTGGAACATGAAATTTAAGGATGCTACCTCTGCTGCTCAAGCAGCGGCTGAGTTTGCAGAACATGCAAGCCTAGATGCCTGAGTTGTTATAGAACTTTCAAGGCAATATTGTGTTGATGATGGTGGTTCATGCCACCTTGGTTTCAAGGAATAAAGGTTGGAACATGGGAAATCATTTCCTTGAGATGGTAATGGTAATTTTTCTGTTGGAAGGTAGTATTGGAACATGTAATTTAAGGATGCTACCTCTGATGCTCAAGTAGTGGCTGAGTTTGGAGAACATGCAAGCCTAGTTGCCAGAGCTGCTGAAGAACTTTCAAGGCGATATTGTGTTGATGATGGTGGTTCATGCCACTTAGGTTTCTAGGATGAAAGGTTAGAACATGGGCAAGCATTTCGTGGAGATTGTAATGGTAGTTCTTCTGTTGGCAAGCAGAATTGGAACATGAAATTTAAGGATGCTACCGCTGCTGCTCAAGCAGCGGCTGAGTTTGCAGAACATGAAACCCTAGCTGCCAGAGCTGTTGTAGAACTTTCAAGGCAATATTGTGTTGATGATGGTGGTTCATGCCACTTAGTTTTCAAGGATGAAAGGTTGGAACATGGGCAATCATTTCCTTGAGATGGTAATGGTAATTTTTCTGTTGGCAGGCAGTATTGGAACACGAAATTTAAAGATGCTACCACTACTGCTCAAGCAACGACTGAGTTAGCAGAACATGCAAGCCTAGCTGCCAGAGTTGTTGTAGAACTTTCAAGGCAATATTTTGTTGATGATGGTGGTTCATGCCACTTAGGTTTCAAGGATGAAAGGTTGGAACATGGGTAATCATTTCGTGGAGATGGTAATGGTAATGTTTCTATTGGCAGGCAGAATTGAACAATGAAATTTAAGGATGCCACCTCTGCTACTCAAAGAGCGGCTGAGTTTGCTGAACATGCAAACCTAGCTGCCAGAGCTGTTGTAGAACTTTCAAGGAAATATTGTGTTGATGATGGGGGTTCATGCCACTTAGGTTTCAAGGATAAAAGGTTGGAACATGGGCAATCATTTCCTAGAGCGGGTAGTGGTAATTTTTCTGTTGGTAGGTAGAATTGGAACATGAAATTTAAGGATGCTACCTCTGCTGCTCAAGCCGCGACTGAGTTTGCAGAACATGCAAGCCTATCTAAAAGTGATATTGTAGAACTTTCAAGGAAATATTGTGCTGATGATGGTGGTTCGTGGCACTTAGTTTTCAAGGATGAAAGGTTAGAATATGGGAAATCATTTCCTTGAGATGGTAATGTTAATTTTCTATTGGCAGGCAGAATTGGAACATGAAATTTAAGGATGCTACCTCTACTGCTCAAGCAGCGACTGAGTTTGCAGAACATCCAGGCCTAGCTGCCAGAGCTGTGCTAGAACTTTCAAGGAAATATTGTTTTGATGATGGTGGTTCATGCCACTTAGGTTTCAAGGATGAAAGGTTGGAACATGGGCAATCATTTCCTGGAGATGGTAATGGTAATTTTTCTATTGGCAAGCATTATTGGAACATGAAATTTAATGATGCTACCTCTGCTGCTCACGTAGCGACTGAGTTTGCAGAACATGCAAGCCTAGCTAAAAGAGATGTAGTAGAACTTTCAAGGAAATATTGTGCTGATGATGGTGGTTCATGCCACTTAGATTTCAAGGATGAAAGGTTGGAACATGGGAAATCATTTCCTTGAGATAGTAATGGTAATTTTCTATTGGCAGGCACAATTGGAACATGAAATTTAAGGATGCTACCTCTTCTGCTCAAGCAGCAGCTGAGTTTGTAGAACATGCAAGCCTAGATGCCAGAGCTGTTATAGATCTTTCAAGGCAATATTGTGTTGATGTTGGTGGTTCATGCCACTTTGGTTTCAAGGAAGAAAGGCTGGAACATGGGAAATCATTTCCTTGAGATGGTAATGGTAATTTTTCTGTTGGAAGGCAGTATTGGAACATGTAATTTAAGGATGCTACCTCTAATGCTCAAGCAGCGGCTGAGTTTGGAGTACATGCAAGCCTAGCTGCCAGAGCTGTTGAAGAAATTTCAAGGCAATATTGTGTTGATGATGGTGGTTCATGCCACTTAGTTTTCAAGGATGAAAGGTTGGAACATGGGCAATCATTTCCTTGAGATGGTAATGGTAATTTATCTGTTGGCACGCAGTATTGGAACACGAAATTTAAAGATGCTACCACTACTACTCAAGCAACGGTTGAGTTTGCAGAACATGCAAGCCTAGCTGCCAGAGTTGTTGTAGAACTTTCAAGGCAATATTGTGTTGATGATGGTGGTTCATGCCACTTAGGTTTCAAGGATGAAAGGTTGGAACATGGGCAATCATTTCCTGGAGATGGTAATGGTAATGTTTCTTTTGGCAGGCAGAATTGAACTATGAAATTTAAGGATGCTACCTCTGCTGCTCAAGTCGCGGCTGAGTTTGCAGAACATGCAAGCCTATCTAAAAGAGATGTTGTAGAACTTTCAAGGAAATATTGTGCTGATGATGGTGGTTCATGGCAGTTAGTTTTCAAGGATGAAAGTTTAGAATATGGGAAATCATTTTCTTGAGATGGTAGTGGTAATTTTTTATTGGTAGGCAAAAATGGAACATGAAATTTAAGGATGCTACCTCTACTGCTCAAGCAGCGACTGAGTTTGCAGAACATCCAAGCCTAGCTGCCAGAGCTGTTGTAGAACTTTCAAGGAAATATTGTTTTGATGATGGTGGTTCATGCCACTTAGTTTTCAAGGATAAAAGGTTGGAACATGGGAAATCATTTCCTTGAGATGGTAATGGTAATTTTTTTGTTGAAAGGTAGTATTGGAACATGTAATTTAAGGATTCTACCTCTGATGCTCAAGCAGCGGCTGAGTTTGGAGAACATGCAAGCCTAGCTGCCAGAGCTGTTGAAGAACTTTCAAGGAAATATTGTGTTGATGATGGTGGTTCATGCCACTTAGTTTTCAAGGATGAAAGGTTGGAACATGGGCAATCATTTCCTTGAGATGGTAATGGTAATTTATTTGTTGGCAGGCAGTATTGGAACACGAAATTTAAAGATGCTACCACTACTGCTCAAGCAACGGCTGAGTTTGCAGAACATGCAATCCTAGCTGCCAGAGTTGTTGTAGAACTTTCAAGGCAATATTGTGTTGATGATGGTGGTTCATGCCACTTAGGTTTCAAGGATAAAAGTTTGGAACATGGGCAATCATTTCCTGGAGATGGTAATGGTAATGTTTCTATTGGCAGGCAGAATTGAATCATGAAATTTAAGGATGCTACCTCTGCTACTCAAACAGTGGCTGAATTTGCAGAACATGCAAACCTAGCTGCCAGAGCTGTTGTAGAACTTCCAAGGCAATATTATGTTGATGATGGTGGTTCATGCCACTTAGGTTTCAAGAATAAAAGGTTGGAACATGGGCAATCATTTCCTAGAGTGGATAGTGGTAATATTTCTGTTGGTAGGCAGAATTGGAACATGAAATTTAAGGATGCTACCTCAGCTGCTCAAGCCGCGGCTAAGTTTGCAGAACATGCAAGCCTATCTAAAAGAGATGTTGTAGAACTTTGAAGGAAATATTGTGCGGATGATGGTGGTTCATGGCACTTAGTTTTCAAGGATGAAAGGTTAGAACATGGGAAATCATTTCCTTGAGATGGTAATGGTAATTTTCTATTGGCAGGCAGAATCGGAACATGAAATTTAAGAATGCTACCTCTACTGCTCAAGCAGCGACTGAGTTTGCAGAACATCCAAGCCTAGCTACCAGAGCTGTTGTAGAACTTTCAAGGAAATATTGTGTTGATGATGGTGGCTCATTCCACTTAGATTTCAAGGATGAAAGGTTGGAACATGGGCAAGAATTTCGTGGAGATGGTGATTGGTAATATTTCTGTTGGCAAGCAGAATTGGAACATGAAATTTAAGGATGCTACCTCTGTTGCTCAAGCAGCGGCTGATTTTGTAAAAGATGCAAGCCTAGCTTCCAGAGATGTTGTAGAATTTTCAAGGCAAGATTGTTTTGATGATGGTGGTTCATGCCACTTTGGTTTCAAGGATGAATAGTTGGAACATGGGCAATCATTTCCTGGATATGGTAATGGTAATTTTTCTATTGGCAGGCAGAATTGGAACATGAAATTTAAGGATGCTACCTCTGCAGCTCAAGCAGCGGCTGAGTTTGAACAACATGCAAGCCGAGCTGCCAGAGATGTTGTAGAACTTTCAAGGCAATATTGTGTTGATGATGATGGTTCATGCCACATAGTTTTCAAGGATGAAAGGTTGGAACACGGGCAATCATTTCCTTAAGGAGGTAATAGTAATTTTTCTGTTGGCAGGCAGTATTGGAACATTAAATTTAAGGATGCTGCCTCTGCTGCTCAAGCAGCACCTGAGTTTGGAGAACATACAAGCCTAGCTGCCAGAGCTGTTGGAGAACTTTCTAGGCAATATTGTGTTGATGATGGTGGCTCATGCCACTTAGGTTTCAAGGATGAAAGGTTGGAACATCGGCAAGCATTTCCTGGAGATGGTGATTGGTAATATTTCTGTTGGAAAGCAGAATTGGAACATGAAATTTAAGGATGCTACCTCTGCTGCTTAAGCAGCGGCTGAGTTTGCAGAACATGCAAGCCTATCTAAAAGAGATGTTGTAGAACTTTCAAGGAAATATTGTGCTGATGATGGTGGTTCATGAAACTTAGTTTTCAATGATGAAAGGTTAGAACATGTGAAATTATTTCCTTGAGATGGTAATGGTAATTTTCTATTGGCAGGCAGAATTGGAACATGAAATTTAAGGATGCTACCTCTACTGCTCAAGCAGCGACTGAGTTTGCAAAACATCCAAGCCTAGCTGCCAGAGCTGTTGTATAACTTTCAAGGAAATATTGTTTTGATGATGGTGGTTCATGCCACTTAGGTTTCAAGGATGAAAGGTTGGAACATGGGCAATCATTTCCTGGAGATGGTAATGGTAATTTTTCTATTGGCAAGCATAATTGGAACATGAAATTTAAGGATGCTACCTCTGCTTCTCAAGTAGCGACTGAGTTTCCAGAACATGCAAGCCTAGCTAAAAGAGATATTGTAGAAGTTTCAAGGAAATATTGTGCCGATGATGGTTGTTCATGCCACTTAGTTTTCAAGGATGAAAGGTTGGAACATGGGAAAACATTTCCTTGAGATATTAATGGTAATTTTCTATTGGCAGGCACAATTGGAACATTAAATTTAAGGATGCTACTTCTGCTGCTCAAGCAGCGGCTGAGTTTGCAGAACATGCAAGCCTAGATGTCAGAGCTGTTATAGAACTTTCAAGGCAATATTGTGGTTATGATGGTGGTTCATGCCACTTAGGTTTCAAGGATGAAAGGTTGGAACATGTGCAATCATTTCCTGGAGATGGTAATGGTAATTTTTCCATTGGCAGGAAGAATTGGAACATGAAATTTAAGGATGCTACCTCTGCTGCTCAAGTAGCGACTGAGTTTGCAGAACATGCAAGCCTAGCTAAAAGAGATATTGTAGAAGTTTCAAGGAAATATTGTGCTGATGATGGTGGTTCATGCCACTTAGTTTTCAAGGATGAAAGGTTGGAACATGGGAAATCATTTCCTTGAGATAGTAATGGTAATTTTCTATTGGCAGGCACAATTGGAACATGAAATTTAAGGATGCTACCTCTGCTGCTCAAGCAACGGCTGAGTTTGCAGAACATGCAAGCCTAGATGCCAGAGCTGTTATAGAACTTTCAAAGCAATATTGTGTTGATGATGGTGGTTCATGCCTCTTAGGTTTAAAGGATAAAAGCTTGGAACATGTGCAATCATTTCCTCGAGATGGTAATGGTAATTTTTCCATTGGCAGGAAGAATTGGAACATGAAATTTAAGGATGCTACCTCTGCTGCTCAAGTAGCGACTGAGTTTGTAAAACATGCAAGCTTAGCTGCCAGAGCTATTGTAGAACTTTCAAGGCAATATTGTGTTGATGATGGTGGTTCATGCCACTTAGTTTTCAAGGATGAAAGGTTGAAACTTGGGCAATCATTTCCTTGAGATGGTAATGGAAATTTTTTTGTTGGAAGGCAGTATTGGATAGAGAAATTTAAGGATGCTGCCTCTGATGCTCAAGCAGTTTCTGATTTTGGAGAACATGCAAGCCTAGATGCCTGAGCTGTTGGACAACTTTCTAGGCAATATTGTGTTGATGATAGTGGTTCATGGCACTTAGATTTCAAGGATGAGAGGTTGGAACATGGGCAAGTATTTCCTAAAGATGGTAATGGTAATTTTTCTGTTGGGAAGAAGAATTGGAACATGAAATTTAAGGATGCTACCTCTGATGCTCAAGCAGCGGTTGAGTTTACAGAACATGCAAGCCTAGCTGCCAGAGCTGTTGTAGAACTTTCAAGGAAATATTTTGTTGATGATGGTGGTTCATGCCACTTAGGTTTCAAGGATGAAAGGTTGGAACATGGGCAGTCATTTCCTGGAGATGGTAATGGTAATGTTTCGATTGGCAGGCAGAATTGAACCATGTAATTTAAGGATGCTACCTCTGTTGCTCAAGTAGCGACTCAGTTTGCAGAACATGCAGGCCTAGCTAAAAGAGTTGTAGTAGAACTTTCAAGGCTATATTGTGTTGATGATGGTGGTTCATGCCACTTAGGTTTCAAGAATGAAAGGTCGGAACATGGGCAATCATTTCCTGTAGATGGTAATGGTAATGTTTTTGTTGGCAGGTAGAATTGGAACATAAAATTTAAGGATGCTACCTCTGCTACTCAAACAGCGGCTGAGTTTGCAAAACATGCAAACCTAGCTGCCAGAGCTGTTGTAGAACTTTCAAGGCAATACTGTGTAGATGATGGTGGTTCATGCCACTTAGGTTTCAAGGATAAAAGGTTGGAATATGGGCAATCATTTCCTGGAGATGGTAAATTTTCTATTGGCAGGCAGAATTGGAACATGAAATTTAAGGATGCTACCTCTGCTGCTCAAGCAGCGGCTGAGTTTGGAGAACATCCAAGCCTAGTTGCCAGAGATGTTGTAGAACTTTCAAGGAAATATTGTGTTGATGATGGTGGCTCATGCCACTTAGGTTTCAAGGATGAAAGGTTGGAACATGGGCAAGAATTTCCTGGAGATGGTGATTGGTAATATTTCTGTTGGCAAGCAGAATTGGAACATGAAATATAAGGATGCTACCTCTGTTGCTCAAGCAGCGGCTGAGTTTGTAAAAGATGCAAGCCTAGCTGCCAGAGATGTTGTAGAATTTTCAAGGCAAGATTGTTTTGATGATGGTGGTTCATGCCACTTTGGTTTCAAGGATGAATGGTTGGAAAATGGGCAATCATTTCCTGGAGATGGTAATGGTAATTTTCTATTGGCACGCAGAATTGGAACATGAAATTTAAGGATGCTACCTCTGCAGCTCAAGCAGCGGCTGAGTTTGAACAACATGCAAGCCTAGCTGCCAGAGCTGTTGTAGAACTTTCAAGGCAATATTGTGTTGATGATGATGGTTCATGCCACATAGTTTTCAAGGATGAAAGGTTGGAACATGGGCAATCATTTCCTTGAGGAGGTAATGGTAATTTTTCTGTTGGCAGGCAGTATTGGAACATTAAATTTAAGGATGCTGCCTCTGCTGCTCAAGCAGCAGCTGAGTTTGGAGAACATACAAGCCTAGCTGCCAGAGCTGCTGGAGAACTTTCTAGGTAATATTGTGTTGATGATGGTGGCTCATGCCACTTAGGTTTCAGGGATGAAAGATTGGAACATCGTCAAGCATTTCCTGGAGATGGTGATTGGTAATATTTCTGTTGGAAAGCAGAATTGGAACATGAAATTTAAGGATGCTACCTCTGCTGCTTAAGCGGCGGCTGAGTTTGCAGAACATGCAAGCCTATCTAAAAGAGATGTTGTAGAACTTTCAAGGAAATATTGTGTTGATGATGGTGGTTCATGAAACTTAGTTTTCAATGATGAAAGGTTAGAACATGGGAAATTATTTCCTTGAGATGGTAATGGTAATTTTTTATTGGTAGGCAGAAATGGAACATGAAATTTAAGGATGCTACCTCTACTGCTCAAGCAGCGACTGAGTTTGCAGAACATCCAAGCCTAGCTGCCAGAGCTGTTGTAGAACTTTCAAGGAAATATTGTTTTGATGATGGTGGTTCATGCCACTTAGGTTTCAAGGATGAAAGGTTGGAACATGGGCACTCATTTCCTGGAGATGGTAATGGTAATTTTTCTATTGGCAAGCATAATTGGAACATGAAATTTAAGGATGCTACCTCTGCTGCTCAAGTAGCGACTGAGTTTGCAGAACATGCAAGCCTAGCTAAAAGAGATATTGTAGAAGTTTCAAGGAAATATTGTGCCGATGATGGTGGTTCATGCCACTTAGTTTTCAAGGATGAAAGGTTGGAACATGGGAAATCATTTCCTTTAGATATTAATGGTAATTTTCTATTGGCAGGCACAATTGGAACATTAAATTTAAGGATGCTACCTCTGCTGCTCAAGCAGCGGCTGAGTTTGCAGAACATGCAAGCCTAGATGCCAGAGCTGTTATAGAACTTTCAAGGCAATATTGTGTTGATGATGGTGGTTCATGCCACTTAGGTTTCAAGGATGAAAGATTGGAACATGTGCAATAATTTCCTGGAGATGGTAATGGTAATTTTTCCATTGGCAGGAAGAATTGGAACATGAAATTTAAGGATGCTACCTCTGCTGCTCAAGTAGCGACTGAGTTTGCAGAACATGCAAGCCTAGCTAAAAGAGATATTGTAGAAGTTTCAAGGAAATATTGTGCTGATGATGGTGGTTCATGCCACTTAGTTTTCAAGGATGAAAGGTTGGAACATAGTAAATCATTTCCTTGAGATAGTAATGGTAATTTTCTATTGGCAGGCACAATTGGAACATGAAATTTAAGGATGCTACCTCTGCTGCTCAAGCAATGGCTGAGTTGGCAGAACATGCAAGCCTAGATGCCAGAGCTGTTATAGAACTTTCAAGGCAATATTGTGTTGATGATGGTGGTTCATGCCACTTAGGTTTCAAGGATGAAAGCTTGAAACATGTGCAATCATTTCCTGGAGATGGTAATGGTAATTTTTCCATTGGAAGGAAGAATTGGAACATGAAATTTAAGGATGCTACCTCTGCTGCTCAAGTAGCGACTGAGTTTGTAAAACATGCAAGCCTAGCTGCCAGAGCTATTGTAGAACTTTCAAGGCAATATTGTGTTGATGATGGTGGTTCATGCCACTTAGTTTTCAAGGATGAAAGGTTGAAACTTGGGCAATCATTTCCTTGAGATGGTAATGGAAATTTTTCTGTTGGAAGGCAGTATTGGAACAAGAAATTTAAGGATGCTGCCTCTGATGCTCAAGCAGTGGCTGATTTTGGAGAACATGCAAGCCTAGCTTCCTGAGCTATTGGACAACTTTCTAGGCAATATTGTGTTGATGATGGTGGTTCATGCCACTTAGATTTCAAGGATGAGAGGTTGGAACACGGGCAAGTATTTCCTGAAGATGGTAATGGTAATTTTTCTGTTGGGAAGCAGAATTGGAACATGAAATTTAAGGATGCTACCTCTGATGCTCAAGCAGTGGTTCAGTTTACAGAACATGCAAGCCTAGCTGCCAGAGCTGTTGTAGCACTTTCAAGGAAATATTGTGTTGATGATGGTGGTTCATGCCACTTAGGTTTCAAGAATGAAAGGTTGGAACATGGGCAATCATTTCCTGGAGATGGTAATGGTAATATTTCGATTGGCAGGCAGAATAGAACCATGTAATTTAAGGATGCTACCTCTGTTGCTCAAGTAGCGACTCAGTTTGCAGAACATGCAGGCCTAGCTAAAAGAGTTGTAGTAGAACTTTCAAGGCAATATTGTGTTGATGATGGTGGTTCATGCCACTTAGGTTTCAAGAATGAAAGGTCGAAACATGGGCAATCATTTCCTGGAGATGGTAATGGTAATGTTTTTGTTGGCAGGTAGAATTGGAACATAAAATTTAAGGATGCTACCTCTGCTACTCAAACAACGGCTGAGTTTGCAAAACATGCAAACCTAGCTGCTAGAGCTGTTGTAGAACTTTCAAGGCAATACTTTGTAGATGATGGTGGTTCATGCCACTTAGGTTTCAAGGATAAAAGGTTGGAACATGGGCAATCATTTCCTGGAGATGGTAAATTTTCTATTGGCAGGCAAAATTGGAACATGAAATTTAAGGATACTACCTCTGCTGCTCAAGCAGTGGCTGAGTTTGGATCACATCCAAGCCTAGCTGCCAGAGCTGTTGTAGAACTTTCAAGGCAATATTATTTTGATGATGGTGGTTCATGCCACTTAGGTTTCAAGGATGAAAGGTTGGAACATGTGCAATCATTTCCTGGAGATGGTAATGGTAATTTTTCCATTGGCAGGCAGAATTGGAACATGAAATTTAAGGATGCTACCTCTGCTGCTCAAGTAGCGACTGAGTTTGTAGAACATGCAAGCCTAGCTGCTAGAGGTATTGTAGAACTTTCAAGGAAATATTGTGTTGATGATGGTGGTTCATGCCACTTAGTTTTCAAGGATGAAAGGTTGAAACTTGGGAAATCATTTCCTTGAGATGGTAATGGTAATTTTTCTGTTGGCAGGGAATATTGGAACAAGAAATTTAAGGATGCTGCCTCTGATGCTCAAGTAGTGGCTGATTTTGGAGAACATGCAAGCCTAGCTGCTAGAGCTGTTGGACAACTTTCTAGGCAATACTGTGTTGATGATGGTGGTTCATGCCACTTAGGTTTCAAGGATGAGAGGTTGGAACATGGGCAAGCATTTCCTGAAGATGGTAATGGTAATTTTTCTGTTGGGAAGCAGAATTGGAACATGAAATTTAAGGATGCTACCTCTGCTGCTCAAGTAGCGACTGAGTTTGTAGAACATGCAAGCCTAGCTGCTAGAGGTATTGTAGAACTTTCAAGGCAATATTGTGTTGATGATGGTGGTTCATGCCACTTAGTTTTCAAGGATGAAAGGTTGAAACTTGGGAAATCATTTCATTGAGATGGTAATGGTAATTTTTCTGTTGGCAGGGAATATTGGAACAAGAAATTTAAGGATGCTGCCTCTGATGCTCAAGTAGTGGCTGATTTTGGAGAACATGCAAGCCTAGCTGCTAGAGCTGTTGGACAACTTTCTAGGCAATACTGTGTTGATGATGGTGGTTCATGCCACTTAGGTTTCAAGGATGAGAGGTTGGAACATGGGCAAGCATTTCCTGAAGATGGTAATGGTAATTTTTCTGTTGGGAAGCAGAATTGGAACATGAAATTTAAGGATGCTACCTCTGATGCTCAAGCAGCGGCTGAGTTTACAGAATATGCAAGCCTAGCTGCCAGAGCTGTTGTAGTACTTTCAAGGCAATATTGTGTTGATGATGGTGGTTCATGACATTTAGTTTTCAAGGATGAAAGGTTGGAACATGGGCAATCATTTCCTTGAGATGGTAATGGTAATTTTTCTGCTGGCAGGCAGTATTGGAACACAAAATTAAAGGATGCTACCTCTACTGCTCAAGCAACGGCTGAGTTTGCAAAACATGCAAGCCTAGCTGCAAGAGTTGTTGAAGAACTATTAAGGAAGTATTGTGTTGATGATGGTGGTTCATGCCACTTAGGTTTCAAGGATGAAAGGTTGGAACATGGGCAATAATTTCCTGGAGATGGTAATGGTAATGTTTTTATTGCCAGGCAGAATTGAACCATAAAATTTAATGATGCTACCTGTGTTGCTCAAGTAGCGACTGAGTTAGCAGAACATGCAAGCCTAGCTAAAAGAGTTGTAGTAGAACTTTCAAGGCAATATTGTGTTGATGGTGGTGGTTCATGCCACTTATGTTTCAAGAATAAAAGGCCGGAACATGGGCAATCATTTCCTGGATATGGTAATGGTAATGTTTTTGTTGGCAGGTAGAATTGAAACATAAAATTTAAGGATGCTACTTCTACTACTCAAACAGCGTCTGAGTTTGCAAAACATGCAAACCTAGATGCCAGAGCTGTTGTAGAACTTTCAAGGCAATATTGTGTTGATGATGGTGGTTCATGCCACTTAGGTTTCAAGGATAAAAGGTTGGAACATGGGCAATCATTTCCTGGAGATGGTAAATTTTCTATTAGCAGGCAGAATTGATACATGAAATTTAAGGATGCTACCTCTGCTGCTCAGGCAGCGGCTAAGTTTGGAGAACATCCAAGTCTAGCTGCCAGAGCTATTGTAGAACTTTCAAGGCAATATTGTTTTGATGATGGTGGTTCATGCCACTAAGGTTTCAAGGATGAAAGGTTGGAACATGTGCAATCATTTCCTGGAGATGGTAATGGTAATTTTTCAATTGGCAGGAAGAATTGGAACATGAAATTTAAGGATGCTACCTCTACTGCTCAAGTAGAGACTGAGTTTGTAGAACATGCAAGCCTAGCTGCCAGAGCTATTGTAGAACTTTCAAGGCAATATTGTTTTGATGATGGTGGTTCATGCGACTTAGTTTTCAAGGATGAAAGGTTGGAACTTGGGCAATCATTTCCTTGAGATGGTAATGGTAATTTTTTTGTTGGCAGGCAGTATTGGAACATGAAATTTAAGGATGCTGCCTCTGCTGCTCAAGCAGTGGCTGATTTCAGAGAACATGCAAGCCTAGCTGCCAGAGCTGTTGGACAACTTTCTAGGAAATATTGTGTTGATGATGGTGGTTCATGTCACTTAGGTTTCAAGGATGAGAGGTTGGAACATGGGAAAGCATTTCCTGAAGATGGTAATGGTAATTTTTCTGTTGGGAAGCAGAATTGGAACATGAAATTTAAGGATGCTACCTCTGATACTCAAGTAGCGGCTGAGTTTACAGAACATGCAAGCCTAGCTGCCAGAGCTGTTGTAGAACTTTCAAGGCAATATTGTGTTGATGATGGTGGTTCATGCCACTTAGTTTTCAAGGATGAAAGGTTGGAACATGGGCAATCATTTCCTTGAGATGGTAATGGTAATTTTTCTGTTGGCAGGCAGTATTGGAACACGAACTTTAAGGATGCTACCTCTACTGCTCAAGCAACGGCTGAGTTTGCAAAACATGCAAGCCTAGCTGCCAGAGTTGTTGAAGAACTATTAAGGAAATATTGTGTTGATGATGGTGGTTCATGCCACTTAGGTTTCATGGATGAAAGGTTGGAACATGGGCAAAAATTTCCTGGAGATGGTAATGGTAATGTTTCTATTGGCAGGCAGAATTGAACCATAAAATTTAACGATGCTACCTCTGTTGCTCAAGTAGCGACTGAGTTTGCAGAACATGCAGGCCTAGCTAAAAGAGTTGTAGTAGAACTTTCAAGGCAATATTGTGTTGATGGTGGTGGTTCATGCCACTTAGGTTTCAAGAATAAAAGGTCGGAACATGGGCAATCATATCCTGGAGATGGTAATGGTAATGTTTTTGTTGGCAGGTAGAATTGGAACATAAAATTTAAGGATGCTACTTCTACTACTCAAACAGCGTCTGAGTTTGCAAAACATGCAAACCTAGCTGCCAGAGCTGTTGTAGAACTTTCAAGGCAATATTGTGTTGATGATGGTGGTTCATGCCACTTAGGTTTCAAGGATAAAAGGTTGGAACATGGGCAATCATTTCCTGGAGATGGTAAATTTTCTATTAGCAGGCAGAATTGATACATGAAATTTAAGGATGCTACCTCTGCTGCTCAGGCAGCGACTAAGTTTTGAGAACATCCAAGTCTAGCTGCCAGAGCTATTGTAGAACTTTCAAGGCAATATTGTTTTGATGATGGTGGTTCATGCCACTAAGGTTTCAAGGATGAAAGGTTGGAACATGTGCAATCATTTCCTGGAGATGGTAATGGTAATTTTTCAATTGGCAAGAAGAATTGGAACATGAAATTTAAGGATGCTACCTCTGCTGCTCAAGTAGAGACTGAGTTTGTAGAACATGCAAGCCTAGCTGCCAGAGCTATTGTAGAACTTTCAAGCCAATATTGTTTTGATGATGGTGGTTCATGCCACTTAGTTTTCAAGGATGAAAGGTTGGAACTTGGGCAATCATTTCCTTGAGATGATAATGGTAATTGTTTTGTTGGCAGGCAGTATTGGAACATGAAATTTAAGGATGCTGCCTCTGCTGCTCAAGCAGTGGCTGATTTCGGAGAACATGCAAGCCTAGCTACCAGAGCTGTTGGACAACTTTCTAGGCAATATTGTGTTGATGATGGTGGTTCATGCCACTTAGGTTTCAAGGATGAGAGGTTGGAACATAGGAAAGCATTTCCTGAAGATGGTAATGGTAATTTTTCTGTTGGGAAGCAGAATTGGAACATGAAATTTAAGGATGCTACCTCTTATACTCAAGTAGCGGCTGAGTTTACAGAACATGCAAGCCTAGCTGCTAGAGCTGTTGTAGAACTTTCAAGGAAATATTGTGTTGATGATGGTGGTTCATGCCACTTAGTTTGCAAGGATGAAAGGTTGGAACATGGGCAATCATTTCCTTGAGATGGTAATGGTAATTTTTCTGTTGGCAGGTAGTATTGGAACACGAAATTTAAGGATGCTACCTCTACTGCTCAAGCAACGGCTGAGTTTGCAAAACATGCAAGCCTAGCTGCCAGAGTTGTTGAAGAACTATTAAGGAAATATTGTGTTGATGATAGTGGTTCATGCCACTTAGGTTTCAAGGATGAAAGGTTGGAACATGGCCAATAATTTCCTGGAGATGGTAAAGGTAATATTTCTATTGGCAGGCAGAATTGAACCATGAAATTTAACGATGCTACCTCTGTTGCTCAAGTAGCGACTGAGTTTGAAGAACATGCAGGCCTAGCTAAAAGAGCTGTAGTAGAACTTTCAAGGAAATATTGTGTTGATGATGGTGGTTCATGCCACTTAGGTTTTAAGAATGAAAGGTCGGAACATGGGCAATCATTTCCTGGAGATGGTAATGGTAATGTTTTTGGTGGCAGGTAGAATTGGAACATAAAATTTAAGGATGCTACTTCTGCTACTCAAACAGCGTCTGAGTTTGCAAAACATGCAAACCTAGCTGCCAGAGCTATTGTAGAACTTTCAAGGCAATATTGTGTTGATGATGGTGGTTCATGCCACTTAGGTTTCAAGGATGAAAGGTTGGAACATGTGAAATCATTTCCTAGAGATGGTAATGGTAATTTTTCAATTGGAAGGAAGAATTGGAACATGAAATTTAAGGATGCTACCTCTGCTGCTCAAGTAGAGACTGAGTTTGTAGAACATGCAAGCCTAGCTGCCAGAGCTATTGTAGAACTTTCAAGGCAATATTGTGTTGATGATGGTGGTTCATGCCACTTAGTTTTCAAGGATGAAAGGTTGGAACTTGGGTAATCATTTCCTTGAGATGGTAATGGTAATTCTTCTGTTGGCAGGCAGTATTGGAACATGAAATTTAAGGATGCAGCCTATGCTGCTCAAGCAGTGGCTGATTTTGGAGAACATGCAAGCCTAGCTGCCAGAGTTGTTGAAGAACTATTAAGGAAATATTGTGTTGATGATGGTGGTTCATGCCACTTAGGTTTCAAGGATGAAAGGTTGGAACATGGGCAATAATTTCCTGGAGATGGTAAAGGTAATATTTCTATTGGCAGGCAGAATTGAACCATGAAATTTAACGATGCTACCTCTGTTGCTCAAGTAGCGACTGAGTTTGAAGAACATGCAGGCCTAGCTAAAAGAGCTGTAGTAGAACTTTCAAGGAAATATTGTGTTGATGATGGTGGTTCATGCCACTTAGGTTTTAAGAATGAAAGGTCGGAACATGGGCAATCATTTACTGGAGATGGTAATGGTAATGTTTTTGCTGGCTGGTAGAATTGGAACATAAAATTTAAGGATGCTACTTCTGCTACTCAAACAGCGTCTGAGTTTGCAAAACATGCAAACCTAGCTGCCAGAGCTATTGTAGAACTTTCAAGGCAATATTGTGCTGATGATGGTGGTTCATGCCACTTAGGTTTCAAGGATGAAAGCTAGGAACATGTGCAATCATTTCCTGGAGATGGTAATGGTAATTTTTCAATTGGCAGTAAGAATTGGAACATGAAATTTAAGGATGCTGCCTCTGCTGCTCAAGTAGAGACTGAGTTTGTAGAAAATGCAAGCCTAGCTGCCAGAGCTATTGTAGAACTTTCAAGGCAATATTGTGTTGATGATGGTGGTTCATGCCACTTAGTTTTCAAGGATGAAAGGTTGGAACTTGGGTAATCATTTCCTTGAGATGGTAATGGTAATTTTTCTGTTGGCAGGCAGTATTGGAACATGAAGTTTAAGGATGCAGCCTCTGCTGCTCAAGCAGTGGCTGATTTTGGAGAACATGCAAGCCTAGCTGCCAGAGCTGTTGGAGAACTTTCTAGGCAATATTGTGTTGATGATGGTGGTTCATGCCACTTAGGTTTCAAGGTTGAAAGGTTGGAACATGTGCAATCATTTTCTGGAGCTGGTAATGGTAATTTTTCTATTGGCAAGCAGAATTGGAACATGAAATTTAAGGATGCTAACTCTGCTGCTCAAGTAGCGACTGAGTTTGTAGAACATGCACGCCTAGATGCCAGAGCTATTGTTGAACTTTCAAGGAAATATTGTGTTGATGATGGTGGTTCATGCTACTTAATTTTCAAGGATGAAAGGTTGGAACTTGGGTAATCATTTCCTTGAGATAGTAATGGTAATTTTTCTGTTGGCAGGCAGTATTGGAACATGAAATTTAAGGATGCAGCCTCTGCTGCTCAAGCAGTGGCTGATTTTGGAGAACTTGCAAGCCTAGCTGCCAGAGCTGTTGGAGAACTTTCTAGGCAATATTGTGTTGATGATGGTGGTTCATGCCACTTAGGTTTTAAGGATGAAAGGTTGGAACATGGTCAAGCATTTCCTGAAGATGGTAATGGTAATTTTTCTGTTGGCAAGCTGAATTGGAAATGAAATTTAAGGATGCTACCTCTGCTGCTCAAGCAGCGACTGAGTTTACATAACATGCAAGCCTAGCTGCCAGAGCTATTGTAGAACTTTCAAGACAATATTGTGTTGGTGATGGTGGTTCATGCCAATTAGGTTTCAAGGATAAAGGGTTGGAACATAGGCAATCATTTCCTGGAGATGGTAATGTTAATTTTTTTGTTGGTAGGTAGAATTGGAACATAAAATTTAAGGATGCTACCTCTGCTACTCAAACAGCGGCTGAGTTTGGAGAACATCCAAGCCTAGCTGCCAGAGCTGTTGTAGAACTTTCAAGGCAATATTGTGGTGATGATGGTGGTTCATGCCACTTAGGTTTCAAGGATAAAAGGTTGGAACATGGGCAATCATTTCCTGGAGATGGTAAATTTTCTATTGGCAGGAAGAATTGGAACATGAAATTTAAAGATGCTACCTCTGCTGCTCAAGCAGCGGTTGAGTTTGGAGAACATCCAAGCATAGCTGCCAGAGCTGTTGTAGAACTTTCAAGGCAATATTGTTTTGATGATGGTGATTCATGCCACTTAGGTTTCTAGGATGAAAGGTTGGAACATGTGCAATCATTTCCTGGAGCTGGAAATGGTAATTTTTCTATTGGCAGGCAGAATTGGAACATGAAATTTAAGGATGCTACCTCTGCTGCTCAAGTAGCGACTGAGTTTGTAGAACATGCACGCCTAGATGCCAGAGATATTGTAGAACTTTCAAGGAAATATTGTGTTGATTATGGTGGTTCATGCCACTTAGTTTTCTAGGATGAAAGGTTGGAACTTGGGCAATCATTTCCTTGAGATGGTAATGGTAATTTTTTCTGTTGGCACGCAGTATTGGAACATGAAATTTAAGGATGCTGCCTCTGATGCTCAAGTAGTGGCTGATTTTGGAG
Organism: Nicotiana tomentosiformis; assembly: GCF_000390325.3. Classification (NCBI taxonomy): domain Eukaryota; kingdom Viridiplantae; phylum Streptophyta; class Magnoliopsida; order Solanales; family Solanaceae; genus Nicotiana; species Nicotiana tomentosiformis. The sequence goes on from NW_027174572.1 coordinate 595,206, forward strand.
AACATGCAAGACTAGCTGCCAGAGCTGTTGGACAACTTTCTAGGCAATATTGTGTTGATGATGGTGGTTCATGCCACTTAGGTTTCAAGGATGAAAGGTTGGAACATGTGCAATCATTTCCTGGAGATGGTAATGGTAATTTTTCAATTGGCAGGAAGAATTGGAACATGAAATTTAAGGATGCTACCTCTACTGCTCAAGTAGAGACTGAGTTTGTAGAACATGCAAGCCTAGCTGCTAGAGCTATTGTAAAACTTTCAAGGCAATATTGTGTTGATGATGGTGGTTCATGCCACTTAGTTTTCAAGGATGAAAGGTTGGAACTTGGGTAATCATTTCCTTGAGATGGTAATGGTAATTCTTCTGTTGGCAGGCAGTATTGGAACATGAAATTTAAGGATGCAGCCTATGCTGCTCAAGCAGTGGCTGATTTTGGAGAACATGCAAGCCTAGCTGCCAGAGTTGTTGAAGAACTATTAAGGAAATATTGTGTTGATGATGGTGGTTAATGCCACTTACGTTTCAAGGATGAAAGGTTGGAACATGGGCAATAATTTCCTGGAGATGGTAAAGGTAATATTTCTATTGTCAGGCAGAATTGAACCATGAAATTTAATGATGCTACCTCTGTTGCTCAAGTAGCGACTGAGTTTGAAGAACATGCAGGCCTAGCTAAAAGAGTTGTAGTAGAACTTTCAAGGAAATATTGTGTTGATGATGGTGGTTCATGCCACTTAGGTTTTAAGAATGAAAGGACGGAACATGGGCAATCATTTACTGGAGATGGTAATGGTAATGTTTTTGCTGGCAGGTGGAATTGGAACATAAAATTTAAGGAAGCTACTTCTGCTACTCAAACAGCGTCTGAGTTTGCAAAACATGCAAACCTAGCTGCCAGAGCTATTGTAGAACTTTCAAGGCAATATTGTGTTGATGATGGTGGTTCATGCCACTTAGGTTTCAAGGATGAAAGCTAGGAACATGTGCAATCATTTCCTGGAGATGGTAATGGTAATTTTTCAATTGGCAGGAAGAATTGGAACATGAAATTTAAGGATGCTGCCTCTGCTGCTCAAGTAGAGACTGAGTTTGTAGAACATGCAAGCCTAGCTGCCAGAGCTATTGTAGAACTTTCAAGGCAATATTGTGTTGATGATGGTGGTTCATGCCACTTAGTTTTCAAGGATGAAAGGTTGGAACTTGGGTAATCATTTCCTTGAAATGGTAATCGTATTTTTTCTGTTGGCAGGCAGTATTGGAACATGAAGTTTAAGGATGTAGCCTCTGCTGCTCAAGCAGTGGCTGATTTTGGAGAACATGCAAGCCTAGCTGCCAGAGCTGTTGGAGAACTTTCTAGGCAATATTGTGTTGATGATGGTGGTTCATGCCACTTAGGTTTCAAGGATGAAAGGTTGGAACATGTGCAATCATTTCCTGGAGCTGGTAATGGTGATTTTTCTATTGGCAGGCAGAATTGGAACATGAAATTTAAGGATGCTAACTCTGCTGCTCAAGTAGCGACTGAGTTTGTAGAACATGCACGCCTAGATGCCACAGCTATTGTAGAACTTTCAAGGAAATATTGTGTTGATGATGGTGGTTCATGCCACTTAGTTTTCAAGGATGAAAGGTTGGAACTTGGGTAATCATTTCCTTGAGATGGTAATGGTAATTTTTCTGTTGGCAGGCAGTATTGGAACATGAAATTTAAGGATGCAGCCTCTGCTGCTCAAGCAGTGGCTGATTTTGGAGATCATGCAAGCCTAGCTGCCAGAGCTGTTGGAGAACTTTCTAGGCAATATTGTGTTGATGATGGTGGTTCATGCCACTTAGGTTTTAAGGATGAAAGCTAGGAACATGTGCAATCATTTCCTGGAGATGGTAATGGTAATTTTTCAATTGGCAGGAAGAATTGGAACATGAAATTTAAGGATGCTGCCTCTGCTGCTCAAGTAGAGACTGAGTTTGTAGAACATGCAAGCCTAGCTGCCAGAGCTATTGTAGAACTTTCAAGGCAATATTGTGTTGATGATGGTGGTTCATGCCACTTAGTTTTCAAGGATGAAAGGTTGGAACTTGGGTAATCATTTCCTTGACATGGTAATGGTAATTCTTCTGTTGGCAGGCAGTATTGGAACATGAAATTTAAGGATGCAGCCTATGCTGCTCAAGCAGTGGCTGATTTTGGAGAACATGCAAGCCTAGCTGCCAGAGTTGTTGAAGACCTATTAAGGAAATATTGTGTTGATGATGGTGGTTCATGCCACTTAGGTTTCAAGGATGAAAGGTTGGAACATGGGCAATAATTTCCTGGAGATGGTAAAGGTAATATTTCTATTGTCAGGCAGAATTGAACCATGAAATTTAACGATGCTACCTCTGTTGCTCAAGTAGCTACTGAGTTTGAAGAACATGCAGGCCTAGCTAAAAGAGTTGTAGTAGAACTTTCAAGGCAATATTGTGTTGATGATGGTCGTTCATGCCACTTAGGTTTCAAGGATGAAAGGTTGGAACATGGGCAATCATTTCCTAGAGATGGGAATGGTAATTATTCTATTGTCAAGTAGAAGTGGAACATGAATTTTAAGGATGCTACCTCTGCTGCTCAAGCAGCGACTAAGTTTGCAGAACATGCAAGTCTAGCTGCCAGAGCTATTGTAGAACTTTCAAGGCAATATTGTGTTGATGATGGTGGTTCATGCCACTTAGGTTTCAAGGATGAAAGCTAGGAACATGTGCAATCATTTCCTGGAGATGGTAATGGTAATTTTTCAATTGGCAGGAAGAATTGGAACATGAAATTTAAGGATGCTGCCTCTGCTGCTCAAGTAGCGACTGAGTTTGAAGAACATGCAGGCCTAGCTAAAAGAGTTGTAGTAGAACTTTCAAGGAAATATTGTGTTGATGATGGTGGTTCATGCCACTTAGGTTTTAAGAATGAAAGGACGGAACATGGGCAATCATTTACTGGAGATGGTAATGGTAATGTTTTTGCTGGCAGGTGGAATTGGAACATAAAATTTAAGGAAGATACTTCTGCTACTCAAACAGCGTCTGAGTTTGCAAAACATGCAAACCTAGCTGCCAGAGCTATTGTAGAACTTTCAAGGCAATATTGTGTTGATGATGGTGGTTCATGCCACTTAGGTTTCAAGGATGAAAGCTAGGAACATGTGCAATCATTTCCTGGAGATGGTAATGGTAATTTTTCAATTGGCAGGAAGAATTGGAACATGAAATTTAAGGATGCTGCCTCTGCTGCTCAAGTAGAGACTGAGTTTGTAGAACATGCAAGCCTAGCTGCCAGAGCTATTGTAGAACTTTCAAGGCAATATTGTGTTGATGATGGTGGTTCATGCCACTTAGTTTTCAAGGATGAAAGGTTGGAACTTGGGTAATCATTTCCTTGAAATGGTAATGGTATTTTTTCTGTTGGCAGGCAGTATTGGAACATGAAGTTTAAGGATGTAGCCTCTGCTGCTCAAGCAGTGGCTGATTTTGGAGAACATGCAAGCCTAGCTGCCAGAGCTGTTGGAGAACTTTCTAGGCAATATTGTGTTGATGATGGTGGTTCATGCCACTTAGGTTTCAAGGATGAAAGGTTGGAACATGTGCAATCATTTCCTGGAGCTGGTAATGGTGATTTTTCTATTGGCAGGCAGAATTGGAACATGAAATTTAAGGATGCTAACTCTGCTGCTCAAGTAGCGACTGAGTTTGTAGAACATGCATGCCTAGATGCCACAGCTATTGTAGAACTTTCAAGGAAATATTGTGTTGATGATGGTGGTTCATGCCACTTAGTTTTCAAGGATGAAAGGTTGGAACTTGGGTAATCATTTCCTTGAGATGGTAATGGTAATTTTTCTGTTGGCAGGCAGTATTGGAACATGAAATTTAAGGATGCAGCCTCTGCTGCTCAAGCAGTGGCTGATTTTGGAGAACATGCAAGCCTAGCTGCCAGAGCTGTTGGAGAACTTTCTAGGTAATATTGTGTTGATGATGGTGGTTCATGCCACTTAGGTTTTAAGGATGAAAGCTAGGAACATGTGCAATCATTTCCTGGAGATGGTAATGGTAATTTTTCAATTGGCAGGAAGAATTGGAACATGAAATTTAAGGATGCTGCCTCTGCTGCTCAAGTAGAGACTGAGTTTGTAGAACATGCAAGCCTAGCTGCCAGAGCTATTGTAGAACTTTCAAGGCAATATTGTGTTGATGATGGTGGTTCATGCCACTTAGTTTTCAAGGATGAAAGGTTGGAACTTGGGTAATCATTTCCTTGACATGGTAATGGTAATTCTTCTGTTGGCAGGCAGTATTGGAACATGAAATTTAAGGATGTAGCCTATGCTGCTCAAGCAGTGGCTGATTTTGGAGAACATGCAAGCCTAGCTGCCAGAGTTGTTGAAGAACTATTAAGGAAATATTGTGTTGATGATGGTGGTTCATGCCACTTAGGTTTCAAGGATGAAAGGTTGGAACATGGGCAATAATTTCCTGGAGATGGTAAAGGTAATATTTCTATTGTCAGGCAGAATTGAACCATGAAATTTAACGATGCTACCTCTGTTGCTCAAGTAGCGACTGAGTTTGAAGAACATGCAGGCCTAGCTAAAAGAGTTGTAGTAGAACTTTCAAGGAAATATTGTGTTGATGATGGTGGTTCATGCCACTTAGGTTTTAAGAATGAAAGGACGGAACATGGGCAATCATTTACTGGAGATGGTAATGGTAATGTTTTTGCTGGCAGGTGGAATTGGAACATAAAATTTAAGGAAGCTACTTCTGCTAC